>NW_017728906.1:125748459-125787408 GCF_001723895.1 Crocodylus porosus | reverse complement strand
CCCCAGCTGACTTCCTGCCCTTTGGGCAGGGGGCTGGACTCGATGATCTCCCGAGGTCCCTTCCAGCCCTGATGTCTATGAAATCTATGAAATCTATGAAGTGCAACCACCTCCCTGACCTGTTCCATCTTAGATGAATTGAAGAATTTGAATTTCAGAGTTACTGAGTGTTCCCAGATCTCACTGACTTCAGTAGAAGTGGTTACTCAATAGTTGTAAATCTCATCCTACCCCTGAATATAGGGTCTGATTTTAGGCACCCTTGTTGAAAAATAGCAGCAGCCAATCATTAGATAAATGATTTGTGGAAGGAAAATAGGTTCATGTGATTGGCTCTAAAGAGCTGTTTTAGAACCTGGATTTGGTCTCAAGTGAAAAGTATTGTTGGCTCCAATTATGTATCCATTGAACTTATGTCAATATAACAAATACACATAACAATTTGGCTTAATTTAGCATAATGGGTGCTCTTGTTTAAAGTATGTGTAAAATGACAAGGGTGTTAAAAGCTAGGATTTAAATTCATAAGCACATTTGAGAATGTGCTTCTTATCCCAGTAATGAACAAACAACATATGTTCTGAAGATTTGGTTTGTATAAGTGTCCATCCTTCTCAAGGGCTGCAGATGAAACTGTAATTTAGAATAGATTTTATTATGAGATTTCAAATATTCCTAGTACAGGTTGGGCAGAAGTATACAGGATCATGGACAGGCTCCATGGAGCTCAGGACAAGACGGTACAGCAAGGCCCGAGTGTTACCCAGTCCCCACGTCATTACCAGGAATCCTGGTTTTCTCTGATTAAAAAATAATCCCCAATTTTTGGTTAAAAGAAAACAACCCCCAAATCCAATTTTTCCCATGATTAAAATGAAATGTCATTATCTCTCTCTCTCTCTCTCTCTCTCTATATATATATATATAAATGGTGTTTCATTTAAATCAAGGGAAGGCATGGATTTCAGGTTACTTTAACTGAAAATTGGGGATTTTTTTTAAATCAGAGAAAGCCAGGGTCCCTGGTCTTTACCCATGGTTACCCTCTCCCCACAGGAAGGGTCCCTTTCTTACCTTGCACTTACTGCTCATACCCAACATTTTTATTTCCCCTTCACAGCAAGACAAATAGTCCCATCCCCATGACTAAACACTCATTCACCAGATATGCTTCCCTTAGATCCCATACAAATATCAAAAAAATAGTTAATTGTTATGTACCTACCCACCCAAGCATCCAAGCATATCTTTCTTCTCTTTCTGAATATGAGTCTGTGAAAGTTGGGGGATAGTGGCATCTGGCTGGGCCTGCTGAATGATACTTTTGAGTTGCAAGATTAACCTCTTCTTTGGGCTTTGGTGAAAGAATTCCCTTAAGAATCCTGTCAACTGGTTTGCAAAAGATGAAGGCCTAATATGGAGTCTCATGGCTAAAAACAATTGTTTCCGTGGGACCTGGCTGGCAGAAAATGGGGTCCAGATGAAATCCAAATAATACTATATCACAGCTTCCTGAAATAGCTACATATAAGTCTTATTGGTAGATGCAGGCTGATCACCATTTTAATACAATACAGTCCTGAGACAGGGTTTGTAACAAATGTGACATAAATAAGCCCTGGGTCAATTCTGGGTTGGGAGCACAAATGCCAATTATGCTTTTATGGAGACAACTTTGGGAAAGTACTTTAAGAATTGGCATTTATGGTACCAGTATGACTAAGGTCCTGAAGTACAGAGACATGGTACAGCATCTTTCTACATGGAGATGCTCTAAAGAGTACAGCTCCAGGATCACCTGAGACTTCACAGCATCTGCAAGAGTGAGAAGGGAAGGTTGTTTTTACATTTGCTTTCCACCAACTTGAGAACCTCTGGGCCCACAGACTGGACATCAACAGACCATTCCACATGGACCAGTCTGGCCAATGCCAATTTAGTAAATATGGGAAATAAGAGCTTCTACTGTCCATACTGCTTCTCAGTTGGGCAATAATCTTTAGTCCACTCTCTTTAAAATGCGTGCCCATGCTGCAAAATATAGGAAGTTGAATGTACAAAATATATAAGGTTCATGTCTAGTACTGCTGACAGTATTTGGTTTTACCTTCTCAAAAGGTTTAGATTTTTACCATAGTTTTAGGTATGCTCCAGCCCTAACTTTGTGAGAAACAGTGAGAAGTAGCCTTGAACCTCTGCTCTTGTGTTTTAATTTCTCGGTGTCTTTGCCAGCTTGTCTGTGTATGCTAGAATTTGTTCTGCATAACAATCGTAAGGAAGAACTAGTCCTTGCTTGAGACAACTCTGGAATTCCAGGAAGGACTTACAAAGACTGTTTGGCTGTTTTGTGGTATTATTTAGTCTGAATTATTTGCCCATCCCTTATTTACCTACATTATGCCTGGCTCCTGCTATTGCTCTCAATCATCAGCTTTCATGAGCAACAGAATTCCACCCCATCAACAAAACAGGAATAAATGTTTATTATGTAATTCAACATGCAATTAAATCTATGCAGCTCTTTATAAACCAAAATATTTACAGGGAACGAAAAGCAAGCTCTCACTAGATGAAAAAAAAAATCAGAATATCAGTAACAGGACTGTCCTGATTAGAGATAATTTTTCTAGCAAATGCTAAAACTTAAACACCAATGGTATTAGCTAGGCTGGGGGATTAGTGTGTAACTTTGTGCCTTTTGCTATCATCAGCTTTTTTTTAAATGAGGCGAGGAAGGAAATGATGGAGTTGGCACTGTTGCAAAGTTTAACATGTCATCGCTTTGGCTTAGTTGAGAAACTTAAAAAGAAATTACAATTATCAAAGTACAGTACAGTTTTTATATTTAATACATCTTCCTGTGGGAATTCTTTCATATTCCCACTACGACTTCTGCCACCACTCAGTTTGTTGTCCACCCTAATTTATTACCAGGCTCTCTCTCTTTCCCCCTCAAAAAAATCCATTTATTTCAGCTACACATCAGTGCTTGTGAATGACCCCAAGGATGATAACCTTAGGCCTATGTCGTAGGTTTTGGTCTAGAGCAGTAGATTCCCAAAGCACAATTACAGGAATTCAAGTTATTAAGTAGCAGGGCCTTTATTTCCCTAGAGATACTAGTGTGGAAGTCAAGGGAAATACAATGACGTTGTTAACTTTGTATTTATAACTGTTGGTATTCCCACCCTCAGCTGCATTGTCTGAAGTACTATTATTATTTTCATAAGGAACACAGAAGGCAATTTTTTTATACAAATGCCTTATTTCTATAGATATGGGCAGAAATATTTTTTCACTGCCAGTTTATGGTCTATTAAAAAAATCAGCATACTACTTAAAACTTTGAAATTAGTTTAATTAGATACAGTAGTTTAAGTGACAGTCTTTTAAAGAGATGAGTTGCTAAGTCCTGAAAATAACTACCTCTATTATCACTTCTTTGCTGAAGGTCTTTTTAAAGATATGGAAACTGAGGCAGAAATGTTAATGACTGCAAGGCCACTGGGGCAGTCACTGTCAACAGGGAACTCAGCAACTGCTGACTCGTGTCCAGCACTTAGACTTGTAAACTATGTAAACTTGTAAACTTGATACCTATATAAGGTATCCTCTTATTTTTTTATTCCGTGTTTCTTTTCTCTTCTCATTCATTTCTCTTTACCCCTTCTGTGTCTTCTCTTTTTGTATTTATCTAAAATATGCAGAAATATCTATAAACCATTTGGAATAACAATATTTGCAAGTTCTTTATACCCTTGCAGGAAGTTCCTGTACCTTGACTACCAACTGATTTTTAGACTCCCCTTCTTATAACTAACTTTATTTTTTATAAATAAAAGATAGGCTCACACTGCCATCTTCACTCCAGATACAGCCTAAGTTGAGCTCATTTCCCCCCCTAAGATCACAATCAAAACATGCAGAAATCTGGCAAATTAGCTAGTTTTAAAATAGCTATGATTTTCTATTTTCAACTGAGATTAGAAGTAGGAATGTTAAAGTTTTCAAGAAATTGCTATTCTGACAATAGTTTAGGTTTAGCTGATTTTGGTTTAGCTGATCCCAGGAAATACTTGAGACACACCCTTGTCAGAAAGGTGCTGCTCACAATGACCTCTCAATAGGTTCAGGGAGACACTCATTCAGCTTTCTGTAGCTAATCCAAACTTTTCAAGGTTTGCCATGAAAATATGTCTTTAAACATTCAGCTGCATTAGCTCCCAAATTTGAGGTTCATGTGACTTGGTAGTTCCATCACAGTTGATTGTAACATGTGATTTTACATATCTAACTCAAACGATCAGTAAACTAATGTGCAGCAAGGTGCCTGTGTTCCAACAGCTGGCATGTAATCAACTAAATTTGGATTTGAGGCTCTAACAGGATGTGCTTTAAAATCTGTCACAGGTCCAGCAACATATTCTTGTTCCTGGACTTTGCCCAAAATAGACAGCTTCTAGATGCTGTTGTCCAGATAAACCCTGGAAGCTACAGGTAGAGCAAAACATATTGGGAAGGGGATATAAAAGCAGATATAACTCAGAACTGTAAGACCTGATGTACCACTGCTTTTTCCCTGTCCAGAAGTTTTGCGGCAGTCTTGAGGCAGAGGTAGTGTCTGCAGCAACTGCAGCAATTGCAGATGCTCCCCCTGTCTGAAGAAGGGTGTTTGCGCCCAAAAGGTTGCAAAGAAGAATTTTTCCAAGTGGTTCAGTTGATTTAATAAAAGATATCACATTTACCCAAAGAACCTTGTCTGCCTGTGGTACATCAATAGCAGCTAATATGGTAGTAGCTGGAAGTTTGTCAATGGAAGCAAGTTTCTTTATGAAATCTGGGGTATCTTTCAAATAACTGGAAGCTCCTACAGCATATAGGAACAGTATTGAGTCAACATAGCGAGAAACTCCTTCAGTGATGGTGCCATTTACAGAGACAGTGGAATATCCCTGTCTACCAGGGCTGTGGATCTTCGGTATGTAAAGAAAATGTGCTTTGCCTGGACTCCCAGGAGGTGGAAGCATGAGGTCTGATCTAGTGGTGCCTGGCTCTGCATGCAATCTGGCGTGCACAAGGCTAGGGCTAAAACTGTCTGGGGTCCAGGATATTGCCTGAACCATGACTGCCTGTGGATTGACTCATAGGGACCGCAGCCCAGAAAGATTGGGCACCGCTGCCACAGACACACCACTAATGACCTCCAGTCCAACCCCTCCTGGAAAATGATGACCATCTCAAGGTAGCCACTGTGAACTAACCTGTTTTAGTTTGCTTGCTGACATCCCCCGAACTTCAAATGGTGTCTGTAACTCCTATTCTCACCAAGGCACCAGATCTTGCTCTGGAACTAGGTGCCAGGTGCAATCCCTGATCAGCCCAGGACACATCATCATTGGACCAAATAACATGTATTATAACATGTAAAATTATTCACTTGCCCCTTTATCAATGTCACCTGCTCCTCTACTAACATCATATATTCCAGAAGCACCTTAGAAGGTCCCTTAGCTGTCTACTCTGGAGAGGTCCTATAATCTTTATGTGTATGAATAATGAACACTGATATGGCATCAATTCAGAAAGTCACACAAGCCTGTGGGAGAACACCTTAAGCACCCTGAGCATCCCACCTCTGACCTGAGCAGCTGTTCCTAGACAATGAAACCTTAAAACCAAACTTGAACATGCCATACAGCGATGTTGCTATGGTGCCATGCTTTAGTACTTCCTTTCAGCTGTGTGTGTGTGTGTGTGGTGCAGGGGGTTGTGGAGGGGAGGGGTGTGTGTGTGTGTGTAAAGCTGGCAGCACAGGGGCCAGTGGCTGTGCTCATGGGGATGAGGTGGCCAGGAGACACTGCCCAGGGGGAAGAGAGAGGGGGAGGTTGGGGTGGGGAGCCATGGCCAGGCTGCCTGGTGTGGCACGGGAATCCCAGTCCAGGACAGAGGATGCCACGGGCCTCCCCTCCCCTTCCCTCCTGCCCACCCCAGCGTTGGACATGCTTTGCTACTGCCCTAATGAATTGGAATCACTGCGCTTCAGCCTGGTCGGGACAGGGGCAGCTGGGGCCCCCTCCAGCAGGCCTGGAGGGGCAGAGGGATGCGGGTTAGGAGTGAGGGTCACTGGCAGGGCTGGGGGCTCTAGCTTGGGAGCGAGGGCACGGGAGGGGCAGGGGGATTGTAGGTCCAGAGTGTGAGGCACTGGTAGGGCTGGGGGCTGCAGGTTGGGACTGAAGGTCACCAGCATAGTCCAGGGAGCGAGGGAATGTGGGTTGGGAGTGAGTGGGGGCTCTGGTTTGGGGGTAAACTTTTCAAATTACTTTTCTGTCTGCTGGTTTTCCCACATGTTCCATCCACTTTATGTGTTGCAATACAGCTTTAAAAGATGTTATGAGAAGAGCTGATTAGGAGGTTTTGAGCAAGGCATTTTTTTCTTTGGTAAAGTCAGTTCATTGAAACTGGTGTGGGAACATACCATTCTTGGCGAAACTTTGATCAAGAAAGGTTTCTCAGCTCCAGGACAGAATTTCTGGTCAAAATCAGAGGAAGTCAGTAAACAGACATCTTATTTGACACAGACATGTTTCTCCTGGGGTTTGACCTGTATCAAAACAGACATGGCATAGTCATTTTTACACTTCACCCTTGCAAGCTGCATAGCTGCCCCTCTGCCAGATTAGAGCACACAGTCTGAATGGCTTGTCCTAGGAAAAAGTGCAATAACCTTACAAACATGCATGGCCATGTCTTGGGAAAACTGTTAGCACATTTTATCCCACATACTTCAAAGGACTTGAAATGGAACAGTGGACTTTGAGCTTTCTTCACTGACAAATGCAACATCTATTTACAGCCAAAGAAAGAAAGAGGGAGACAAAAAAATATAAATAAATGAGGAAACAATCACCCTATTGCAGACTACCCACAAGCTGACTTAGGGTACACACCTAGGACACAAGAGATCCAAGTTCATGTCACTATTCTGATTAATACTTGTGTGAGACACAAGGATTTCTTAAGGTGGTATCTTTTACTGGACCAACTATGTAGTTGGGATAAAGTTAGACAAACTTTTGAGTGCAAGATTTCTTCCTCAGGTCTCTGATCAGTTGGATTAAATTTAGACACATTTTTGAATGCATGACATTCTTCCTGAGGTCTCTCATCAATACAATCAGAGATATCACCCAATAAAAGATGTCATCCTAAGAAATCCTTGCCTCTTCCAAAATTTCTGAGCCATCATGGGTGCATCTACATGAGACATTTACCATGGAGTTGACTAAATAGCTCTGCAGTAAAATGTCACTGTCCAGACATGTGCTGCTATTAGGATGGAATAAACTAATTAACTGAACTGTAGGATAGCACTGCCAAACACAAGTACTATCTTAAGGCGGAGTTGTTTACTCCACCACAATGCATCTGTAGATGCTGACAGGGCTGACTACGGCACCAGGATGCTTCAGTGCAGGGGCCGTCTATGGGCTAGCCCTGCACTGAAGCACCCTTTTGCCCCAGCCAGTCCTTCTGCAGCATGTTGAGCTATGTTGGTGCAGCCCTATGCTGGCAGACTGACCTCTGGGACTCTGCCAGTCACATCAATGTGGTGTGGTCCTGGGTGCTCATGTAAACACTATGCCCAAGAGATAAATTCAAGTGCAAACTGCACTGGAGTTTATTCAGTCAAAATAATCTCACATGTAGATGCACCCCATGGGTACAACACTACTCTTACATTAATAGTTAATATGTTACATTAATATTTCATAATCTCTAAGTGGAACCACTCCAACAGAAGACTTCCAGACAACCACCCACAAAGGAGAGTTTCCTAGTTGACTCTAGGATTCAGGAAAGTGACAGAGAATATACCCAAGGCTGGGTCTCACACTTTTCAGCTGATTGCTCTACATCACCAGTGTATTGTCTACACTGAGGCTAAGACTTCCAGAGTGAGCTTTTCTCTGAACCTCATCATTTCTTCAAATGTTAAGAAAGTTCTATAGGGTGGGAAACATTTGCTGTAAAAATATTCTTTGGATATGCACTTTTGTATTTTGCACACGGGAAACTATTGTGCCTAGTCAGTATCCATCTTTTTGCAGATATCTTGCCATCAGAGAAGTAGATCCTCTGAAGCTATTCCACTGGAAAGGTAATGCTACCTTTGAGATGGACTGATTTGTCATTGCCTTGCTACTAGTGTGGCCATGGCCATTCATATTCTAGCATGGAAAATATTTAAACATGGCTGAAAATGACTGGCAAGAATATGGTCCAATGTGATAATCAGGGATCCTGGTTTTCTCTGATTTACAAAATCCCCAGTTTTCAGTTAAACGAGTAACCCCAAATCCACATTTTTCCATGATTTAAATGAAACGCTATAATTTAAAGTTAAACTATCATTTAAATTGTGGAATTTTTTTTTAAAATCAGAGAAAACCAGGATCCCCGGTGATAACAAATGACCTAAGTACTTAAAGTGAGTGCTAAACAGTTCCTTTCAGGAACTGCCTAACCATGAATGCATCTAGATTCCCTGGGCATTTGGGTTTTAAACTTAAAGTTTCCTGGATGCTTAGAACTCTGCTTCTACACATATCCAGCATTGCCCCAGACCTGGCAGAACTGAACAGCTTAGCATCTAGCTTATAGATCCCAACCAGACTTATTCTAATCAGAAATTAGAAATCCTTCACATATCCTCCCAAGGGGTTCCTGGTTTTCCATGCTTGCTCTTCATATTCTGAATGCACAGGGACATAACTGGTTTATGTATAAAATGTAATTGTAGCCAGTTTCTTTTAGAACTCATCTGACTGTGGTGCTATGCCCTAATGCATGGGTCACATATCCAGGAAGTATAGCTAAATTAAATTTCCCTTTCAAGCTGAGAAAGCTCAGACTCATATTGCTGACCTCTTAGAAGAGTAGCCAAACCACATGCCATTCTAGCTGGAGGTATTCTTCATCCCTCTTGTTGAAGATGTGTCACGGTGCAGCAAACAATTCAAGGTCCAGTGAACAAGAGAGAACAAGAAATAAAGAGTAAGATTCTGTGTCCTAGGCTAATGCTTTGGACCTTCAATTGGTTATGATCCCTATTTCAAGAATTTTTTCTGTATCTTATATTAAAAGGTCATTTGACGATACGTAGATATGCTTGTGGAAGCAGTGACCAGATCCTAGGTCATCACCCTCCTTCTAGATGCTATTTACACTAGACTAAATGCTATGCTAAGCATTGATGTATGTTCTTTCTTACATCTCAATGCATTGATGTGGCAGAAGGCTGAAAATTGCCTCTTAAGAGGCTCTTTCAGAAGAGGCGTAAGCAGGGTAGCACAACAGACACCTGGATTTATACTTTTGTTTTCACTGGTTCCAAGCAACCTCCTCCATCAACCATTTTTGTGTTCTTTGGAACTCACCCTAAAAAGGAACAAAATATGGAATCGGCATGCAAGTTCCCAGCATGTACTTTCACAGCCTAAGGGTGAAACTGAACAAACTAGACCAAACAGTGCATATCTAACTGCCAAATAGTGAATGCTGCAGAGCACATGATCACTTTATAATAAAACTATGAGGTATCACTGTCTTGCAGAGTACATAAGGGAACTTTCAATAAGCATAAAAAAACTGTTTGAATCTTGTGAAACATAGTAATGAACTTAGAAGTATTTTATAGAATGTGCCATGAGTCTATCAAAATAACAAATGTAAGGAAACTAGAGTTTTTCTGAAGCAATTGTAGGGTTATAAAGGATTCTGCAAGTGTTCCGGGAAAGTGATGGAAGTGTTCCCAGAGATCCCTCTATGTGAGGAGATAAATGCTCTCTTCCCCAACCTAGCACCCTGGGCCTGCCCCAGCTACTCCGGTGGCAACTGCAACTGCTCTGGGGAAGGGAGGGGAGGGCAGTGGGTCCACTGCTGCTGCCTTCCCCTACCATTCTCCACTCCCAGGCAGCCCCTGTGCCAGTCCCCTTGCTCCCAGCAGTGCACTCTGTTGCAAGTGGGCAGGTGAGTTGATGCACAGATAGAGCCAGGCTTTGCATCCCAGCTCATCCCCTTCACTGTTCCCACATTCCCAGGGCTGACAGGAGGGGCTATGAGGGCAGTTGCTAGTGGATCAGACCCTGAAGCATCGGTGTCAGCAGCAGGGGCTGCCCTTGCCCCCTGACGTACAGATCAGGAGATGGGACAGGAAAGACAGTGGAAAGAGCAGGGCACAGCAAGATGAGGTCTTGCTCTCCCTCTGGCTTAGTGGCACCAGCTAGATCAGTGATACTGTAGATTCCCATCCATATCTTGTTTGACTTTAGATCTATCTCAGTGATTTTTGAACTGGCAACAGTCAGACAAATTACAGGGTTATTTTTTAATGGTATATCTCAGCTCTGGTATGATTTCCTCTGGCAGTGGAATGGAATATATTGTTTGCACGTACACACACACACACACACACACACCTTTTTGAGTGTGCCAATGCTTTTAATCCAGAAAAAAAAAAGTGTACTTCAGGTATCAAAACTTTGGGAAACAGCCTTAGGGAAAAGAACTAATTTGGTATCTGTCACAGCTGAATGCACAATTTTATAGACCATGTGTTTTAAAATAGTGTTACCACCAACAAAAAGTTTGTGAATGTTTTGTCCAAATGAGGGAAAGTGAAACATGTAGAAAAGGAAGCAGCAAGAGCAGAGAGGTGAGATCTGCAGTGTGGATGGCAGAATACCACATAGGATGCCAAATGAGACCAGCTTAGTTGTGGTGTTAAGGTCTGAAAGGAAACATGGTGTATAGGACTGCAGAGGAGGTTTCTCCCCATCATGGGTTAAGGTGAGAATGCCTGCTGTAGATTATTTATAGAATTGTGTTTAAAACAGACATATGGAACAACATGCTTTTTACAAGTAACTACCCTGGGGCCATATTCTGTCCTCAGCTATGCATGCAGAACATGTAATTGTGCATGCAGTTTGCAAGCTGGTAATAGTTAACTTGCAAATACACAACTTCAGGTTTGCACATGAAGAAGTGGTGGGTGTTCATTTTGAAAAATAAATCTGTGGGAATGGTGTAAAAATTTACTGGGCTAAAATCAAAATTAGGATGAAAATAAATTATAATGAATTACTGCTGTGTGTCCTGTTTCATGACCTTTTAATTAACCCTTTTGTAGGGACCCAATATCAACTTCAAGTAGCAATTTGGACACTGCTGGGCCTATTTCAAGATACACTTTCTTTAGAAAAAAAAAAAAAGCAAACCAAAGAAACGTTGGAAGAATATAGACCAAAGCAATTGCTGTACGGCAACAGCAAATTTTGGCCCTTTTTCGGGCCAAAAACCCTTTCAAAGGAACAAAAACTTGTCCCTGTATTTTGGGGGCAGAAGGGAGATCATCTTCTTCCTTGGCATCATAGAATTAATCTTTGTTCTTATTGATCAGAATGGATGCTTTAGCACTTAGAGGATATTTACATTTCACAAATAATCCCTAAATTCCTCAAAGCCAGCCACCACCAGGAGCCTTGTCCCAATTGCTGAGGAAAGAATCCTCCAGAAATTTCCTTCCTGGGAAATCTGGGATTCCTCTAGCTAATGCTCTGTTTCTCTGTGATGCCTTCAGTATTGTGGGGCTGGTATTTTAGGTGCCCATCCCAGCTGTCAGGGATGGGTACAGTAAGGCTGTGGTCTCTACCTGCCTACCACCTTACCTGAGTAAGCTGTTGGGGAAACCAGATAGTATCATCACTTCTAACCTCAGATGTTCTTCTCTTTCCCACCACATCTTGATGTATATTTTAACTATTGGGAGTTGAATGTAGGGTTGGTGATGATTCTGATGGGTTTCCTAGGAGTGCTTTATTTGTGGGGTTCCTCCCCACTTATCTTTACCACTTCCAGTTAACACACGATGGACTCAGGATCCTGCCACCGTTATGTGACTGATGGTCAGCCAGGGAATTACCGAATGAACTCTTAGGAGTTCACATAGAATCCTTTGGTTTTATAAGGCCATTTTATAATTAAATAATTTATTGGTTCATATGTCCATCAGTTCTGCAAGATGGATAAACTTGAATCAATTTGTCGCAGACCAAGTGGGTTGATCCATCTGTGTCAATCCCTTCAGGATATCATAAAATAATCAGTCCTTCAGTTATACTATAGGTCCAAACCCCACCGACTTCTCAAGCAAACCAAAAAACCCCAATGGTTCCCTTAAGAGCATATCCAAGGATCCAAACAGAAAAGGAAAAAAAAATAAAATCAGACAGCTCCCCAACTTCCAGGTCACATTAATTGATAAGGGCACTGTGACAGGGGACCAGCTTAGGGCTGGGTCTCAATGTCAGCCTGCCCACCTTTTTAGGGGCAGTCTACCCTGTCTCACTTGTCACAACTTAATGAATAACTGATGTAAGATGTAGGAGGCTGCCCATTTAGTGCCATGATGCCTAGGGCATTGTAAATGGCTCTGACCTTTGCTATACCATGTCTCATGCCTTGCAGATGCCATCAACTATGTGGCTTCTGCCCCACACTGGGCCCCCAAGTCTAGTGTTTGGACCCCACCTAGATCCCTCCTAATCAAGTGGACTCAATCCCCGCCATCATACTGGGCTGTCAGCTCTCTAGACCTCTTTTCCTTTTGGGAATGGCTCCCCTCTGGGACCTTTGGCCACACAGGCCCTAGCCCACCTCCAGGCCAGTTGGAACCTCAGGCCCCCCTGGCTCTGGGCATCCCTTGTAGTGGGCACTCTAGCCCTTTTGACTATCCTGGTCCTGGCCCCACCATTGACCAGTCAAGGGCTTTGTCTAGCCCAGGGGTGTCCAAACTTTTTGCATGTGGGGCTGGATCATGAACTTTTTATCACTCAGTGGGCCAGCGAGCCATATTCAAAGACCTCACAGGAAGTGGCATCACACCAGGAAGTGATGTCACATGACCTTTGACACCACTGAAGTTGCAGGAAGTGACAATTAAATGGGTCTGGAAATGTAGTTTAAAATCCAAATTAAAAACAATATAAAAGCAACAATGAAATAATAGCAAACACTTGATTCAAATAAACACTTTTACTTCTACTCATCTCTCAGTTAATGAAAGGAGTATAATGTAGGCTTGCCCTGGGACATCTGGGAGTACAGCACCAGGTAGAGGAAGCCATGGAGGAGCAGCCGGCTGTTGGCCTCCAGCACCAGCAGCGAGGAGGAGGAGGAAGGGGAGGGGGAGGGGGAGAAGCAGAGTCTCAGGACCCTGCGCAGCTTTACTGGGGATGAGGAGCCTGGTATTCACACATGGCCATGCATGTACAGTCCACCTCCCTCCTTGCCCTTGGCTCCCATGGAGGAGGAGGAGGAGGAGGAGGAGAAGAAAGGCACGAGTGTGACCTTATGCTTCCTCCTCACAAGTGCACGCATGTGTGTGGCACCCTTGTGTGGGCTCCTCAGTATCCCTCCTGCGGACGTAGCCCCACTGACAGCCGGGCAGCCACATTTCACGCTCACATGCTCATCCCTGCACCGGACCGCGCTGCCCTGCTCCGCACTGCCCCTTCCCCACTGACGCAGTGCAGACCACCCCCAGTGCGGGGCTTAAAGGAGCCATGTGATGGGCGTGAAGGGGGAAGGGGGGCATCTCAGCCCAGGCCCTGGGACCCACCTGGTGTGAGCTCACCTGCCCCGGCCTCCATGGATGCAGTCAGGGGAGCTGAGAGAGGGGCCCTGCTCCCCCCGGGGAGAGGGCCAGCAGTCACTGGGCAGCCAACTGCCTCGTAGTCCACATTTGCCGGTCACGTGCTGAGGAGCTGGGGGAGGGACAAGGGGTGGGAACAAAAGTAAACAGTATTTACTTTTGTTTCCCATCGTGGCACCTTGGGCCTCATAAAACAGCTTGGCAGGCCACATGGCAGCCTGCGGGCTGTATTTTGGACAAGCCAGGCCTAGGCTCTTATGCTGCTCACCCCCTCCTGCTTACATGAGTCCACCTCCTCAGGCTCCTGCCTGTTTCTACTACTGGGTTACTCACCAGGTTATGGGGGCTGGGGTGCCCCATCCTTGCCTTTCACTGGGGAGGCAACAGGTCTAGCATTTCCTGGGGACCACCCCACCACAGGCAGACCCACCAGACCATCCTACTCCAGCAGCGTGTAGTTTTATGTCATGCCCCAGGACCAGGAGCCTCCTGCCATCCCCATTTCTCCTGCCCTTACCTCCAAGATGTTGTAAGCAGCAGCTCCAGCTGGGTCATATTCTTTCAGCTGCTTGCAGCAAACTACTGCCTCAGCCCTGAGGGTCTGGGTTTAAAATGGAGGCTGCTCAGCCCCCTCCTCCTATCCTAGGTCTCTCCTGCAGTCATGTGATAGGCTTGTTACACTAGCTCACATCTGCTGGCTGTCCTATTGCCTGCTCTGGCCCTTAAAGTGGCAGGCACCAAAGATGCTCTGCCACAGCACCTTGAAGCTGCATCCATAATTAGTGCAGGTTAACTAAGCTGGATTCATGCCCTTCTTTTCCTCCCCAAAAGGTCAGAATGACTGGTAGGACAGGAGCACACGCTGTGGAAACATGGTAGCATGCACCCTGCTCTGGTCAGGCTTCCCTCTGCTCCTGTGGTAAGTACTTCTTGTTCAAATTTCCCAGGGCTTTTCTCATACCCTGCTCTTTTCCCCTCACACCAATAATAGCCTCTTTTGCCTGTATTTAAGAATGCAATTGTTCTTGCCTTACAGTAACAGAGTAGACACAGACAGAAGTGCAGCTCCTGGGTCTAACTCATAGTGACTCAGAGAAATTGCTATGAGTTAGGCTGATCCCTTCAATCCAATAAATGTTAGCTGTTGAATTGGAAGAGTGGAGGATTGGCTCCAAACCCAATCCAGTAAGAGAGGCTGAATCTCCCCATGGCTCTGTCCCTTCCCCACCCCTCCCGGTCCTGTTGTTGTCTCTAGATGGGAGGGGGGAAAAAACAGGGGAGGGAAGTCTTGTGGTGTTTTCTCAGACCCACTGGAGTGTGGGTGTGGGTAGATTGGAGCCCCCCAAATGAGGGGCTCTAGTCCACTGCCTCCCCCACTCCAGCAGCATTTAGAAAACCCCAGAAAGGACCTTTCTCCCCTGCCTTTTCCCCTCCCATCCAGAGACAGCAGCTGCAGCTCACTGTGCTGCAGCTGGAGCAGACAGAAATTAATTAAGTCTTAGGTGGGCACTTAGGAGAAGCTTCATTTGAACCCTCATACAATAAGGGTTAATTCTGGCATGATCAGAGGGCTTTGCAACCGTGCTTGGGCACAGCTTTAGAGTGATTTCAAGGGGTCTATCATGTGACAAATGTCTTTTCTGTCTGCACCCAATGACATGAGATGCTTAGCATTTTTGCCTACTCCTTTTTCCTTAAAAATGCTGCCTTCAATTCTTTTGATTAAACCGTGTAAAAATCATAAAGATACATAGACAGTAGGGCTATGCAAAGCTTCGGTCGCTAGTTTGATCTGGTGGAGATTTGGCTCGATTTGGTGGCTGAATCTCTTAACTGAATCAGAAGACCTCGTAATCTCTCTGAATCAAATTAGAACCATCCGAATCAATTCGGAAAGATTCAGAGAGCTTCAATGATGTAGACACAGACACAGCTTTAAAAGGTTTTCTACAAACCTCAAGGTACCAGATGGCTTGTGAATACTGAGATGCTTGGGTGGATGGGGCTTCCCATGGGAGTGCAGGGGCATCCCCAGCATGCTTGGCGGCAGACCTGGAACTGGACCAGAAGCACTTCTGGTCCACTTCTGGATCCACTGCTGAGTGTCTGGGGGACCCACCTACCAGCTCGGCAACTGGTGCCTCCTCGGTATTGAGGGGACACCTGCGGTCCCCCCACAGAAGATTGTCGAGCCGAGGGGATGTGGGGGAGGGGGGCAGTCCCTCACGTGCTCGGCAGAGAGCCTGGAAATGGACTGGAAGTACTTCCAGTCGACTTCTGGGTTTGCCACTGTGCATGGGGGCCCCCCACCTTGCACTCCTGTGGGATGCTCCATCTGCCCCAGCACTGCAGCGTTCATGAGCCACGCCTGGTACCTCGAGGTATGTAGAAAAAACATTTAAAGCTGTGTCTGTGGCCAAATCGATGATTCTCTGAATCAGCATCAAATCTTCAGATTTGGATTTGGCCAAATCGAATTGGGACAGTGAGCCAAATCAACAAATCAAATCACTGTCCTCAATTCAGGCAGAATCTGAATCGACTATGGGCCATTTTGCACACCCCTAATAGACAACATAACATAATCCATATAGTGATAACAGCAACATAAATTAATACAGCATAACACTGGCTTTTCAATGCAACCACACACTGTATCAGTAAAACAAACACATGAAAACATGCACAACTCTCAGAAACACTGCAAAATATTGTGGAGTTCAAAACAGGGGCCTTAAATTGTATTTCTCTCTACACCACTGATTTTTTAAATTTCCTCTTAGTTTGGTTTCTGGTGAAGCCACATGCCATCAGGTTAACACTGCGGATGCTAACAAATACATCTTCGAGTTAAGAATACTAGCAGAATATATACTAAAGGATTAGACAATGTCTTCTTGCTGTGTATTCTTAAGCTTTGGTTTCCATAAAAGCGAAACAGAAATGAAACCCTGCATTCTTAGGTCAGTTATCACTAGAGAAAGATGTACCCTGAACACAGCAAAATTTCTGCTCTTATTGTGTTTCTCAAATTGTTTTATCAACAAGGAGTGCACTGTCATGGGTCTCTTAAGAACACACTGAAATATGGAAGAAAACAAGCTTTTAATAACAACAGCACTCTTATTAAACAATTAATGAGCAACTGCCATTTCATTTAAGGCTGGCTGCTGGACCAGAGACTAGTCACTCACAAATACATACTTAGAGATATATATAAACAAGTGTTTCCGCATTCTGCTTTTAGTTATGGGAATGTAACTAAAAGTGGGAATTTCGTTAGCCAATATCCACATCCACTTTTACATCTTACCCATGCCTGTTGTCCTGCTATGATCTAAATTTTACTTTGCAATTTTAATGAATGCCTAAGAATGCTACTTTTATTTTTAAGTATTCCTTGTATACTTCTACGATGTCTTTTCCGGCAGAACAGCAATAATAGATAATAATAATAACAACAACAAAAATAAGAGGTAAAACAGAAGTATGCTCCTATTGTAAAGAAACATAACTTTTGAACAATTATTTCTCTATTGCAACCATAATTTTATTAATTCTTTGAAGTGCCAGGATAGAGATCCCAATTAGGTGCCTAATTTCAGTATAGAAACAGCATATTCTATAGGAAGTAACTTCAGAGATAACTTTGAAAACAGTAGATACAGTTGACTAAATCTTGCAGCACATTCCATCTTAGATGCATTAACTCTGAGAACTCAAAACATCTCTAAATCCAATTTAACTGACCTACTGAACTTGGAATGTAGCTGCTTAGCTTATATCTACAATGTACTGGTGAATTTGTTCCATCATATAACCTCATTCAAAATATAGTAGAAGTTGTGTAACCCCTCCTCCTGTGTTAGGGGACTGATTTTTGTCAACATAAGGAATAATATTTGAAGCAATTGTAAAGTGGCAATTTGGGGATGCATTTACAGGTATACTCTGTCTACCTGTCTATTTTTAGCTTTTCTAGACATGCAAAATATCAGTAACTGGCTAAGTAACTACAGGCAGTCCTTGACTTAAGATGTTTTGAGTTGCAATGAACAGCACTTATAATGTTTTTAAATTGACACCCTGTTTTGATTTTCTGATGTCAGTTTTGAGTTTATGATGCTTGCCAATGAACAAGTTTGATGCACTGCCCATCTTTCTGAAGAACATTTGTCCTAACTTCTTTGAACACTTTCTTTAAGAAAGCAGATAAGACTCCAGAAAAATCTGCAGCCAAGACTCCTGAGAAGACTCCAATGAAGAGCCCTTCAAAAAGTGCAACCAAGAGCCCTTCAAAAAGTCCAGCGAAGTCACCTCAAAGAAGTCCTTCCAAATCAATATGGTTGCTATTTACAATATAAGTACATTAATGTGGCTATATTACTCATCTATAACTGATTGAGTACAAAATTCTGGGTTATTTTTGGTGAAAATAGGGTTTTGGGCATTGGTTCAGGAACCAATCCCCCATTTATAACATTTTTCCTATGGGAAAATTGGTTCCTAGTTACGACATTTCGACTTAAGACGCAGTTTTCAGGAACCAGTTGTGTCATAAGTCTGAGAGCTGCCTGTATATTAATTTCAGCTGATTTGCAAAACTTGAAGTGATAAAGGCTGTCAGAGCATGCTAATAAATATGCTTCCCCCTTTTAAATAATTGATGATTTATCAATCCTGCAGGGGAGTACAAAGTCTGCTGCGTACTAATTTCTATATAATATAATAAATAATAATCTCAAATTTATTAATGGTCAACAAAGTATAAATTAAAATTAATTGATATTAGGATGCTGGACATATGTGGCTGTTGAGATCACCAAGTAGGTTGAGTAACAGTCATTAAGTACAACATATACTAGATAGTTTTAATAAATAAAGTGAACTGCACTGGGAACAGGTCCAGAAACTACCTGCTTACATTACATTAGCAAAGCCAGTGCAGTCTAAATGATGACCTGATATCAGGAAAGAATACAATATTTTACTCAGCATATATGCTCAAGTATTTTTGACATATCCTATAAAAGGCTTCACTTAGTCACACTATCCTGAATTGGGTGATGCAGGGACACTGTCATCCTTGTCTGAAAATGCCTTGGATAGTCAATTGGCTTTGACATACTTGACAAAAAGATAAGTGTGCACAAATCTTTCATCCATTTCCAATTATTTTAGAAAATGAAATACATGTGTGGTGTCATCCAATGAGTTACTAATGGCTAGATTCTCAGCTGCATACGTATCAACACACACTGTCAGCTCCCTCCCCTCTTAAGATCATCCTTCACTGAGTTCTGAGCATTGTTGGTTACAAAAAAAGTCATCACTAATGGAATATCATAGATCCATATATCACATTTTTTTATTCTCTGCAGAATATTTAGAGAAGCATGGCTTTTGTGTAAAGCTTCAGTAGATGTATGGAGTCCTCTGAGACCATGTCAGGTGCTAGAACTCTGTATAGAAAATCAGAGCTAGTCTTCTGATTCTCTCTGGCAGCGAGGCAAGTTAATTTATTGTAGCTCCAATTCAGTGGATTGGGGATTCCTTCTAATGCAAAAGCTAGGGGTAGGAAGGTTGTGGGAGCCAAGTTCAAGTTGTAATGTATTTTTTGACATTCACAACAATATTGTGTACCCATACCTAGACCATATCTAGGGCTTGTGAATCTTGGCTGGAGCAGGGTGAGAATGTTGCCTGACTACAAGCTCATGTGTTCACCTGTGTCACATGGTTCCATTCGTGTCCACATCCTGTCAAACCCATGTATATATGACTTGTGCTGATACCAGTGAAAATACTGCTTTGTTGTATTTGCTTTGGCCACTGTCGTCTCTATTGCTTTCACAGGTGGCAATACTGTATGTCTAAGAATGTTGTTATTAAATCTTCCATCAGGGAAAAAGGCTGAGCTTTTAAAGCTGAGACTCTAGACAGGAGGGTTAAGATTAATTGGTGTCTCTGTACTCTGCCTGTGCTTCTGTGGGACTCTGCCTTAATAAAGAGTACTTGTATATATAAGGATCACAGGAACATGCTCTGACTAATTCTTAGCTATTTCTGATTTACCTCTCCGCTTGTACCCCAAACTAAAATAACCCCATGCTCTGTGATTTTGACCTGAGGCTTAAATTTACTTAAAGAAGTGTTTTGCAATCTCTTTGATTTCTGCTTGTTTGATACGTCTATAGATAATAACAATTAACATTTGTATTCACCAAACATTATTCAACCGGCTATACTTGTAAGCAAAACATATATTGTATCTCTGGCTTTATCTTTCAAACAAAAAAAGAAACAAATATCCCAAAACAGATTCAATGTTAAAGAGGAGCATGGGTTAAAATGCACAACTAAGCAGAGCCGTTTTTTTGGTCTTCACTGATGAATCATTACCGCACCTTCAGACTTTTTCAAAGGTAGCAGTGCTGTTTTAACAAGAATTAATTACTATTACTGTTCATAAAATGTCACTACGCAGACAGCCATTGTTAGATGGTCTTGTAAAGTACAACAACTGCCCAAGGGTATGTGCAGATATTACACTTAGATCAACTGAACTAGGGTTAAGTTGATCTAAGTGCCAAACTGTACATACATTTTGGGAGTTTAAATTGAGCAAAAAATGGCCAGCCTGATTTAACTTAGTTCACCTGAGGAGAACTCTCAAGGGAAGCCACAAGTGACAGTACTGTCTGCACGTCTTAGGGCTAGCTTTGCCTGTAAACATGGTATTATTAGTTGTTTTCTACCCTTTCACATGGGAATGATTTATCATTACTTAGAGGTTTTATAATTTGTGTTTAGGCAAACTGTCTCAACAAGCTATAAACAAAACAGGGAACTAAGAGCCGCAGTCCACAATTTCAACCAGATCAGATCTGTGCTGCATGTCAATAGCTTTCTATGCTATGTTTCTGTAAGTTTGTTTCTTTTTCCTAATGCAAATAAGATAATTCATTTGTAACAGGAAGGTAAAGGGAAAATTGCTGTCTCATTTCTCAAAAGCGGAGTTTTGCTGGATAAACCAGTTACATTCAAGTAAGTTGTAAAAAATGGTTAAACTTTATTCCTGAGAGAGCTGGGTGGAGCAGGACCAAGATTCAGAGTATAAACAGGGTTTATTATTGCTGGTGTTAGCACACCATAACCACCATTGGGTCAAATTCAGAAATGAGATGCGAAAAGGTGCATGTCAGGCACTTATACGTTAATTTATTTTTAGGTGTAAAACCAAAAGGAACTTCAGAATTCACAAAATAAGGGATCAATCATACATAATAGCTTAAGTAAGGGGAAGGTGTGAATATGGCACTAGCTCCAGGGACCAACTTAGTGGGGAAGGGGAGTACAAAAAATGCCACATGCACCACTGCTGCCCATGGAGTAGAACTGCTCAGCTGTGCCTGTTTCTATAGATTCCTATTTACATGAATAGCCCTTTTGATACCAGTGGGTGCATCTACAAGTGCAATTAATTTGAAGCAATAAACTTTGGAGCAGTTTGATCCAGGCTAAACTACTCCCAGGTGCAGCATCTACATGTACGCCTGGGACAGCAGCTAGTTGAGCCAGGGGAAAGCAATTCATACCAGGGCTGGAGGCATGGGGGTGGGGGAGGTTCAGCTCCAAGCTCCAGGTGGTGGCATTGGGCAGTGGAGGGTCTGCCTGTGGCACAAGGGTGCTGAAATTGCGGAGCCATGTGGCTAGGTGGCAGGCAGGAGTCTGGCCCCCCTGGCGGCTGGGCTGACTGGCTGCAATTTTCACCAATGGTCAGCATCTGCACGTACATTTAATCACAGTTAATTACCTTGCCAGAAGATAGTAGTCCCTGACTGTACTATCTTATGGCACCAGTAAACAGGGTAATGTGGACTAATACCATTGCATGTGTAGACAGTGATGCTTTGTTCCACAGCTAATCAGTCTACTCTGTAGTTAAACGCACATGTAGATATGGCCAGTGGG
This sequence comes from Crocodylus porosus, assembly GCF_001723895.1. NCBI lineage: Eukaryota > Metazoa > Chordata > Crocodylia > Crocodylidae > Crocodylus > Crocodylus porosus. Next base: position 125,765,720 of record NW_017728906.1, on the reverse strand, counting down.
TCTGTTCAGGGATGTAATATTTACTAACAAGGGCAAAGGTTTGCAGCATCAAGCCTCAAATATAGTGTCAGCCCACATAGAGAGAATGGGTCCTAGTACAACACCCAAGGATAAACAGGTTAGGTTGACCTGTGGTGTGTCAATATAGCTATACTGCTTTTAGTACCCATGCTAGCTTATTCAGTGCCCTGTAGACATGCACCAATCCCTTGACACTAGAAACTGGGGTTTTAAGAAAAAACACCAAATATCTCAAGAGGTTTGACAAGACTTTATCCCTACTATGCACAGGGACATTTTACATTGGTTTGAACCTGGGCTGTTACCCAGTCAGTAGATGCAGCTACACATCACCCTGCATTGCAGTAGCAATGTGCTACATTGCCATAGGGCATTGCTATGGTGGCACAGAGTGATGTGCGTCTACATGTGACTGACAGCTACTTCGCCATAGCAACATGCTCCCCTGTTTTAGCATATCACTAGAGCCAAGTAGCAGCAAAAACTAACTGCCCGCCATGTGCGTGGTGCAACACAGGCGATTACTGCTCTGTGCTTTAGTACTTACAAAAGGAAATACTAAAGCATGGCAAAGTAACAACATTTGCATCAGGTGACATGTAGATGTGTCCAATATGTTCCACTCTACAGAATGGTGCTTTCCCAGTATAAACCAAGACACTGGGAATCTTTTTGTTCCCCTCAGTCTCCCAGTACTTTGCTTGTGCCAATGCAGCTCCATACCACCCCCAATTTAGGACTGTCCTTAAAGGCACAATCAAGCCCATAGAGAAGGAACACAGGAAACCTTTATTTTTCTACAGGACTGACATAGTGCAGGCAGCCTCTATACAATAATGTCCCATTTATTGGCCTTTTCAGTTAGTTACCTCCTCCTGACTTGGTGAAACCAGAGGTCATTTATCTGCATGGTAACTCTGAGCTCTGAAGCAACCTTAAGAAGCTAACAATTATTCATTGTTTCCCCACTATTTATCATGGTGCTGGGCTATGAACTCCTCTAGTGTTCTGAGAGAGAGAGAGATTGTCTAGAGGAATTGCCTCCCCTCTTACTCACAGTCACATAGACCAGCTTTCTTCCCATCTGTAGCTCCATAATATGTCTGTGAGAGCTAGGGCAATTGCTTGCCTGGAAAGGTGATTTAAGAAAAGTATTTACTGTGTCTTCCACTTTCTTCTAAAGTCATTTAGGAGCTGGAGACCATGAGGAGGCAACAACATGTGACACATCACCAGCACAGGGAAAGCTCACTATATAGTATCTCATATAGTACAGAAAACCATATAAGACCAGGATCTGGGAGAACAGTTGTTCACCAGGGCTCCCCAAGGGATAACAAGGTTTAATGGCCACAAACTTCTGGAAGGCCAATTTAGATTGGAAAAATTTCTTTACGGTCTGAGCGTTCAGGGTCTGGAATAGACTCCCCCCACAGTCAGTGCAAGCACCTACTCTGGACTCTTTCAAAAAGTGCTTATCTCGCTGGGATCATTTGACCCCAGCAGACTTTCTGCCTAAGGCAGCGGGGCTAGACTCAATGATCTTGTGAGGTCCCTTCCAGCCCCTAATGTCTATGATCACATGGAAATTTTTAAGGGTCTTCCTCTGAAATAATCTCTGAGGGAAGTAAGTAGAAGGACTGCCTACTCTCCCTTGGGTTTTCTGAGGGAAGAGGTGATTTAACTCTCACTCACCAGGGGATTGTTCTCTGTTATACTGCAGTGTTCCTGCATCCTAAAACATTGTGTTCAGACTGAACATTATCTGGATGTGACATATCTTATTCATTAGCGGTATTATGTCAGTCTTTGTTCTGGTGATTTCTAACAATAACAGCTTTGATGGGTATTAGCTGAGTCAGGATTTTTTCTGTTAGGTTCTTCACCTGCTAGAAACTAGAATCCTTAAAATATGTCAGGATAATAAACCCAGAACTCTATGCAAAGTAAACTGATTGTAAATGTATTTGTTTGACTCATACATTAAATTAATTGTATTTTTTTTTTGTTATATTTGTAATTTTTCCCTTCCAAGTCATGCCCTGGAACAAGTCTTTGTGCTGTTTAACCCCTGTTTTCCAGGAATAAAGTGGCTACAGTCTAAGAAGTATGACATACAGTACCTGGAACTCACTTCATGGAAAATGCAGTTGTGCAAATCCTCTTTCCGTTTATTTTGCTCCAGGAATTATTCTTGCTTTTGTTAGTGTCTGGGGGCCAGAGGGGCTGAAATGCATTTTGCAGAATTCCACTGAGCTTTGGACAAGTGTACTGAGTCCCTCTAACAACCTTTTTGTAGCCAGATCTTGGAGTCCTTTTCTGAAATGCAGTGGTAGAGAAATTGCATTCAAATAAATCTTAGGTGGTCAATAGCTGGATCCTGAAAAATTGTAAATTACTACTCTGGCCCCAATTCAGTAAGTGTGTAACTTTAAGAACATGAGTGGTTCTTTAATTATGCTAATATTAACACAGACACTTTGCTGAATTGGGATCACACTAATTGAGAACTCAGTACCTAACTGGATGAAGCCCAGGATTTGTGGGTAGTGCAATCAATGGACCCTCAATGATTTACACATGCTGAAGATTTACAATTACATTTACATGGCATCAGGATCTTCTTTCTAAATTTGGTATGATGATTCTGGCTGTCTGGTTCTGATCAGGTTACTTTAATTCTTATAGAAAGGCATATTGCACATCAACTGTAAGTTCTGCACAGTTGTAAGGACAGCTATATTGACTTGATTTCCCTTTCATTAATATTAGTCCATTGACTTCACTGATGCTACTGTGAGTGTACATCAGTATAACTTAGTGGAGAATTGGGCCCGTGCTGCTATTACTGAATAGTTTTGTGTTTTTTTAAACAGTGAATGAGCAGTTACTATGAGTGAAATTAAAAAGAAGGACAATCAATTTAATAGCCTCAGCTGGGCTTCAGGTGAAAACTAATTCCAATTTCAGTTCTGTTTAACCAATGGTATGAACCATTAATTATTATTTGGCAGAAAGCCAGGAATAAGTTGACCCAGAGATTAAAATAAATTTTTCTGGGCTCTGCCTTTGTTCGATGATCATACGACAAGATGAAATTTCATAGTCTACTTTCTTGAATTAGTCTATGCTTGTAGAGTTTTCTTATTTTTATAAATATTTATCTCATTTTAAAAGTAAAAATATAGGGCCAAATTGTGCTTTCAAATTAATGGAAGAGAGTAGAGTCTGAAATTAGCAGCTATATAGTTATTTACCTCCAGGTTCTTCTATTTGGTTGCTGAAACTATACACATCTATGACAGCTTTAAAGTGAATACTTTATAAGAACTGATCTCCATGTAAACGAAACCGAAGGAATTTTTCAATATATATGTTTCCCATGGGAAGCGCATAAACATATGCTATAACAGAAGCAAAGAGCTGCATCATAGTCTGATGCCAGATTTATACTAGTGTAACTTCAATTATTTTGAATTTTACATCAATGTAAGATTAGAGTTAGGTTCACTGTGTGAAAATATTAGAGCACAATATTTTTATATCTGGGAATTTATTAATATGTATAGACTAAGATCGTGTATACAATGTTGCCCACTGGGCCTGTGAAAAATTAAAAAGGGAGTATTTTACTAACTGAAGTGTTCACTTCTAATTCATTGGAACATCTTAAAAAACCTTTTTCTATTTCAGCTAAATCAGAATTTGGCTTAGTCATTTTAAGGTTGTTCTTGAAAAATAATGCATGAGATCTACGTAGCTGGCTAATTGTTATGATAGTGCTGTGCACTAGTTGATTTATTTCTTTTATCAGTTAATGGGGCAGAACTTGAGATAAAACATTAGAATAATTTATCTCAGCTACTATGCCTTTTTGCTTTTCAAAAGAAAAAAACCATAATTCCCAGAGTGAATCACAATGTTATACACTTTTTCTACAGTCCTCAATATCATTCTTAAACTGTGCTTTCTTTTCTGACCAGCAGCCAGAAATACACTCAAAAACTAGACAAATAGTGTAACAGGAAGCATTGCTCATCCTGAGGTGCTTTACAGAAGGAAAACTAATGTGCACACTATTTACATTCTGGGATCTGTGACGCTAAATCATTCAACCCCTGGTTGCACCTGAAGAACAAGTTTATATTTAATGTGATATCATTACAAATCTCAAGCCAAATTCTATTCTCTAACACACAAGAACTGTGCCAAATCAATTCAATTGAAATTGTGGAGCATAGCTAAGAGTAAAACCTGGCACCAAGCTTGAACACCTGGTTCCTTGCTTTTAACAACTATCCTGGCAAAATCTGGCTGCATCTGGGCAGCAGTACAGTGTCAGCCCCTCCGCATAATCCTGCTCTGCATTTGTTTTGTGATCTTGCAAATATCCCATTCCTTTGATTTCTAACCCTACAGAAGAAATTGCTCGATGGCTACCAACTAAAATAGCTCAACACTTTTAGAGAGAGTGAAAGGAGTGCAGACAACAGAGGCTGCTATCAGTTGGAGAGGGGTGTAGAAATAAACAAGTCACTTTAGAAATATAATGAATCTCACATGGTAGGTAGCAGAAATGTCTCTTTATCTTTTTACCTGTCAGTTACAGTCTCCTGGCACTTAAGTTTCTCCCTTTTTGTCCATAGTCATGCCTGGCTTGAGGATTAATTTTTCAATTCATTAAGATATTTAAACATACAGCATGTGTAGCTTTATGCATGTGAGTACTTATTGAAATAAGTCATGAGAATGGCCTGATGCTTTGACTCATTCATCACACGAAGGACTTATCTGTATTCCTTGTGCAGCTGATATTTCTACTGAAGGGAACAGTGAACAGTGAACAGGAGGTCTTATATTTTGGGGCATGCATTGAGCATGATCAGATGAACATGTATGTGCAGTTTGTGGCGCTGCAAACTGCAGGTGGTGAATGTGCAACAGGTAAAACTGTTAGAGACAGCCCAGGTGCTGGCCCCAGCCTCTCCTACCACACCTGGGACAATTTGGCATGCCCCAGAATGTGTGTGCAGGGGTGTGCCCTGGGGCACAAAGCAGCTGCACAAGTACGTGCTGCTGTTATTTGTGCTGCAGCAAATGCATGCTCCTGCATGTGGGGACACGTCCAGTGTAGCTACACTGTCTTGTATTATCTGTACTAATATATTGCTTGATATGATCTAAGTTTTAAAAATATATTGGGAGAATTCATATGAAAGACAGTTTACTAATATGCAATGTATTTATGAAACTGATCTACATCACTCTAAGCCTCTACAAACACTGTGGAATTGTAGGGAAGAAAACTATTGTGAGCAAGACCTGTAAAAATGTAGGGGTATTATATTGTTATAGTCTAACATACTTAAACAATTAGCATAATTCTGATTTTAAACTGGAATAAAATTAGCCAGCTGGAAGTTAGATTTATCGTGTTTCACATTTTTGCCACAAGAGAGACAGAATTAACTGACTCAGGGGTGAAAACACCAGAAGTTGCCAGGACCTTATCTGCATTATAGAACTGTGACTTGCAGCTGGATTAGTAGTGGTAGAGGTATATATATTGTCTAACATTCCCTTCTGCGGAAAAGACCAGCTACATAACAATGTTTTGTGTGTGTGTGTGTGTGTGTGTATAAAATAGGTGTTTCATCTTCTTTTTATTGTAGTTTTTTAAATAAATTGATGCAGAGATGAGAAATTTGGCCTTCATTAAGCAAATGAATCCTTTTTTTCCCATGTAAGTGAGCCATACATTTATGACTCTAAAACGTAGTATTTTTATAGAGCATAGTTTGGAAAGCCATATATATTTTCTTAAGCTCTTCCATGCTAATGAAATAACATAATCAGAGTAATGTAAACCAAACCCCAGACAATGACCTGTGTTTCCTAGATTAAAACCAGAGGCATTACAACTCGTACTCTGTTAATCTATTTGTTTGTATTTATTTCAATGTACAGAGTGGAAACTAAAGAATATCACTAACATATATAAAGAGTCTTCATTAAAGAAAATTATTTTAAGTAGTGATTCAGCTTGGCAGACTAAATAACTTAAGAACTGGAACATGGTATACACTCTTTGTGGAAGTTTATGCTTCCCTCAATGCATTAGTTAATTTAGCTTATTGTGAGGTACAGTTGTTTCAGAAGAGGAAGAAAGTGCTTTGGGAGTAAACTATAAAGTCTCAGGATCTGGTGAACTCCTTACTTCTTTCTACTGTGGGCCATATAAAGAGGTTTCATGTGCAAGCTGATTAGATTATTTTTCTGCATGAAGTATGAAGACCCAAAAGGGTGTGTGTGTGTGTGTGTGTGTGTGTGTGTGTGTGTGTATAAAATCAGGTTTTCTTGCCTGACTTTTACAGTCGGATTAACAGTGCATGACAATAAATCACATTTTTTTTATTTGTTCCTGTCTCTGCTAGAGCCATTACTGAGTAATTCTGGGATTTTCTTTGTTCTATTCTACAGGTCAAACTTTGGAGTTAATTTCTTACAATTAAGAATATATAAACTTTAAAGGCTACCAGCTTCTGTACCATTTCTATTTTCTACTTTTCTCTTTATCAAATAAATATTACATTTCCTTCTAGTAGATTTGTTTGTCTGAAGCTTCTCTTATTTCATGGGAGGATATTTCCCATAAATACATTTCCTGATAAACAAATTGCAGGATATTTTGTCTTGACTAACATTTAACTTTCAAATGTATTCTTCTGAATTGTGATGTGTACAGCATTGTTCTACAGCTTTTTGTAAGCATGTGTGCTTGTATTTTTCATGCAGAAAATATTTCATTTTCTTAGAGGAAAAAAGTATTATTTATAAACCAGGAATCTGGTTTTCTCTAATAAAAAAATCCCCAATTTTCAGATTTAAAAAATTAATCCGAAAATCACATTTTTCTGTGATTAAAATGAAACGGCAGACATATACATAGTGGTGTTTCATTTTAATCATGGAAAAATGTGGATTTTGGGGTACTTTTAAAATCTGAAAATTGGGCATTTTTTTATCAGAGAAAAACAGGATCCCTGTTTATAACTTGTCAGAGTCTTGAGATCCTTCCTGTCTCTTTTTGTAGACTTCTAGCTATGACAGGAAATATTTACCACAATTGTAAGGACAACAGTATATATAGCAACGGAAAGCATTTCATTATAAAGACAATATACGGCACTGTAGATATAACTAAAACAGAATTTTACAGTGCATCCCAACACACGTTTGGGTCTTCAATGAAGTCATACAAAAATAATGCTGGTGTAACATTATGAAAAATCAGGACTCTCCTCTTTAATATGGAGGTGTTGATGTTGAATTGTTGGTCACCGATCCAACTTGTACCAGATGGAAAGTTTTTCAGATTAAGATGGAACGGGGCAGTTGGGAATTGCTCCTATGGGCTACATTTCCCCTTCAAATTGAGGATATTTTTCATCTTCCCTGTTTTGTGCAAAATGAGCACATCTACATGAGACACCAACTGCACAACAGCAGAAAAATATTCTGCAGGAGCATGTCACGGTATGGACAGTGCTAATATGTTAAAGCAAAGTATTATTAAGTTACTGTGCAGTAGCATCACCTAAAAGACATTTGCCAGCACTACTGTTCAGTAACAGTAATAAATGTGAAGTAACGACTGCTCAGTAGTGTCTTGTGTAGATGTGCCCTCAGGGTATAGGTTTCAGGACTTTGGCAAGCTAACAAAATAGCCTTGATATGGACAAATTCTGATTGTTCTTTCTTAAGTAAATTTAGAGGAGCACACTTACAGACTCTTCTGTTTGATGTGCAATATCTCTTGCATTCTTCTCATAGAGCAAGTTTCACATTATATGAAAATCTTCCACTTTTACCCCTTTACACCAAACCTATCCTAGTAGAGGCAGTCTATAGAGGCAGTCTCCCCTTAATCATACACATTAACATCGAGTCATGGTAGACAAGAAGCAGGTGGAGGAGGGTGGGAAGCACTAACAGAAAAAGGGAAGGTGGATACCCCAAGCTGTAGCAGATCCCCACTTTTGGCCTCAGCTTGCAAATCTGAGTGGGGCAGGATAGTCCTGTTTACCTTGGATGAGCAATGTTGCTGGCAAGTCTCAGAGTGGCAACATTATTTTTCCAGAGATCTGTGCAGAGTTCAGAGCTGTGCAGTGGTCCACATATCTACATGTTCCCCTTAGCCATTCCTATGGAGGTTTCTTTCATGTATTATTTCACTATCTGATAAGTTTGAGGTTGGTAAATCATCCATTGGCTCCGTTGTCCAATGGGATAGAAGCATTTGCTGCTATCAAGAAGGTACTTTCCTTTCAGATGAGAGGGCAAGGCAATACATAGTAATCTGTCAGTGAGTCTGCAGGGCTGGAGTTCACTAGTTGTATTGGGGCCATTAGTGGCATGCCTGTACCTATTTTGTGCAGGCTTTAGGTTTATTAGCAGGGACCCTGGCTTTCTCTGATCCCTGCTCCATGTTTTGGTTTAAAAAAGTAACCCCAAATATACATTTTTTCTGTGATTAAAATGAAACACCACAAATAACTAACTAAATAAATTATATATATATATGTATATGTATATATATTAGTGGTGTTTCATTTTAATCATGGAAAAATGTGGATTTGGGGCTACTTTTTTTTAACCAATTCTTTTTTTTTTTATCAGAGAAAACCAGGATCCCTGTTTAGCAGTAGAATGGCATTTTTCTCCATGGTGCTGAAAGTCCTATTGTATCACCTTGGAAGATTCACCTCTATTAGTGTGGGGTGATTTGGAAAGGTCCATGAGACTGGGATCATTAAAAAGTTTGGTCTGTCTTTGGCACCAGAAAAAAGGAACTTTCAGTCACTTTATCTCTATGGAGATAATGACCTTGTCCTTCTATCACTCAGTTTGGGAGACATGCTTTCAAGGCTTATGAAACATAGGATACTGGAGAAGCACTGTATAATTATTATTTAAGTCAGCAGTCAGGCTGCAAGCCAGAATGACTCACAGTAAGTCAGATATGGGTGGGCACATTGAGTACTAGGACCCAGTCGCTCCTGTTGCTATTTTGTCTTTCTGCAGCAGCATAAGGATGGCTTCTGCAGCTGCTGTGCTTGCAGCTGAAATGTGTCCCTCCCCTTCAGCTGCCAAAGTCCCACATGTGTCAACTGGATCAAATGCCTCCATAGGTCAAAACTGGCTCACAGACTATGACTTGTGGACCTCACAATGATATTGGAATGTACCAGGCAGAAAGGTAGATGGAGGTGCATATTTGGGCTGGAGGCTGATGGGAATATTTGTCTCTTACCAGAAGTGTGGGCTATGTTTTGCAGAACCTTTGTAAGACCCAGGAACAGAGCTTGCAGGATGAATAGGACAAGGACATATGGGGATTTTAGATGGTATAAGAGGCCAGAGAGCAGGCGTAGAAGATTATTCCATTTTACACACCGAAGTGGAACTTACTCTGCTTTATAACTGCTGTTTGCGATCCTGTTTCACATGATGCATTTTGCCTGCACAAGCATCCAAGCAGCACAGTAGCCAGGAGGAGGAGGTTAATGGGGGCCCTACCATATTGTAGTCTAATAGTTAAGTGTCTACAGCACTCACCCAGGAAGTAGAAAACTCAGAAAATATGTGTAAAATATGTGATGACCAGGGATCCTGGTTTTCTCTGAAAAAAAGAATCCCCAATTTTTGGATTAAAAAAAGTAACCCAAAATCCACATTTTTCTGTGATTAAAATGAAATGTTACTAATATTATAAATAGAAAGAAATAGCTGGATATGTTAGCAGCAAGTATATGGTAAAATTACTATGAAATATGTGTCTTAATAGGAAAATGCAGCTGATTTAGTAGGAAGTAAGGAGCTATTTTTCCATGAAATATGTGGCTCTTTTAATAAATGGGAAATGCATGGCAAACTAACTTTGAAATATGTGTCAACCTTAGTAGGATATTGGTAGCAGGAAATATATAAGTAGATTTCCTTTTTTCTTCCAAGTATTCTGGTATTTCAATTGGTGTGAAATAGGTGGGAATCTTATTGTGAAATCTCTGCTTAGCTTATTAGGAAAAGGTTTGGAGCCAACCTTATTCTGAATTATGCTGCTATTTTATTGTGAAATATATGAGCATGTTAAGATATTTGACATCTGGAGTTTAGAATAGTATATGCATATGGAGTGGGGGGTTGGCCTTCTTTGTGAATCATTGTGCGCAGAGTCATTAGAATAGAAACATAGAACGCCTATTGTAGCAGGAGTCCTACTCTCAGAGCCCCTCTGGACGTGTGGCTCCGCCCTCCTGCAATGAGCCAACTGCCTGCTTACTCTCCTGCCACGCCTTGATCTTACTTGTGATTAATAGATGATTGGAATCAGCGGGAGGCTGCCCATTTTTATGCACCCCGATGACAGGGGGCGCTGTCTGCGGCTCTTTTTCCTCCCCTACACTGCAGCCCAAGCCTTGCAGATAGTGCTGGTATGACCCAACTTGGGTCTTGTTATTATGTCTCGGCCCTTCATTTGCTCTCCTTGCCACCCCTCCTCACTCTCGGGGCTTCTCACTGCCCCTCCTCACTCTTGGGGCTCCTCGCTGCCCCCTAACTCAGGGCTCCTCACTGCCCCTCCTCACTCTCAGGCTCCTCACTGCCCCCTAACTTGGGGCTCCTTGCTGCCCCCTAGTTGGGGCTCTTCGCTGCCCCCTAGCTCCAGGGCTCCTCGCTGCCCCCTTAGCTCTGGGCTTCTTGCCACCCCCTTAGCTCCGGGCTCCTTGCCACCCCCTTAGCTCCAAAGCTCCTTGCCACCCCCTTAGTCGGGCTTCTCACTGTCCCCTTAGCTCTGGGGCTTCTCGCTGCCCCCCTAGCTCTGGGCTGGGCCAATGAGCCCCCAAACAAAGCTGTGCCCTCTCTGGCGCCAGGAGACCCCATGCTATCGTGGTGCTCCTATGAGGCCTCCTCCAACCCCTTATAGCCTCACCTGGTCCTCCGGTGAAACAGAAAATACAAAACGCAAAGCCCCTGAGCTACAACATAAAAGCTAGACCGTTCTGGTCAAAATACGAATCTCCTCCTACCAGAGAGAGAGAAAGAGCGCATCAACCCCCAGCAGGAACCAGGGGATGTTCCGACTGTCAGAGTTCTCCCCTTTGTTCTGGCTGAGTTCCTCCTCCCTTGGCTGCTGGAGGGGAACTGCCCTCCCGGCCTTCTGCCTGGGCTTAAGAAGGGCTAAGCTCTGCCCCTTTCTGGCTCTAGGTTTCCCTGGTTGCTAGGGCAACCAGCACCTGCGCAATGCTGGTGACTGGCAGCTGTGCTTCCCCCTTCCTGACACTAGGGGTCTCCCCTGAGCTGTTTCTGTTCTCAGTCGCGGGGCACCTGAGAGCTCTGCGACACCTATTAAATACATAACAATGAATACTTTGAAAGCAGTGAGATTGTATTAAACATGTAAAAATATTTTGAAACTGTAAAAAACATACACAAGGGAAAACCTGAAATCTAAAGATACACAATTTTGTATCAGCACTGTTCCCTCTTGTGAGGAGGGGTATTGGTAGAATGGCATAATTTCTCCAGGAGACAGAAGAGTTAAACAATTTTCTAATGGCCAATATCCTCTTAATTGTATTGAGGCTTAGAACACCCTGGAAAGGAGCTATTTCTGGTTATGATTCTAAAATGCAGGTGTTTAAGGGCTGTAGGAGACACACAGATACAATCTGTGACAGTCCTTGGCCACAGAGGTTGAATCCAGCTGAGGATGCCCATGCAGGGGTGTGTGTTTCCTGTGGCATTTATTTGCACTGCTGCTTTCTGTCCTAGGGCAAGTCCCTGCGTGTGCATATTTGCTTGCGGCAAAATGACCCAGGTCAGGTAGGGGAGGCCCCAGCAGCCTTGCTGATCTGGCTGCTTGGAGTCTGGCAGGTAGACAGTGTGGCTATAGCTGGCCATGCTCTGTTTCTGGTGGTGCATGCTGTTGCCATATGTGCTGCACCACTTCTTTTAGCAGCAATGTTTTTTGATACTGGGATTTCCCAGTGTCAAATTTTGGTTGCATTTAGTTTGTGGCACTTCAAACAGCTTTGAGGCACTACAAACAGCATATGCATGCTCATCTGGATGCACCTAGAGCTACCATAACACCATAAAGGCCATTTGCAGCTGTGCCTCTAGGGTCTTAGATAGTTTCCTGATCTTTTTCCTCTTCTCTTTCTCCAGCTTCACATAACCTTCTCTCTGGATTGCACATCTAATTTTCTATCCCTTTGTCTCTGCTTAAGCGTTCTCTTAGAAGATCATCTTTTTAATTCGTCTTCTTTCTCTGACTATCTAGAATGTTAGTTAAATAATACTCCTGTCAGGTTTCACCAACTAGGAGGCGGAAAAAGAGAAAAAAGACAAATAGATACTGTTCAAATTATAGTCTCCATTTTCTTTCAATTTGAATCTTGTTTCATAAACTTTTTCTGTTCTTGGGTGGCATGGAAAGTATAAGATGTTTTCATAATATGCCCTCCTTTTATAGGACTGTGGTGTAGGGGGAATACCAGATCAAAAATGTGATAGAGGAAAATTGCAGCATGGGCAGGTTGCTAATGGAACCAAGAATAATGCAAATCACCAGAGAAAGAATTGAATATGTCCCTTGGCATGCTGCCAGTAGAATGGGAGATAAAACAGGGGGGTAACCATTCAGTGTGTTTTTCTGCAGGCTATTGATACAATGGGGAAGAAGGAAGGTCTATGTGTGGTGGAATAGGAAAAATAGCTTGGCAACTGTATGCACATATCTGCAGGCTATTCTTATTTTGGAGGATGCACCCCTGAGATGTGTTACTAAAATGTCTAGAAGGATTCTGTTAAAACAGGCAGTGGGCAAACCAGGAAAATATGTTGTACAAGAAAATATGCTGTACCAGCAAATAAGATGACACCAGCAAAGCTTCTGGCAGAGTGGAACCATGAAAGATATGGGCAGTGTTAAGACTGCTGCAGTGATGTGAAATCTCATGTTAAATTGGAGTATTACCTTTGGTTTAAATTATCTTTTGTATTGTATGAGTATCTGGCCTAAAATATAAGAATAATTCTACTTCCACTGCTACTACCACCACTACTAGAACAGGTGTCCTATGGTGAATCCTTATGGTGCCTTACATTATCTTTCAATTTTGTAATGTCTGTGTACTATGCCTTTCCTGAGTTACCTCCTAATCATTCACTTGGCTAAGAAACTATGAACTTTAAGAAAGCTTCAGCTGTTTTTTTTTAAAATTGTATTTGCTTCTACAGTCAAAAAGTGCCTTTACTTTAAAACTATTCTGCCATGCCAACCTCCTGAGTTTATGGATGAAGACCATGATTGAAGGGGATGACTAACAATTTGACTTTTATATTTAAGGGCAGTGGTAGTTAATGTTATGTGCTATCAAAAGCACACTATATAAACTATGTTTAAGTTAGTTTCAGGCAGGTTTGGAAGGGCAGAGAGTGTCATTTTTGCTTCAGACTTTGCTCATTGTGTACAGTGATTGGTCAGGATAGACACTCATGCAGTAAGAGGATGAGGGAAAGGAAGGAGCAAAGACAAGAAAGCAGGAGAATTGCTCCATTCTCTCAAGTAGCTGCCATTTTGAGCAGCGAGTGTAAGGGCATGTAAAAGCACAGAAAGCAGTGACTGTAGACAGAGATGGGGGCACCATGAAAGTACCCAGAATTAAGTTGCTTATAAAACCTTTCTCATAACCTTTTATTAAAATGTTAGGATGTGGTTTATTCCACAATTTGGGTCTCCTCCCTTATTGCACAATCAGTTCATCTACCTTTTATTTGGTCAACTCCTGGAAATGGATAGTTTCTTCCTTTGAGTTTCCTGAGAGGGCTAAGATCATTGTCCTAATGGGTGGCATCCTAGCCATCCAAGACCAGGGCATGTTTATTCTATGGTGTATACACAATGCAGTAATTTAGTGGTGACATCTTTCTCAGCTATCAATTTAATGGCTTTCTGAAAGTTGTCTAATGAGGCTCGTTGTCTAAATCCATCATAACGTTGAACTGTGGTAGTCCTTCAAGCTGTTTGTGTTTGATTTTAGTTTTACTGCAGCATGTAATTTCATAGTGTTAAATCCAATGCTCAAGTTGGTTTTGTTGATCAGTAATGACATTTCTGTTCATGTCTTTCAGCGGAACTATTTTCTTCATGACTAGACACCAATTGCTCATTTGATTCCTTTGTAAATTCCATAGCTATCACCTGCATTATCTGCTTTCTGAATATTATCACACAGTTTCAGGCAAAAATCTTGGGTACATCTTTTAGTTTCCTTTTGCATTTCTCTATGAGCCTTTCTCAGATTGCCACAAGGCCTCCAGTTGGATGTAGTTCATGGTCATATCCAGGACCACCTCAGATATAAAGAAGCACATAATGTAGCTCCGTATCCCACCAAAGGTTCTGTTCTTCACACTCCTGAAATTCAGCCAGAGTTCCTTTTCTTTAGTATGGCACTGGATTGGGTCCTAGTTGTGTCCTCTCTCCAGTCACTGGATAACTCTGACATATTTATGTATTTTTGTGATAAAATTTAGATAAACTTGTGAAAGCTTCTATCCTAAGAGCTCAACTAAGGCCATGGACAGGTGCTACAGTTCTCCTGGAAGAATCACTGTGGTTCTGTGGATCACAGGTGGTTCTTGACCACCTGGGCGATAGCAATCATCACCTACTGGAATTCACCATCCAGTGCAGGGTATCAAAGGCCTGAAGCAAGGCAACAGCCCTGAAATTCAGGAGGGTGGATTTCAATGAGGTAAGGAGACTAGTTGGGGAGGCACTGAGGTCCTGGAGGTGAAGGGAGGGGAGTTGGGAGTCCAGGAAGAGTGGTCATTCCTTAAGGAGATGATCCTCCAAGCCCAAAGGGTGACAATCCCAATGCGGATCAAAGGGGGCAAGAGTGTTCAAAAGCCCCCATGGCTCACCAAAAGCATCCAGGAACATCTCAAAGCCAAAAAGGAGGCGTACACCCAATGGAAGGGAGGGTCCATTACCAAAGAGGATTATATCTCCAGTGCTCAAGACTGTAGGGGGGCTGTTAGGAAGGCTAAGGTGAAGAAGGAACTGGGACTAGTGTCCCAGATCAAGGATAACAGAAAGTCCTTTTTTAAATACATGGGAGGTAAAAAGAAGGTACTGGGTAATATAGGGCCTCTGCATGATATGCTAGGAAATCTAGTGGTCACACCAGATGACAAAGCTAACCTCTTTAACAATTTCTTTGCCTCCATCTTCTTGAGCAGGGACCGGGGCATGCCCCCCACTGGGATCCCCGATGGACCCGGGGAGGTGCTGCCAGGCCCAGGGTCAGTGAGGACCTAGCCAGGGAATTTCTGGTGGGACTAGACATGTTCTAATCAGCAGGTCCTGATGATCTCCACCTCAGAGTGCTGAGGGAATTAGCAGAGGTTATTGTGGGGCCCCTGGCACAGCTTTACGTGCACTTGTGGTGCCCTGGTGAGGTGCCAGAGGACTGAAAAGGTGTCAATGTGGTCCCCATTTTAAAAAAGGGAGGAAGGAGGACCCAGGAAACTACAGGCCCATTAGTCTGACCTCGGTCCTGGGAAAACTCTTTGAGAAAATTATCCAGGAGCACATCTATGAGGGGCCAGCAGGGGGGATCATGCTTAGGGGCAACCAACATGGGTTCATTCAAGGCAGGTCCTGTCAGACGAACCTGGTAGCTTTCTACAACCAGTTAACAAAATCCTTGGATGCAGGTGTCGTGGTGGACGCAGTCTTTCTGGACTTTAGGAAGGCCTTTGACACTGTCTTTCACCCCATTCTCATTAAGAAATTAGGCAACTGTGGTGTCAATGCCTACACAGTCAGATTGGTCACAAATTGGCTGGAGGGCCGCACCCAGAGAGTGGTGTGTGAGAAAGAGAAAGAGTCACCCTGCTCCAAAGCACAAGGGCTAAACAAAGGCTCAGTGACCCCAGGTCCACAGCTCCAAAGAGCCCGGCAGAAATCTCCCTTACCCAGGTGTTTCTGGAGGGGAGGGGCAGAGAACTCCCATGCTGGTATAAAGAAGAGCCTGGGACGGGAAAGAGGGGGGAGCGTAGAACTGGAAGGAGGAGGAGGAGAAGTGAGCTGACACACGTTGCATGGAACTCTGAGAGTGATGTAGAGAGCTGGTAGGAGACTCTTGCAGAGAGTAAGCCCCACAGAGGGGACTTAGAGCAAAGACTACTGACCTGGCCCGCGCAGAACTGTTTTTCACATGTCTGGAGTTGCCTGGCAGAGTTTTGTACCATAATATCCCTAATAGAAGGGCACTATAGATTTTTGTAGTACCATAAAGCCCATAAAAGTGGCACAAGCCAAAAATGGTGTCACAGATGGACCTAATGTGCTAAAGGAAATCATGGCAACCTCAACAAGAGGCTCAGAGAGGGAGTCACCAAAAAGGGATTGACCTCATGAAGGTCAATTTGGTTTGCTCTTGGCTAAAAGCAGCCGGAACAATAACCCAGGCCAGGAGTGCCTGTTTTGTTTTCTCGTTTTCCTGTCTTTTGTTTTTGATTGGAACCGAGATCATGTTGCAAGACCAACTGGCTGATCAGAACCCGGTGGAACGGGCGAGGGTGTAGGGGTGGCAGAGCCCTCAGGAATGTAGGACCTTCTCAGGATGACGGTGAGAATACTAATGGGACTACATGTACGGGTACTGAACCAACTCCTTTAACATCGAGTCGTGGCAGATGAAATAAGGGCGTGTAGCTCTCCAACTAGAAATGGTCTCACCCTAGTCGATCGGCAGGCAGTGTCCTACAGGTCTGCAAGTGACTGAAATACGTTACAGTGGTGCATTGGCTGGGAATTTGGCAACAGTTTCCCAAGAGGGATCAAAATGGAGCACCAACTGGTGCTGACAGGGCCAGAATCCCTGCAACAGACCATAAGCCTGATGGCACAGGTGCTGCAGTAGCAGCAGCAGTATGCATCAAGGCAGGCAGCTATACAGGAGCACCTGATTCAGCAACAGGTTTGGGCACAAAGGGGTCCATTGGACATTAGGATGCCCAAGATGACTAAAGAGGACTCATTATTGACTCCAAGATGAACATGAGCCTCCAATGCCAGACCACAGCCAGCAAGGCCAGCCATACCTTGTCATGCATCCAAAGGTGCATCTCAAGCTGGTCCAGAGAGGTGATACTCCCCCTCTATG
>NW_017728906.1:125719632-125748009 GCF_001723895.1 Crocodylus porosus | reverse complement strand
GGGGTCTTGTGAACCCAGCATTCATTCCTGGCTGTGGCAGGGAGTCAGGCTAAATGATCTGTTCAGGTCCCTCCTGACCCTGGCTACTATGAAACTATGAAACTGGAAGCAAGGCAGTATGTACTATAATCATATGCTAAGCTGATCTAGTTGAAGGCTGGGGGAGAAAGCTCAGCATATTCCAGAAATGCTTCTTTAAATCCTTTACAAGCTTTTAAAGCTGTATAAGTTGCTTTGACTTGATTCTACAATATACTTGTCAAGCCCCAACTAATTTAGGAAATGTTATGAAGGTCTACTGACTGAAGAATCTGTCCCCATTATCTACTTATCTGATCAGAGCACAGTGACCTGCTTTTCCTCTTGCTATTAGTTGCAGTTGTTTGACTGCCTTGTATAGCTCTTCTGTTTTACCCTGATAAAGATGTCACTTAGCATCTGAGAACAGGTTTTTCTGTTCGTTTGTCATTATTCTTTTGCCATTTTTGTGTATTTTTGTAAGTGATTACCTCCTGAATTTCCTGTTATCAGAGAGACCTCCAAATGTGTAGGTTGACTTAAATAGTCTGTTAAAAAATATCTTTACTATTTATTATATAAGGTTAATCCATAAGGAGAGATGCTTTAGTTGCTCTCATGCAGCTTAATCTCTTGAAACTTTTCATATGGTTATGCAGAGCTTGTATGAGTTCAGATCCTAGTAGTTGGCTAATTTCTGTTTCTCCTGAAAGAGAAAAACATGAGTGCATCAGTGTGGCTGAATTCTTATGATTCAGCTGAAATCAGGAGAATGAAGATACCAATGACGTCTTTTCTCTGATATTTTCCAGAACTGAAAAGGACACTTTATGACAACGTAGGAGATAAAACAGAAAACACCTTCTTTCCTGATACATTATTTTTTACATGAAAGAACAAACTGTAATTCTATTTAATGTGTTGAACTACTGATCGGAATATGTTTACTTATGACAAGAAGCTATAATACCTGACACCTCCTGGGAAAATAAAGCATGAAAACTCATTCTTAGTTCATGACTATATAAAGGGGAAAAGAAGCACAGTCAAGGGGTAGGTTCATTCAGATTAAGCCAGTTGAATTATCACCTGGGGCAAATTTTATATAAATAGTTGTAGAAATTACAGATGAGAACTGAAGGCTTAGTTTTATTGAAGTCATTAGCAAAACTCTTATTCACTTCAGTCAAGATTTCACTGATCAGAAAATATACGTATCAAATAAAATAAAAGCACTGTAACCTGCTAGTAGAAGATATGGAAGGAAAAAGCTGACAAGAAGGAAAAAGATAAGGAAGAACTCCCCACTACTTTATCACATATTCAGGAGGTTCCTGACTGGTTGGTTTTCCTGTCTTCTCTTTTCATACCTCTGTTGTCTGCTAATTGCCTGCTAACTACACTATGCCTGCCTATTCTCTGATCATCAATTTACTTCTTGCCAGTGCCACATGTATGTTACACTGCTATTTATACTGTTGTTGAATTTAGCTCAAGATGTCATCCTGAAATATATATATATATATATATATATGTATCCATGTATATGTGTATCTATAGATGTATAACTTGTGACGTAACAGATCTCGGTAAGAAAGGCATATAAATCACTTGAAAGAAGTATAAATAAAAGTGTTTGACACTAGTAGAGTATCTTGGATAAAGCTGCATGAAAATGTGCTTCTTGAGCATAACGTTGCAATAACCCTGTCAGGTAAACTTATCATCACTTACAAAGGAAGAAACTGAGGCACAGAGAGGTTGTTTGTCCAACTTCTTACAAGAAATCCAGGTTCAAGCCAGAAATAGAAGCTCAGGGCTAATTCTGTCCCCAGTAATAACACAAATGATTCAGTAAGTCATCTCACCTTTCCTGATTTAAATTTCTATGCCAAGGGTGGGCAATGTTTTTGGGCAGAGTGCCAAAAACACCCCAGCCTTGACTTGGAAAATGTTGGCATGCCAGTGGTGGACAGCGCATCCCCAGCCCACTTTCCTGCCATCCACTCTGAGGCGTGTGTGCATCTGCCAACAGCAACAATCTGGGCTAGGGCTCCCAGTGCAGTAGTTTGTAGCATCCCGGATGCCTGCCACAGCCTGCCTGGGCTCCGGGCAGACTCCTGCTGCCTACCACGGCAGCTTAAAGGAGCCCTATCCTTGTTGTGGCAGCAGAGCCCTGGCCCCTTTCCTACCGTCTGCTCTAATGCGTGCATGCCAAGCAAAATGCCTTCACGTGCCACGCTCTGGCATGTGTGCTGGGGGTTGCTGACTACTGTTCTATACCTTTAATATGAGACCATCTTTCTTCCCTGGTTCCTTTTTCATTACTTTTCCTCTTCTTTTGCTAGGTTTTCAATGACATAATAAAAAATTACCAAAAAGAGATGTTTTGAGAAAAATTCTTTGAACTCCTGGTCTATCTCACCATATTGTATGTTCACTAGCTCATTTAATAGGAGGTGTGTAAACACAAGGAAAATTTCAGACTGTGATTTAAAGGGAAAGACATAAGAACCACAAATCAATGAGTTGGTTCCCATGTCTTCTGTCAGCTTAAACAGCTGCAGCAGAGTCTGTCGATCCTGGATCAGTCTCGTCAGCCACCATCAGTCACAGATAAGGCAATCATGGAAGATAATCATCATAGACTGTCAGGGATTGCTGAAGAAGAAGAAACAGTTGCAGTTTTCAGTGTGCTATGACAATACCAAAGCACTACATGACATTAAATTGGCTTAAGCATGCCCAAGCAGAATTATCATCTAAATAAATCTCAGGCTTGAAATAGCTGCACTATTTCAGGTTATGGTAGTAAAGTGTTAAAGAAAATGTGTCTTTAAAACATTACTGATTTTTGTTTCTCCAGGTGAAAAAAATATGACTATTAGAAACATTCTTAGCATCCAGAGCAAGGTATGTTGCACCTGTCGAGATGTCAAACCCCAAAAGTAGCGATTCTCAACTATGATGCTGTGGCATCCTGGGGTGCCTTGAGTTTTTTTCAAGGGTGCTGCAGGGTGCCATATGAATGTAAAGTGGGATGCCTTCAGTCCAAAGAGGTTGATAATTACTTCCCTAAGGAGTACTTACTCTGTACTTACAAAAATATAGGGACCATATTTAATAAACGAAAAAGACTAAATAAGCTCTTGGCTGTTTCCTAATGTCTGAACAAGGTAAAGTAACCAGGGAATATTCAGGCTTTTGTAGAAAAGGGCTAGGGCATGGATTGTGGTTTAGAGCATCACTGGATTTTTTTTTGCCCATCAATTTTATTTTGAAATTTCACCACATGTTCTATATTCTTACACTATTTGGGGATTTTGGAAACCTTCTAAGAAAACTTATTTTAGATTTGATTAAAATGTTGAACTTTTAGACAAATAGCACAATTTATTATATTTTCTTTTTACTGTAGTAATAATAATAATCTTGATCATAAAAAACTTCTGTGAGTTATATTAAAATGTTGATTCAAATATGAACTCTTATATATAAATATACTTTAGTCTTATGTATATGCATAAGCTGTGATCATCCTGTTAGAAAAATCTTACGAAAATTCCCTTTTATATCCAAATTACTGGACAATCATCATCCACTTTGATCTTGGAGGCATTTATTTAAACAGCCATTTTATCATGTGACACTTCCCTGCCTTGATTCTTAGGCAGGGTTTGAGCTGACCAAATGGGACACTTGTTTTACTCGTTCTAAGCCTGCTTTGAAGACCCACTTTTATGTATTTAGTTCTTGGTAGCATGTTATTGTCCCTACTAGGAATTGCATTAAATGTAATTTCTCTCAAACTTTATCTAAGGTAAGAAGGAAAAATAGAGGAACAACATTCATCATCACAGCTCTAAAAACTCTGAGGGAAAGGTTTGCTGGCTTTATCCTATAGATCCTCACTTGACTATAGATCAAGCAAGAAATCCCAATGATTTTGACTAGACTCTTTTTATGAGGGTTACTCATGTGAATAAGATTTTATAGGATCAGTCTCTTAAGGTGGCAAGCATAGCACTCTTCATCTTCTAAGCTACTAGAAAACATTAATTAGTTTAAGTAGCAGACATGTTAAGGACAACTTTGGCTAGTTTCTGTCCACTTGCTTTAAAAAAATGCAAAAAAAAAGATTTTTTTCCCCAAACCTGCATGGCTAGGTCCAGAAAATTATTGTAGTTTTCATTGAACATGGCTTCAGTTTATCAGCATAAGTAACTGATGTCTTATTTTACCAGACCCTTGTTTGTCAGATCCATTTTTATTAGGTTTTAGTAAATAGGCCCAGTTTTCAGGCTATAAAATTAATGAACAAAGAGTCACTTTCCCTTAATATATCATATTACCAGACCTTATTTTTTATCTATTACATTTTAACTAGATGTGGTGAAGTATCTTTCCACAGTCACACTGTCTTTTTGGCTGACTGTAAATTGTCTGCATTGTTGAATTTCAAAAGCTATGCTTACTGTCATTAAACATCCTAAGGATCCCATTTAAATAAAAAGCGGTAATTACATCTTTTATGAGGTATTAGAGAGAGGGAGGAGGTGAAGTAGGAATGATTTCAGAGTGCTAGGATGGGCCTGCTGTATGGCAGGATTTGCCACATTGCCACCCCTTTGTAAACTCTCTGGTGTAGCTTTTTCCAAATCCATTAAAAGAAATATAGGTTTCCAAGTGCCCGTTAAACCTTGCAACACTACTGAGAAGTAGAAACTGAGGAACAAAAAGGGAACTGACTTGCCTGAGGATACAGCAGAAGATAAGAAGGTTTGGTATAATTCTTATAAGGAAATCGATCAGTAGATGAAGGCCATGGTAAAGAAGAAGTTATAGGAGGCAAAAGTAACCTTCTGAGGAGAGCAAGGTGTGGGTTGTACTGTGCAGAGCACTAGGGAATTGGGGGGATGGCAGCAAGGGGGGCAACAGCAGGGTACCCAGGGTCTTGTCTGCCAGGTTGTGATCTTGCAGCACTCCAGCTGCTGCTGCTTTGGTGTGGGCTCATCTTCCTCAGCCGCCATGTCCCTTGTAAATCAGTGCCTGAGACTGATGCCCTGCTTGCCCACCCCCAATTATGACACTGCCTTCTGTGTCTCATGAGCAGGGATACTGGTTTTCTATGATAAAAAAATCACAAATTATCTGATAAAACCCCCAAAATCCATGGTTAAAATTAAATGTCCCCCACAGCGCTGCTAGTGTCTCTCCCTCCCCCCCAACAGCCCTGCTTGTGCCCCTTGCCCCCCACCTACAGCTCCTGCCCTCCAGCCCTGCTGGAGGGGGCCCCATCTGCCAGGGCTATAAGGCCAAGGACCCAGGTCCACAGCCCCCTGCTCTCCACAGAAAGCAGTGGCTGCTGCAGCAGAAGCATGAATCGGCTCCCCTCTCACTGTGGGCTCAGGTGGGGCAAGCTCCCAGCAGCAGCATGTAATCCCGGGGGGGAAAGGGGAAACTGCACTCCACAGATGTGGAGGGGGGAGGGGAGGACAGGCCAGGTGCACACTGTGGGATTGTGCTCTCCACCCTGCTGCCCTCCCCTAGGCCCTCCGGAGTGCAGTGTTTGGAACCCAGCATGGCAACACACAGGGGGGATATGTAGGAAAGCTGCCTGCTGCTGCGAGCTCTGCACTGCCCTGGTCATGCTTCCCCTGCAGGCGGGGGCAGCAGCGAGGGGCACAACCCTGCACTGCCCCTGTGCACACAAAGGAAGCGTGGCCAGGACAGCACGTAGCTTGCAGTGACAAGCAGCTTTCCTGCATGGGCTTGCTGTGTCCTGCTGTGCCATTTGCACATGCTGCGCTCTGGAGGGTCTGGGGGAGGGTAGTAGGGCAGCAGGGCAGCAGTGTTTGTGACCCGGGTTTTGCAGCCACCTGGGCACTCCAGCTGGAGGCAGGGGTTTGCAGCCTCCCCACTTTCAGCTGGAGTGCCCAGCCGGCTCCCTTCCCCTCCCCTTCCTCAGCCCCCAGACAGCTTGGGCACTCTTTGGCCAGGAGTGGTGGGGATTTGCAGCCCACTGGGCACTCTGTCTGGGAGCAGAGAGGCTGCAAACTCCTTCCCGACCAGAGTGGTTGGCCAGCTGCAAACCTCCCAACTCCCTCAGCCCCCAGCCAGCTCCCCACCACCCCAGCCCTGCCCTGCCCTGCCCTGCAACCCCCAAGCCCACTTACCTCCAGCAAGAAGAGTAAGCCTGAAGCAGCCTCTGGTAAGTGTGAGCTTCAGGCCCTGTCCCTCCCCTGTCCCTTCCCCTCCAGGCAAGGCTGGGGGTTTCCCTGGCCCTTTTGCAAACAACTCTTGCAGGCTGGAACTCAGCCAGCCTGCAGAGCTCTTTGCCAAAGGGGGAAATCCATGGGTTTCTCTTCTGAAAGGGAAAATTCGCGTTTTCTCTGATTAAAAATGGGAAATCCATAGTTTTCTCTGATTTTCCATGGGAAATGGAAAACCCGGATCCCTGCTCATGCAGTTGACCAGCCACTTCTTGAACAGCTGAATGGTTTGGATCACTTGAGGAATGAATCCGATTCCAAACTGTGTCATCTGCAGAAAGATGACTTCATGAGCACTGAACTCATGTGATGTTGCAGCCCTTTCTTTTTCTGTGGCAATAACATTCCCATTTTATTCACTTCAGTTACCATAGCTGAGTTAATACACCAGGATGATCTGGCCTCTGTTTTACAAATAAAAACCTGCTTCAGCCTTGTGCTTATTATTTTCTTTGCTTCGGTCCTTGGTTACAACTGATTGACCTTTTGCGGTTTTACAGTTTTCTAGCCTTTTACATTTTGGGCTACGTAGCTATAGCATATAACAGTGCATAATAGGAGCTCCTGGAACATTCTATTTATTGTATAAGGCACTATCTTTGAAGCCTGGTGCCTCAGTTGTGCCTAAAATTTGCATCTGGAAAGCATATTTACTGTAGGAAAAATACAAATGCTAGATTGCATGTGCCAATATGTTTTGTTAAGTGGAAGTAGGTATATTTTGTTAGACAAACGAGGGAGAAAAAGAGGGTTGACAATATGGTTTCTAAGGATCACCTTGTTCAATAAATACTGACTTACAATGAATGAGAAGAACTAAACAATACGCTTTATTTGTGGAGCAGTAGGCCATTTCTGCAATCCCTTTGTCTCACTAACTAATCCAGGGGTGGGAAAAATACAGCCAGCTGGCTGGATCTGTCCTGACAAGAAATTTTGTCCAGCTTGTGGCAGGCCTTTGGCCCAACCCCACTTAGGCACGGGGGCAGCCCAGGCCCCAGGTGCACAAGTAGGTCTGGGGATGTGCAGCATCTAGACTCACTTTCTAGCAGCCCCTGCAGCAGTAGCACCTTCCAGGTGCTGCTGACAGTCACCACCGCTGCTAGACTTGGCCCCACTGCCTGGGCACCAGGGCTGTTCTGCCCCACACCCACCGCTGGGGGCACTGGACAGAGTGTGTGAGCAGGGTCACCATGAAGACTGGCCCAGGACCTGCATAGGCAGGATATGCGTGGTTGGGCAGAGGTCATAGGTGCCCCAGGCAGGCGGGGAGTGATATCAAGGAGTGGGGTGGGTAGTTGGGTGGGGCCAGGGCCGAGGTCAGGGCTGAGGCCAGGGCTGGGGCCAGGATTGGGATCAGAATCGTGGGGCAGTGACGGTGTGGGTCTGGGGCCTGGGGCAGAGTTATGATCTGTTGCCTGCATGTCACTGCAATGGGCACCAATTCTGTGGTCAGGGGTGTACCAGGAATGGATCTCAGTTCTGCTCCAGGCTCCAGCCCCACACTATTACCACCCCATAATCCAGATCCTAATCCTGATCTTAATCCCAGCCCCAACATTGGCCCCAGCCCCACCTGCCCACCCCGCTCCTGGATGCTACTCCATGATTGCCTGCAGTCTCATCACCCCAAACCTAGCTAGATCATGTCCACGCAGGCCCCAGGATGGTTTCCATAGAAACCCTGGAATTGCTGGGTGATGACAATGTGGGCAGTCATGATCTATTCCCCAAATGTCCCTGCACACAGAACCGGCACCCATCTCAGGGAGGTGCAGGGAGCAGATTATGGCTCTGCCCCCAGCCCCAGTCCCATGCTGTCACTGCCCCATGATCCTGATCCCAGCTCTGCTCCCATCCCCAACCCTACCTGCATGCCCCACTCCTGGATGCCAACCCCAACCAACCCTGCATCTCCATCTCCTCAGCCTGGCTGAGCATCGGGCAGAGCCACTTGGGGAGGAGTTTTGGTGAGCTTTTGTGGGCAGGGGAAGGAGGTGCTGACTTGACATTGGGGCTGGATTGACCCCTTAGTGGTCCCTAGGCAAAAAACTTGTGGGCTCTTGGCCACTATCCTCCCCACCATGGTGCTGCTGCTCATGGGGAGCAGGGCTTGGAGCTGGCACTAGGAAGCAGCTGCCATGGTGGTGAGGCAGGCAGAGGGGAGGGGAGGGGAAGGGAATGGAATGGAATGGAAGGGAGGCAGACGGGACCATTTGCATCACCAACGTGGAGGGGAGGACTGGACCTCCTCACAACTCAGGGCCTTAGACATGTGCCTAGTTTGCCTGTGTATTAATTTGGCCCTGCCTGGCACCAGGGTGGGGGAGAGTGATGAACCGGCCCATGACAACCCACCAAAACTCCCTAAGTGGCCAAAGCTTCCTCTGGCCAAAATAATTTCTCACCCCTGAGATAACCATACATGAGGAACCATCTCCCAATTCCCATCTTCTGTAGCTTAAGTAAAGGAGCATCTCTAAATTATAACTTCTATCATTATATAGTCTACAGTGGCTACAAAGTCATTTCCATTTTTTTTAATTGTGATAAGAAGGAGGAGAAATTTTCGAGTTTGCTGAGTGTAAGCTTGTCCACACAGAAAGTGTGCAAACATCTGAATGAAAGTGTCCACACAAGTTTTTAATGAACTTTAAATGAGGTTCAATAAATCAAACAATGAGTTGATTTGTTTTAATGTGTCTGAGTGTTCCGGTGTAGACAAACCTGAAGAGAAAGTGCTAATGACAACAAGTGAAGATAAAAGAGATGTGTACTCATAATGTTGACTGAATCATAACTTTAGCATCCATTTTAATATTGAGTTTAGTATAGTTTTGATGAAAATATATTTTAAGCTAAGAAAAAAGTTAATCATTATGACATTTTTAAAAGCAGTACATGGCGCTTTACGAACCTTTGTATGTTTTTGCTTCATATACAGACTCACATTGTCTTTTAGCTAAAGCATCAAAGAGAGGTTTGTCTAGTGAGACTCCTTGACATTCTTTGCCTCAGATTCTGTGGTTGCATGTTTAATTGCGCACTGTTCTCTGAACACTAATTAAAGCCCAGTTTTGCTTGTTGCTCGGCAGGATTACAAGAGGTCTGGCAATTGACACGGTCAAAGATCAACGATTACCCCATACAGAGCAGACTGCAGCTTCATAATGCATACTGTTGAAAGCTCTTCTGAAAACCAGAGTGGAGTCTGCAGCTGTTGACATTCTCATAAATGTCTTGGTGAAAGTGCAAAGCCCAGCTAACCACAGATTTTGAATTTTGTTGCTCAAAAAAATGAAAATGAGTGCAAAAGAGATGTGTTTTTTTCTCATTTAGGTCAACAAAAAATGTCAGTGGTAATCATTTGAGTCATGTAGAGTTAGGACAACTGCATAATAGACACAACTAAATCCTCCAATAAAAGAACAGTCTTTTCAAAGTGGAAATACATGCAAGTTAAATAGGGGTTAAAAGTCACTTAAATGTAAATATTAATCACTGAGAAATGTTTTCTGCCCTAAAACAGAATACAGTAAAAGCCCTGTTTTCCGGCATGAGAGGGCAATGAGGAGCGCCGGTATTCTAAAAATGCTGGTTACCTGAGGCACAGGGGTTTCCGGCCGGCCATGGAGTCAAGTGGGGGTGGCAGTGGCTTCACGGAGCACAGCAGCAGCACAGGGTGGTGGGTGGCAGTGGTGGCCGCCATGTGCGAACTCCTGCACGCCTGTGTCCAGCCGCCTGGCCGGAAATTCCAGTTAATAGAAATGCCGGTTAGTAAAATGCCAGGTAGGGCTTTTACTGTATATTGAATATGCATGTATGTACATTATATATTTAATATATATGTTGTATATTATATATACAATATGATTGTCAGGAAAGTGCTTGCAGGTCAACAAAGTATACAGTAAAATCATTGGTCAATAATTATAAACAGGGATCTTGATTTTCTCTGATAAAATTTCCCAATTTTTTGTATTAAAAAAAGTAACCCCAAATCCATATTTTTCCCTGATTAAAATGAAACAATACTGATAGATAGATAGATAATTCAAAATATATATAGTGGCATTTCATTTTGATCATAGAAAAATGTGGATTTTGGGTTACTTTTTAAAATCTGAAAATTGGAGATTTTTTATTCAGAGAAAACCAGGATCCCTGGTTATAAATCATTAATTTCATCCTTAATGAGAGAACTTAAATCTTATATATTATGAGAATAAAGTTTATATATGAGTGAAAAATATCATAGGCATTTGGTTATCCAGGGGGATGAGGGGAGCGGAGAATGAAATATTCCCTATCCATAGATTTTCTAGCACTTCATCTAGTCAAATTTTAATGTCTCAACCATGAAACTTCTATCACGTGAAGTGCTATTCTGAATATCATTTCAGATTTCTATATATTAATTTAACGTTACACGATTTCACTTTTCTTTCTCATTTAAACCTTGACTAGTGAAATTATCTCAACAATTGATCACAAATGCAATGAAACAAAACACCCTTGTATGCTCACAGACAGCATTATTTGCTTGTTTTTGCTGCAGGTCAGGGCTTGGCTTCAATTTCCAGTACATTTTCACTATTTGTGTCTAATGGCCATGCTTTACATGAGTTTGGGGCACTTCTGGATTAGGATAAGTTGAGGATATTCAGTATTGAGGTTTTCATTCCGTGGTTCATTTGGAGCTCCTTTCAGTACATGCTACAGCTTCTTTGAAGCATTTGACCTCTTAGTAGGGAAGGTTGATAGACTCCTCCAAGTCTAGACTGCAGTGATACTCTGAATCTGTTACCATGGAGTGCTTATAAGCATGAACTCTTTAACTTAAGGCTGAGAGTGGCTTTATGTCATTCTTACTTCCACAGCATGACCAGTGTTTAAGAACTGAAGTCGCTTGAAACTTCCCTCCTTTGTAGGGTGGAATGAAGCTAATTATATTGTTCTAAAATTATAATTCCTTAAAATATTTCCCCTTGAATAAAGTTTCATAGCATCCTTTCTTGAGTTATTATGTTCTTATATTATTTTCTTTTGTTCTTAGCATTGGCAGTTCTTGGAATACCCAGAACACTAAATATATATTTATAAAACACTATGTATAAAAAACACTAAAAATATATTTATAGAAACTATTGTGGAGTATTTGAAGAGTGAAGTTACTAAGCGGGTGGAGGGAGGGCAGGGGTGGTATGGCTCAAAATTTGTCCCTTAGCATAATATTTTTAATACCAGTTTTAATAAATGTAAATCAATACATCAGATTTTCTTTTTTGGAAATAGCACTGTTCAGCTGTATTAAGCATTTACGTG
This sequence comes from Crocodylus porosus, assembly GCF_001723895.1. Lineage (NCBI taxonomy): Eukaryota > Metazoa > Chordata > Crocodylia > Crocodylidae > Crocodylus > Crocodylus porosus. Next base: position 125,736,394 of record NW_017728906.1, on the reverse strand, counting down.
CTCCTGGGTCCATTATTGCTCTCACTGAAATCAGTAGGATTTCTGCCACTGATTTCAGTAGACATCCTCATATCTTACAATGTTACTATGTTGATAATACAGTGTAATGTAGGGCTTGTGACTCAACTGAGTTTTTTAACTTAAAAAAATACTAACTTCTAAAATAAATTTTGTATTTTTCTTTTCCTGCTATACCCAATCCTAACTGCTAAACTGTTAATGCCAACAGCAGCAAAGGTTCTGTAAACTAACTCTTTCCTTCCTTCCTTCTGGCCTGATGAAAGCACTTGATACTACAGGGTGTATTGCCAAGTAAATGCAACCAAAGTAAAGAGACCACAAGTAGATTTTCACATTTTGTTAAGGCAGCTGCTGAAGTGATTTAAATTGACTGGAATGGAAAAAATCAGATGTTTCCATATATATGTGTTTGTTTAAAAAATTGATAAAGATGGAGAAAAGAATAAGGTTTCTGTCCTTCTTTGTACGTACTGTATAAAAGGAAGAGAAATAGAGCTTAAAAGTTAGAGCCACCAATGGGAGGGGCTGTCTTCCTGGTCTAAGTATCAGGGAGTTGAAGAATAGCTGTCTTTTATTCTTCCTAGATTGATATGTTGAGTCCCACATAGTTTATTATGCATGAGTGTTTTGGATGAGCTTGCTAATCTTATTTTAGATATAGAAGGCCTGATTTTTTTAAATGTATATGTAACAACTTACCTAATATGAACATGGAATAACTGTGATGACAAATGCAAATCAGGCATGAAACTTAGCTTCCAGGTTTTAGTGTTGGGGTTTAAAGATGCCAGAAGATTTTTCCAGAGTAGGAGGCCAATATCATTGGCCACAATTCCCCTCCTGTTGAACTTGCGTGCTATGATATGTCCAAGTTGTTCATATGCCTGCTTCCCTTCTCTTCAGACCTGATGACATTTCAGTGCTGCAATGTTTCTGACATCTGTGAAATCCTTCAGGTTGAATATATTTAAGATAATAACGATTTTTATTATCTTATGCACCCATAGGCTTCATCACACCCTTGTTCCACTATTGTTAAGAGGTTTTTTTCACTAGACAAAGGTGCCAACATAGATTTGTCTATGACTATTTTTATTCAAGTTTAAATTTTTTTGAGAAAACTTTTACAACGCATTTTTGTTTGCTACTCTACTCACTGTGTGCGCCACCCTTCAAGTCACTAGCAGAGAACACCCAAATAAAACAGAAGTTGTATTTCTCAAACTGAATAATATTTATGAGAGTCATAAAGCCATTATTCATGGTCAAGTCTTGTACTAATGGAGACTGAAGAAGCGAAGAATTTTCCTTCAGGAAGCAGAGGGGTGCTATATATCACTGTTTGGAGAATTTTCCCCCAAGCTATGATCTAATAATTTGACTCGGAATATGGATGCTTGTGTGACTAGGTTGTAGGCTACACAATGGGTCTCTAATTCATGAATCAATAAAACATTTTCCCATCTATTCATTGTGCTTAATGTCTGTCTCTAGAATGGATATGAAGAAACAAAGAATGTTCCAAAAGGCTGTTTTATTTGGTGCTTCTAAAGTTCAATATTGAGACACTGAACAATAAAATTATGGAATTTCCTATCTTTATTGGGAGCAACCGTGCTCCCAGCTCAGCAAAACAGTTGAGCAGATGCTTAAGTGCTTTTCTGAATTGAGATGGACTGCTCAATGAGGGCCTATATGCCCTAGAGGAGTAATTATAAGTTATTGTTTAGCTGAAGAGATCCTTCTACAATAGTGTCTAAGCAGTTCAGAAGTAAAAGTAAGTTCAGTATGAAAGATGTCTTGTGTCACTAGACATGTCACAGGTCAGATTTTATTCTTATTTTTGTATAGTGTCACAAATGAAGCACAGTCTTGGTATCTGTTCTGGAGCTTATAAAAAACTGGCTGGGAAACAGTAATCTTCTCAAGACATTTATGCATCCTGTTTTCCTCTCTCAAGTGAACACATACATCTCAGTCATTTGCACATACTTTTAATACTTACACATTTTAAAAGGGATTAGCTGAAAAAGTACTGTAAAATATTTACCATATATTCAAGGAATAACCTTGATTGCTCAAAGTGAAAGGAAATGTCTAGATTTAAGTGCCATACCTATTTTGCCTCCACCTGTAATATGCACTAATACAGATATTTCTTTAGAGCCTTCCACTAAAAATAAGGAAATTGTCTGTTGGGAACTTTAGATACTAATCTTTTTAAACACTGTGCAGTACAGTAGAGATAACCATTGCGTTTCCAAAACTAATAGAAGATAATTAGCAATATTCAATAACTATACAAAATAACTGTTAAATTAAAAAGAAAAAAGAATATAGCCTACCCTCCCATTCCCCTGCAAAAGACTTGTCTATGGTGGCTTTTAAAGTGAAGGCAGAATCATACAATTGTATAAAAGTTGGGCTGGAACTAACTTCCACAGATCATCAGTTCAACCCCTGGCATGGGGCAGGATCTTTTCTATCCAAACCATCCTTTATAAATCCATTGGCTAACATATTAGATAAACTATACAATGAGCCTTGATACAACCACAAGATATGGCTCCCTTACTTGTCATAGGTTAAGGGGGGGGGGAGGGAGGAGGAGGGGGGCATGGGAACCAATGTCTTGCTTGGCAAGGTTGTTAAAATATGCTTAAGAGATCCTAGGTAGAGGGCCATGCAGCCCTACTACACAGGAAGGCAACCCTCCCCCCACAGTCTACACCAATTTGAGGCTACCATGGGGTAAAATTCCTTCTTGATCTCAAATATAGAAATCAATCTGATCATGAGTAGAGGGGCAAGACACATAGGCAGAAATATCCAGGTTTAAGGCCCAGAAGAAGCACTGACACACCTCAGTCAAAATCCCGAGTTCTCCTGAGGAAGGGGAGCTTCTTCTCCCCCAATACTTGTAGCAGCAGAAGGGGAAAAATGATTTCCCAGACCCATACAGAAACCAGCAAAAACCAGAAGCATGGGACATACTCATAGTAGAATATAGGCATAACTATGCCTAGACTGTCCCTGACCAGTGGTTGTCCAACTCTTCTTGAGCACCTCCAGTGACAGAAGCAACAGCTCCCCAAGGCAGTCAATTTCACTGTTCTAACAATGAAGAAGTTTCTCCTGATATCCAATTTAAACCTATTTTGCTACAACTTCAAGGCATTGGTCTACCTACTAGTCTCAACAACCAGGGGGAAAAGGTGTTTTCTCTTTTCTTTATGACAGCCCTTTGAAGACTGCTATCATGACTCATCTTAATTGCTTTTGATGAAAGCTTTAACCTGTTTTTGTGTGACTTGCCTTCTAAGGGGTTTATCATTTTTGTTGCCAGCCTCTGGATGCACTATAACTTCTCCATGTCCTTTTTAAAATGTGGATCCCCAAACGGCACACAATATTGATGAGGTCTAACCAGTGCCAAGTAAAGAGGCATGATCATCTTCCATGTCTGACATCTAATGCTTAAATTGATGCATCCCAAAACCATATTTGCTTGTTCTGAGGCAGCATCACACTGCAGATTCATACTGAATCTGTGATATACCAAGACTCCCACATTCTTCTCTGTAGTTCAGCCATTCAGCCAGGGGTCAGCCATTTTGTACTGTGTTTTTGATTATTCTTCTTGAGGTGTAGTATATTGCATTTTCAGCAGTGAACTTTAGCTTTTGGCTCTTGCCCAACTTTCCAATACTTCAAGTTCCTTCTGAAATCTGCTCTGATAATCCAGTGTGTTCACGGTTCTTCACATTGTCATGTCATTTTCAAAATTTCCCAAAAAGCTCTCAATTCCAGCATCCAAATAATTAAGAAACATGTTGAACAACACTGGGCCCAGGACAGAGCCCTATGGGACTCCACTTGAAACCTCCTGCAATTCTGACATAGATCTTTTTATAATTACCTTTCACTTATGGCTATTGAGCCAGTTGTTGAACATATCCTCATCCAATTGATATTTATTACATGTCTAGCTGCAGCTTAATCTTATGGAAGATGGAGGCAAAGTAGCTGTTGAGGAGGTCTGCCTTCATTGCATCTAGTTAAAAATTCACCTAGGCTTTTTAACAGTGGCCCCACAGCTTTCTCAGTCTTTCTTTTCTGGCCATCATACTTATAGAAGCTTTTCTTGTTGTTTTTAATCTTCCTCACTAGGTGCAGCTCATTCTTTATTTTTGCCTTTCTTATTTAGTCTCTGCAGGTTCTTGGTGTTTTCTGGTAGGCTTCCTTGGTAATCTGCCCATTTTTCCATTGCCTGTACATATTTCTTTTGCACTTAAGGGATCCTAGAAGTAACTTGTGCACCCACACTAGTTTCTTGCTCTACTTCCTATGCTTCCATTGGGTAAGAACAGTTTCCTGTTGAGCTTCCAGTACTGTGACCTTCAGAAGCTCCCAGCCCTCTGGGGTACTTCTACCCTTTGGTCTGTCTTCCCATGGCACCATGTCTATTAACTCCTTGAGTTGGTTGAAATCCACCTTTTTGAAATCTGTGGTATTAGTTCTGCTGACTTCATGCTTTCCCTGTATTAGGATTTTTAATTATATTATGTCATGATAACTTCTTCCCTCACCTTCACACCTTTCACCAATTCTTCCCTTTTGGTTAGGACCAGATCCAAGATAGATGATACCCTATTTGAATCCTTAACCTTCTGGAACCAAACATTGGCCTGCACACAAGTTTGGAATGGACTCAACATTCTCTGTTTGGCTGTATTGTTCTTCTAGCAGATGGCTGGAATATTGAAGTCTCCCACCAATACCATCTCATAACTTTTGGATAATTTTGTCACTTCCTTGAATGGTACCGCATCTACCTCTTCTTCCTGACTTGGTGACCTATAATAAAACCCCTCCATTATATCAGTACTATTATCTGTCACCTCTTACTATCACTCAAATGAATTCTGATCTGATATCTTCTTCCTTCTGAACCAGGGAACAAGTGTATGTGTTTTTGATGCACAAGCTGACACTACTACCTCTTCTCCCAAACCTATTTTTTGAAGACAGAATGTAGCCCTCAGTGCTGACATTCCAGTCATAAGAGCTGTCCCATCAGGTCTATGTGATACCAGTTAAAACCAGGTTTTTTCACAGGCTGTGACTTTTAGCTTGTCTTGTTTGTTCCCAATGTTTCTCACATTTGTATACATACATTGGACATGTTTTGCATTTCAACCTCCTTGCCTCCCTGTTGCATCACTTGTTGCTGTCCTGTGGGTCTCTGGACCTTTCTCAGCTGCTTTTTCTGGTCCTTTCCTGTCTGGATTGTTTGCTCTGTTGCTGAATATTTCTTTATTTTGTCTCTGCTTGTACAAAACTAAATGAACTCTCCAACCACTGGCTTACAACTTAGTGATTTTAGGTACATCGGAAAGTGGTGCTGGAAAGGACCTCATGAGTTCATCTAGTCCAGCCCCCTGGACAAGGGAGGACCAATCTTGACTAAACCATCCTAGTCAAGTGTTTGTCTAGCCTTCCCTTGAAAATTTCCAGGGGTGGAGATTCTACAACCTCTGCAGGTAGCTTGTTACAGTGCTTAACCACCATCATAGTCAAGAAGTTCTTCTTAATCTTCAGTCTAATATTCCTCTGCTGCAGCTTCAGGCCATTGCTCCTAGTTCTGCCCCCTAGGAATATGAGCCAAGAGCTCACTAGAAAATCTAGCTTATCTTCCTATGCCTATAAGTGTATGTTTATACCACTTCTGCAGAATTCTCAGGGATGCTGCTCTCAAGCGGGGCCCAGCCACCAATTCATAAAATGCTAAACCTGAAAATGAGGTGTTGGAACCACTCTGAGAACACCTGCCAACATTGTTTTGAGCTCTTTGTCTCAGGGTGCTTGAGAGCTGTGGCAGGGGATGCCCTCAATGTGATTTCACTGCCTCGGGGTACACCTAAGATTTTCACTCCTAAGGAGGCTGTGGATGAGCTATATGTACCACGAGTGTGTTAAGTGGGTCCCATTCAATTCAGATTCAGCCCAAATCAGGGACAGTGATTCAATTAATTGACTTGGGTCACGGTTCCTGATTTAATTCGGCCGAATCTGAATCTGAAGATTCAATGCTGATTTGGAGAATCAGCGATTCAGACACAGACACAGCTTTAAATGTTTTTTCTACGTACCTTGAGGTACCAGCATGGCTTGTGAATGCTGCAATGCTGGGGTGGATGGAGAGTCCCACAGGAGTGCGGGGGAGGGGGAGGGGGACCTCCATGTGCTCGGAGGTGAACCCAGAAGTGGACATGAAGTACTTCTGGCCCATTTCTGGGCCCCTTGGGGAGTGCACTGGGCCCCCTCCTGCATCCCCCTCTGGCTCAGTGATCAGTCATGGGGGGGACCATGGGTGCCTCTCCCAGACCCAGGAGGCACCAGTCACTGAGCTAGGGGGGCTCAGGGTGGGAGGGGGCCCAGCGTGTTTTTTGGTGGACTCTGAAGTGGACCGGAAGTGCTTCTGGGCCACTTCTGGGTCTGCTGCTGAGCACGTTGGGGAGCCCCCCCATGATCCTGTGGCTCCATGAGCCCCAGCATCTCAGCATTCACAAGAAACCTGCTACCTAGATTTATGCAGAAAAAACATTTAAAGCCATGTCTACGTCCAAATCACCAAATCTTCTGAAATCTCTCTGAATCGATTCAGAGGGTTCTGATTATATCTGGAGAGATTAAAGGGTCCACTGATTCGATTCGGATTTGGAGATTTGGCCACTGAATCGGGCCAAATCTCTGCTGAATCGAATCAGGGACTGAAACTTCACATAGCTCTAATATGTACACACACACACACGTTTATATATTTGTGTATACACACACACGTGTGTGCGTGTGCATATACATCTTATTTTGTTAGTCTATAAAGCTGTATATTTACCTTGACTTCTGACTTACTTCAGACTAACATGGCCAAGTACCTCTCTGGATAACAAAAGGGAATATTCTTCAATTGAACTAGATCTTTTTCTCTTTCTAATAACACTATAAGGGGTTAAGGGTTCTGGTATGGAATACTGTTTTCCTCAAAATATATGTAAGATTAAGAGAAATAAAGAGTTTTGTATGAATAAATGGGCAACGCTACTGCATTCTCTACATTTATACAGCTGCTTCCTTTAAAACTCATTCCTTAACCTCACTTTAGAGAAGGCAAACAAACTTGCAGTTGGAGGTTCTGTATGCTAAGAGAACATAAAGAAGTAAAGTGAGGGTCAGTAACAACTGTTAAATGTCATTTGATGAACACTTGAGGAACACTTGAGGAAAAGAATGGAAACAACCTGGAAAAAATTCTAAACAACTGTAGAAACTAAATAAAACTGCCCCATAAAAGGATAATGCAAGACTGAGAAATCCATCATCTCCCTGCACAAACACACAGAGGATCACATCTGACCTTTATACCTTTAGCACGAACAGTACCATTTTCATCATTCAGAGTGCCTATTTAATTTTAAGTGGATGCCTTTTCAGAGGTGAGGAGGTGATAGTATCTAATGTGTATATGGATATTCTTGAAAGCTTCCTTTACCTCCCTAGGATCAGAATAATATATTTAGGTTATATCTAGTAGCTTAATATTACTTGTGGGGAGTGCAAATCCTTTTGTAAAGGCCAGAAATTATATAATTCATATTGTATACAATGTCTACATATATATTTGCATCTTAGATGCAATCTTAGCACCATTACAAGCAACTAAACATTCTGAAGCTGAGCTTTATTAATTGTTATAAACTGAGACATTTTTGTCCATAAATGGGAAAATATTTCTTAAAAAAAACGTGAGAGTCATGTAATGCTCTTTTCCCTGATGTTTCTGTTCTCCAAAAGTAATCTGTTTTCAGAACCCTCTACTTAGCAAATTTTATAAAGAGGAGCTTAATTACAGCAATTATATGCGGGAAAGGTGACATGGGAAGAAGGCAGAGGCCATGCTATGAGCAATGAGTTGGTATTATTGTGATTGCCAGAAAATGGAGTGGTTTGTCCCTCTGTCCCAAATCTGTTGATCAGGAATGAACCTAGCATTCACTCTGGTGACATACCAACCTTGTCTATATCTGCTTCTTTTTGTACTTATCTTGGCATTTTTCACATACAGTGTTAGTTTATACACAATTTTATTCTTTCTTTAAATTGAAATTCAAATTATTAATTAATTTGCTTTTCATCTAAGCTACTGTAGCATTGCAATTTTTGCAGCATATATATATATATGATACACAATATCACATAATAATCTTCAACTCCTGGAATGAAGAAGGCAGTTTCAGGACAGAGACTGGATTTATCTTTGAATGATCTGTTGTTTGTTAGATTGTATCACAACCAGATCTTTATTAAAAACATGTTCTTTCAGTCTGTAACTTATGTGTAGCACCTTACCTTTAAGTAAATAAGGCATAATAAGTTTTGTTCTCAGATGGGATTTGAATTCCCACATGGGAACTTGGACCACCAACAGGAAACACCTGTTTTATCCTTGCATACCCATACTCCTACAGTTTTGTAGCGTTCAGTATTGTTCCATGATTTTCCAAGTTTCCAGCTACGTAGAAAAATCCAGCTGCATTTCAAGGTCATGGCTTTATTAGGACTCAGAATGCAATGTGTTATTTAACATAATTAAATACATGGATGGGTCCAACACTCCAGCATGTAGTACCAAAGAAGATGTCCATAACATCCATGATAATCTTATATAGATATTATGAAGTTATACCCCCATCAAAATATTTCAATCTTTAAATATATCTATTGGCACACGAAGAGGGCCACTTGCATTATGGCTGTATTATCTACTCTAGGACTAATTGATAGTGTTTAAAAATATTAGGTCACAGTCAACTCAAGTTATTCTCTGCATGCTAGCAATGGTGGGAGTAGCTTAGAAATTGCTTTTGTAATGACTCTCCTAATGCATTGTTTCTTTTTTGGGGGGAAATGTTTTCCTTACCATAAATGAAGAAAGCCTGCTTTGACATGTTAGAGTCTACCTCAGACTGTTAAGATATTTTATGTAAAAAATAAAATGAAATTATTAGGAAAAATGTTGATATAATATAAAAGAAAAATGTAAGAGTTATATAAATGATCACTTTTATTCTGACTACAATATTCTTAGAATATTATACTAATGACTATCTCTGTAGTATATGATTGCCTTCTATGTAAAATCAGTATTAAAAGCAAAGAACCTAGTGGATTTCATGGAATCACTGGCACTGTTTCATTACAGAGATAGAACAGATGTTTCTTTTTCCTTTGTTGGGTAAGGTGTTGGAACAAATGGTTTGGGAATGAATGGATGCTTAAATTGTCAGCCTCAATTAAGGTGGAAAGATTTTATTAAAGGCTTTATTTTCAGGTGTATTTTACAATCTTTGACATAGCTTTGTAGAGTTGGGAGAAATATAAAACTTTATTAGTGAAAGTTAAAAATCATAGGTATTTATAATCATAGTCAAAAGACCAACAAGCCAAATCAGCCAGTGATACATATTCAACAACCTTGGCATGGTATATCTTTCTTGGTGAAAGACAACAAAACTTGGAGAAACTGCTCCACATTTAGGTGTACCAATGTTTTCTGTAATATTTTATGCATAATTTTATTTTTAAGCATCCTGTTTGCATTTGCTATAGTGTTCAGTTAACTGTCCAAAGTCTAGGGTTACCATATGTCCAGTTATTCCTGGTCATGTCCTTGTTTTTTCCCCTCCATATCCATCTGGGTGGTTTTCTAAAATATCAGCAAATGTCTGGGATTTTATTCTGCCTCTGCTTTCACGGTTCTTCCTGGCTTGCCCTAGCAAGGAGCTACTTGGGGCTCGGGGGGGGGCAGGCAGGGTGATTGGAGGCAGGGCCATCATGTGGGCCCTGGCAGCTGCAGGCAGGTAAGTCTGTGCGCGTGCATACATGTTTATATATGTGTTTGTGTGCACACGCATGTGTGTGTGTGTGTATGCGCGTGTGCACATATGTGTCTGTGTATGTGCCTGCCAGTGGTGGGGCTGCAGCAGGCAGGGAGGTGGGGGAGCTACCTGCCCCTCCAGTAGGGAAAGGGGGTGGGCGAGTTCTTTGGGGACAGTAGAGAGCTGGGTGGGCAGCAGGGCTGGGGAGAGTTGGGGGCTTCAGGTTGGGAGTGAGGGGCACTAGCAGGGCTGGGGGGCAGGGGGTTGTGGATTGGGACTGAGGGGTATCAGCAGGGACAGGAGGGCTGCAGATTGGAAATGAGGGGCACCGGCATGGTTTGGGGGGCAGGGTACTGTAGCTTGGGAGTGAGGTGCAGGAGCAATGCACAGACATATCACTGCCCCCCACAATCATATACTCCACCCCCTCAACAGGAGTCCCTTTTCTTGAAACTGGAAATACGGTAACCCTACCGAACACTCCTCCCTCTTCCCCTCCCCACCCTTATCTTTTTCCTCTCAGGAGGGCCTGCAAGTTGAGAACTCACTATGGAGGTGGGACGTTCAAATTACTATCCCAACATGCAACTCACCTCCACCTTGTCCTCCATCTGCCCTAATACTTCCCAACTGTCTTACTCCACCTGGTGGTTTATACACTCATTAGCTTTTCTGTCTGCAGTTATTTTTTTGTGACCTTCAATTTTCATCAGCGTCTCATCAATGGAAAGACATCACTGGGATCTGTTTAGTAAAAGTATGTTTATCAGAGGCAGCCTATGAATAGATGTTTTTGTAAACTATTTGTCTTAACAGATGTTTATTTTGATGTCAATAGGATGCCTACACCCGTTTTTCCCTAATGGCGTATATTTCATCACAGTATTTAGTGCTCTATTTTTTTCTTAAGCCAGCTGACGTGATCAGGAGACTACAGAAGTGGAAAAATAAACTGCTAGTGCTAGAGTCTTCTCTGTGTATTTTCAACTTTTGAAAATAGAATCAGCCACAGATCTAATGTATGGGGGGCAGCATTTTCCAAACCATCTTGGGTTTGGATCCCCAAAGACACTGACATACTGAATTCTTGTTTTTGGGCTTTGGTGATTATGGTCCCAAAAAGAATGCAGGTGCCCTAAAATTAGGCATCATAATCAGTTTAAGTGCCTCATCCTGACAGGTGTCTTGGCTTCCTATTCAGTATAGGGCATGAATTACCGTATTTACTCAAATATAAGACACCCCTGAATATAACTCAACCTCCCAATAATTAGATTTTATATATCGAAAATTTATAAATTTGTTTTAATTTTCCAGGTATAGAGTCAAATTATTGGAGCTTTGCCTTTAATTTGTCCCCCTCTCACTGCTACAGTAGGGAAAATAAATCTGGGTGAGGGGCTGGGGGCTTTGCCCACCCCAACCTTGCCCTCTGCCTGCTCCAACTTCTTTCCCATGCAGTCTCTTCCCCCCAGCTCCTCCTCCCCATTCCCCTTCCTATCAGACCATGATCTCCCTGAGCATATGGAAGTGAGGAGCAAATCTGAGAACACTGACTTTGAAACAAACAAGCCTTTAAGAATTCATTTCCTCCCAAATTGAGGCATTTTAACTTTTTAGAAACTGCTGAAAGTTTTAGCACAGGTATTCCATAAACACACCTTTAAGCAGCAATTATGCAAATTATGCATGGTGTTAGCCCGAAGCCAAAAGGCTTATGATCAGGGATCTGGGCTTTCCATTTCCCACAGAAAAACAGAGTAAACCACAGATTTCCCCATTTACTGGAGTAAAATGCAGATTTCTCATTTTAGCAGAGAAACCCACAATTTTATAGTTTTTAGTGAGCCCTCTGTATGCTGGCACAGGAGGCTGGAGGGAGCTGCAGGGCCCCCTGTGGTTAGGCAGGGGCTGCCATGTACATGTATATGCACATGGCCCCAGGCAGCCTGGACAGCAGCTCTTGCAGGTAAGTGTCGGGGGGATTGGGGCCCCCATAGGGAGGGAGTTGGGCAGGTCTGGGGCAGGGCTGTGGGGCTTGAGGCCCAGAGCCACAATGAACGGCCTCAGAGACCCTGCGAAGAGAAGGGCAAGGCCATGGGTGGCTTGTTCAGGGGCTGGAGTGGGGTTGGCTCCTTGTCACAGCATGCGCTCCCAGAGGGCAGGGTGGATCTGCTCCCTCCAGATCTGTGCACGGGGCAGAGACAGGGCGGGTGCATGCTGTGGGCTCATGCTCCCCCCCGCTGCCCTCCCCCAGGGCCTCTGCAGTGCAGCAAGTGTGACCTGGAGTGACAGGGCACTGCGGGGCTGTGCAGGAAAGCTGCTTGACCCTGTGAGCTCCATGCTTCCCTGGCCACATTTCCCCTGTGCACATGGGCAGCAGTAAGGGGTACAACCCCATGATGCCACCTGTGTTGTCCGTGCACATAAGGGAAGTGTCACCAGGGCAGCACAGAGCTCACAGGAGCAAGCAGCTTTCTTGCGCAGCCCCGCTGTGTCCTGCCATGCCAGGTCACACACTCTGTTCTGTGGAGGCCCCAGGGGAGGGCAGCAGGGTGGGGAGCATGAGCCTGTAGCCTGCCCCTGTCCCACCCCCACCCCATGCACAGATCTGGGGGTGCGGGTCCCCCTTGCCCCTGGGAGTGTGCACTGTGGCCGGGAGTCAGACCCACCCCACCCCTGCCTGAGTCTGCAGCAGGCAGACAGCAGGAGGGGAGCCAACTCTGTGCTCCTTCTCTTGCAGCAGCTGCCACCTGTTGGGGGCAGGGGGCTGCAGACCTCAGTCCCTGGCCCCATAGCCCTAGCAGCTGGGGGACCCCTCTGGCAGGTCTGGCAGGGGACAGGGGCTGTGGGTGAGGGGCAACGGATACCAGCAGGGCTGGAGGGGGGCTGTGGGGTGAGTATGAGGCACCAGTAGGGCTGGGGGGTTGTTGTGGCAGGAATGAGGGGAACAACCAGGGCCAGGGAGGCTGTGGGAGGAGCGAGGGGCACCAGGAGGGCTGGGGGGATGTTGTTGGAGTGTGAGGGGCACCAGCAGGGCCGGGGGGAGGGGGATGCGGGGGGCCTTTAATTATGGATTTGGGGGGTTTATCAGAGAATATGCTATTTTTTATCAATGGAAAACCAGGATCTCTGCTTATGATTTACCATATAATTCATTGGGATGGGCCCTGACAATCAACAGTGTTTCAAGCCATAGTGACCTCACAGTTCAGCTCTGCTTAATCTCTATGTGTACTCCAGATATCTCCCACAAATGATCCATGTGCTAATTAGTGACCCACTCATGACAGAAACCATGTGTTCTTGTCATGAGTCCTGGTATCCTCTAAAAATTTATATGCAGATTGGACAGAGGGAAGCCTAGCCCAGGTCAACCTTATAGAAAGTAAGGCAACACTAATCATATGTGACAGGCTGAGGGCAGGGGTGACAGAGGGGTTCCGGGTGAACTGTTTGGGGCTCTTGTTGATGATGTTTGCCAGATATTTAAGGCTGGTGGAGAAACAGGAATCACTGGAAATGGGAAAAAATTGTAATGGGAACAAAAAGGTGTAAAAAGCTCAGCCATGGTAGTGAAGAAGGCTGTTGAAATATATTCAGTGTAGTGGCTCACTAGGACTTGAAAAAGAGTCATTTTTGAGGGTGAATTCATGCAATGGGCACTACCATGTATTTTATTTAGATGGGCTGCACTGACCTATTTGAGTGGAAGTATCCCATCAGCCTTGAAAGCTTGATCAACAGGGATACTGATTTTCTCTGATAAAAAAAAATCCCCAATTTTTAGATTTAAAGAGTAACCCAAAATCCACATTTCTGCGCGATTAAAATGAAATACCACACACACACACACACACACACACACACACACACAATATGTGGTATTTCATTTTATTCATGGAGAAATGTGGATTTTGGGTTACTTTTTAAATCTGAAAAGTGAAGATATATTTTTTTTTAATCAGAGAAAATCAGGATCCATGCTCATCAATACCTTAAAGGCAGAGAAAGGGATTAACAGAGTGTCGGGGTATAAGGAATGGAAGAGGGAGACCCAGCGCTCAAAACAATGGCAATGGTAGCATGTGATCATGGAAAAAGAGTTGCATAGAGGAAATGAAGATCTAAAGACAGATGGAAAGTAGACAAAGTGGAAAAGAAAGGAAGAAACAAGGTGACAGCAAGAGCAATGGTGGAGGCAGCAATGATGAGAATGATGATGCCAGAAGGAAGACAGAAACAGAGGAGAGTGGGAGACAGAGCAAGGTATGTCATGTGAGAAGCAGAGGACAGTGGGAGCAGGATGGCAGGCTGGCCCACTAGGAGTGGCATGGCAGGATAACATGGAAGAGGCAACAAGGGAAGCTAGTGAGGACTGGAGGCCGTGGATAAAGAGATATTTAACCAGTGATGGGAGGCAGCATCAACAATGAACAGATATGATTATCTGGAAAAGGTATTCTTGGAGGTATAGGCAGAACATCTAACCAGCCTGATTGCTTTCTCAAACCAAAAGACTTGGAAATTGACTTACGGGATGGAGAAATGTATGAGAACTTTTGGAAAAAATATGAAGAGGAACATAGGAGGGAGGAATTAAGAGGGAGGAAAAAGTTCATAGCAGGGGACAAATCAAGAGAAAGAGTGATTATAGTTTGACTGTACACAGATATCCTAGAGGCAGAAGACATAGAAAGATGCATGGAAAAATACATCCAAAGGCTAATGTTGGTAAAGAAAGTAAGGGACAAATATGGTATCTGGATGGGATCTTGAAGAGCACAAGTAGTGTTACAAACAGATGAGGGGAGCACAGGTAGAGTGATGCATCTCCCATCAGTGATCCAGACTGGGGCACAATGGGGTTTTATAATATACCATGGGCAACTTAAATGGTGCAGCAAATGTGGAAAGGTGTGGAATCTGTCTGCACACTGTCCCTCATGGTGTGCTACAGATGGGAATGGGTGGCGCACAGAGCAGTAGAGTGCCAGGAGTCCCTAAACTGCACTATTTGTAAGGGAGAAGGACACTTCCATTGTAGGTGCTCCAAAACAA
The DNA here is from genome assembly GCF_001723895.1 of Crocodylus porosus. Lineage (NCBI taxonomy): Eukaryota > Metazoa > Chordata > Crocodylia > Crocodylidae > Crocodylus > Crocodylus porosus. The sequence goes on along the minus strand of NW_017728906.1, from coordinate 125,721,374 downwards.
GTTTAGTCAGACCCCTTGAGCAACAGCAAAACCCAGAGGAGAGAGCAGAGGAGAGGAAGGGTTAGATACAGGTAGAAAATGTGGAAGAAAGCCTGCAGGAAGGAGGGGGTGTATGCAAAATGTATGTGATTGAGGCATTGCCAGAGGAGATAGGAGACAGAATGGAAGGGAAGGCAGGAAAGGCAAAAAACTCAGACTAGGAGGTAGGTGTGGGGAAGAAAGAAGACACCCTAGGGTAACAGAAGTGGAGATAGGGTAAGAGAAAGAATTAGAGAGAGAAGCTGGGAAAATGCAGGGGACGAAGACCAGGAAGAAAAAACCTGATAAAGAGGGATGTGAGAGGTCATTGCCACTAACACCTGAGGGCTGCAGCCCAGAGCAGAGACCAGAAGGTGGGAAGAGGCAGGGACGTGGAAATATGCAAGCCTCCTGAAATGCAAAAGTTCCTTATGAGAAGAGGTAGAGAGAACTGGACTTATCTAGTCTAGGAAGAGAAGACTGAGAGGGGATATAATAGCAACCTTCACCTACCTGAAGGGGGGCTTTGAAAGAGGATGGAGCTAGACTGTTCTCAGTGGTGATAGATGACAAGGAGCAACAGTCTCAAGTTTTGTAGTAGCTAGGGTCAGGAGGGATCTGAACGGATCATCTAGCCTGACCCCAGGAATGAATGCTAGGTTCACAAGACCCCAGACAGGTGATCATCCAACCTCCTCTTGAATTTGCCTAAGGTAGGGGCGAGGACCACTTCCCTGGGAAGTTGGTTCCAGATTTTGGCCACCCTCACTGTAAAATATTGCCTTCTGATCTCTAACCTAAACCTATTCTCCATCAGCTTATTACCATTGTTCCTCATCAGAAAAGGGCTCTACCTATTTGCTGTTGATCTCCCCTGATGAGTTTGTAGGCAGCCACCAGGTCCCCTCTCAGCCTCCTCCTCCTGACGCTGAACAGGTTCAAGTCCCTCAGTCTCTCCTTATAAGGCCTGTCCTGCTGACCTCTCACCAAGAGGGTGACCCTCTTCTGAACCCTCTCCAGGCTGGCCACATCCCTTTTGAACTGTGGTTCCCACACTGGACGCAATACTCCAACTGCGGCCTGACCAAAGTCTCACAGAGGGGGAGTATCACCTCTCTGGATCAGCTTGAGATGCACCTTTGGATGTATGACAAGATATGGCTGGCCTTGCTGGCTGCAGACTGGCATTGGTGGCTCATGTTCATCTTGGAGTCAATAATGACTCCAAGATCCCTTTCTGCCTCTGTGCTTTCAAGAGGGGAACTCCCCAGCCTGTATGTATGCTATGGATTCCTTCTCCCAAGGTGCAGCACCCTGCATTTGTCTACATAGAACCCCATCCTATTCTCATCTGCCCACTTTTGTAGTCTGTCTAAATCTAGTTGCAGCCTCTCTTTCCCTTCAAGTACGTCCACCTCACCCTACATCTTAGTGTCATCAGCAAACTTGGACAGCCTGCTTTCCACCCCATCATCCAAGTTGCTGATGAAGATGTTAAACAGTGCAGGCCTGAGGACCGAGCCCTGGGGTACCCCACTCCTCACATCTCACTAGGTTGAGTACAACCCATCCACCACTACTCTCTGGGTGTGCCCCATCAGCCAATTTTTTATCCATCCAACTGTGCAGGCATCAATGCCACAGTCGCTTAATTTATTGATGAGGATGGGGTGAGAGACAGTGTTGAAGGCCTTCTTAAAATCCAGAAAGACTATGTCCATGGC
>NW_017728906.1:125706194-125718115 GCF_001723895.1 Crocodylus porosus | reverse complement strand
ATTTTTAGAACCTGGCTAGACAAAATCTTGGCTGGAACAGTCTATTTAGGAATAGTCCTACTTTGAGGATGAGGTTGGTCCCTTTCAACTCTAGCTTTCTATGAATCTATGATTCTACTGTCTGGCAGCTTGCAAAGGCTACAGAAATATGAGTGAGGGTGGGGGAGGAGCTGACCACCCTTAGCAGTGGCACAGATAAACCTTAAAGGGATAGGTGCACTCAGCTCAAAGCAAGCATGGGTGAATATTAAAGGGACAGGTGCACTCATTTTAAAACAAAACACAAATGGCATTGACAATAGATTTGCTTAATGTCAGGGGTATTGTAACAAGGAAAAGATGGGAACAGATTGAACCAGAGAGGAACCAAGTAAGGGCAGACATAATCTGCCTACAAGAATGTGATATATGAGGGGAGAGGAATAATAAACACTTTGAGAAAATGTGGACCATCTTGGTGGTCAGGGACAAATGAGAACAAAGTGGTAGAGGTAGCAACATTATTCAAGAACCTAGAGCTGAGATCAAAGCAAGTAAAAGAATTCACCAGTGACAGATCACAATGAATGACAGTATGGTCCAGGATTCCTGGGATACAGTTCTCTACAGGCACTGCCGTAAAAATGGCACCTGACCCTGCCCAAGGCTTTTCTTACATAGGTACATCTTATTAGTACAGTTTTCCTGGTAATATTTTAAAAGTAGCTTGTCAGGGCAGCTTTATATCACCGTGTTACAGAGAAAAGTACCAGGGATAGAGTCATAATGTTATTTTTTTTCTAGGAGGTGAAGTTAAAGAATTACATATATATATATATATATACATATATATATATAAACATCTAACATCTAAAGCTATCAAGCCTCCTCTCATGACAGTATCCGGTGACTCACATTCAAATGTATATATTCTCACAATGCTCTTAAGAGGTAGGGCAGTGTTATCATTCACACTTGCTGATGGGGAGTAGAAGTATGTAGCAACTCAAGACTCAGCTTTCATATGTATGTAGGCAACTTAGTTCAGTTGTGGTACTCACACCCCTACACACTTAATGAGGACATCAAAATGCTTATAGTTATGCAGAGAAAGATTAGTTAACATGAACATCATTAAATTGCCTTAGAATAAGAGTGAGTAGGTCAGAAAATAACATTAAGAAGTGGGTTTACTGTAATGACCTACATGACCATAGTGAAACACAGACCATAGAACATTTGTTGATCTGTTGGTCTATCTGTTGTCTCCTTTTATGTCTTCTAATGCATCACAGAATACCTTGTTAAGGCTACAGACTGAGTTACCACTGGCTCAGTATTAACAGGAGAGTGAGACGCTTTTAGAGCCTGCAAAAATATAATTTTGGACGTGCAAACTCTTTGTCATCCATTGAAATCATTGGAAGTTTGATACTTCTGATTCTATGAACTTTACAGGAAGAAAATAATTGAACTAGTATCTGCTGAGTCCTAAGCTGGTATCTGAACTTTTTTCAGAGTTACTGGCACATGCATACAAAAGTTATCAACACATCATAAACACATAGCCACCAGTAAGAGGGATGAACAGCTGGGTTTTCTCTGTTATAGATATTGCTCTCCTAATGCCAATAGATTAGACACACCTAATGATTTAACACCGTTGTTTGAACAACTGAGGAATATTATTTTCATTTACTCAGGGAAAATTTGAAATGTGTGATCATCTTGATTTAGTTTGGCATTCATTGGACTACCTTTTCTACCTATAAATGGAACTGGGATGGAAAAGGATATTATCTCATATCTAATGTAAATTCATGTATCCATTAACATAGACCCATAAAAAGAGTATGCTAGTTAACGTTATCTTGGGACATCAGGAAAGCAAAGACCAAATATTTATGTTAGAAATTGTTCGACCATTTATAACTTGTTAGTTGTATTTATACTTAGCATATTTTAAAGATGGGTGAAATTCTGTTATTTTGTCCACAGGGATTAATGTGAGATTGTACAACAGTCAGCTGAAGAAGAGGAAAAATGAGGAGCATAAAATAGTAAATTTCCTGTGTGAAATGCATTCATTTTGCATCTTGCTATTGATGTAACAAGTGTAGCAGGATTTGCTGAAAGCTGATGAAGATTTAGAGGGCTTTAGTAAGGGTTTCCCGTCATTTCATCAATCCTTACTCCATTTCTTCATCTCCATCAGGTTCATGGAACTAATTCTGGGTGATCAGCTCTGTATAGTTCCCGCTTTCTGCCTACAAAGCAGGGGATTGCAAAGAACTTCATAATGGAGCTGCACTTGTTAATAGAAGGAACAAATTTAATCCAAAAATTCAAAAAACACTAGGCATTTTTACATGTGCCCTGGGAGGCAAGGGGTGGGGTGTGCTTTTTTACTGTGAGCCACAGTAATTAAAAGCACCCAATTGTCATGGGAATCAGCATCCCCCATGCTGAAAAATGTCAGTGGGGCACTTTGAACTAAAGCTCATTGAATGAACTTTAGTTAAAGTGCTCCTGCCACAGTTTTTCAGTGGGAATGCTGATACACATGATGCTGGAATCTGCTGGAGCATGGTAATTTCTGTGCTGTAGCAGATTCAATTAGTTGAGTCTGCTCCAACACACTGGATTTCCAGCATGTCAGAGCTGACTCCCTGCATGTCTCTAGGACCCCATAATGCTCACATCCCCAAACAGATCATTCACTCTGGAGTTCTTCAAGAGGAGCATGATTCTGCACTCCCATCCAATGGAATGGCTATGAATAGGAGTAAGCACATGCCTTAAAGCGGGGGCACTCAATTATTTTGGGCAGAGGGCCGCTTACTGAGTTTTTGCAAGCCATCAAGGACTGCATGACAGGCAGCAAAGGGCAGATAAATATTAATTTTCTAAATGTTTTAGGGGCCCTGTGGGCCAGATAGAATGGCCTGGCGGGCCACATCTGGCCCCCAGGCTGAATTTTGCCCACCCCTGCCTTAAAGGCAGAACTTTATTAGTATGTTGACATCGACTACTGTAGACTCTAGGATAGGCACTTACCTCTGAAAAAGTTTAAAACTTTGGTAATCCAACTTGGCATGGGGTATATTGCAATGCAAAAGTCCTAATTGCATTGCATTTGAGAGAAAAATCTTCACTGATTTGTTTTCTGTATAAAATTGATTGCATCAAACTTTGGTCATTTAACATGGCAACTCTAATTCAGAGAGTTCATTTGAAAACATGGGAGCTGCAACAAATACCACAAAGGGTATTTCTGTGGTTCAGCAGGATTGCTATACATTCGGTGAGCTTTTAGTTTATAATTAAATTTCCCCCCAAGGACATCAACTTCCTGACACTTCTTTCAGGAATCAGAAAAGCAAGTGATTGTCTCAAAATAGCCTGCTGTTCTTATCAAAAAAAGGATATTAGCCTTTGATTTCAGTAAGCCTTTTAAAATCAGTTTTCCTTTAAAATCTAACATTTGACCCATATCTTATCAATATGTATTGTACATTTTTTTAAACTTGTCAACAGAAAACAAATCATAGGTGAAATGTAGTTACAGTTAAATATAACTTCACAACCTTTCCCATGATCCACCCATGGGTAACTTGCTTAAGGTTTGTGTTTCTTTCTCAGAGAACCCTCCTTCATTGTCTTCAAAAAATGATTGATTCAGCAAGCTAGCATAGTGCCTGCAAGGCACAGAAGGTTCTGCCTCACTCTCAAGGCCTGAAAGAATGATAAAAGTTTATCACCTAAACTGTTTTCCGGTTGTTGCAAGCAAAGTTGGTTCATGGACGAACCACAGATAAAGATCTAGCAGGAACCAATGACTTTTAGAAGTACTGTTAATGTGGGAGAGGTTGAGGAGCACTTGAGATTGTGTAGCAGGAAAGGCTTTCATGGAAATAGGGATCTTATGTAACACTGGAAATACATGTCAAAGGTTCTCTTTGGAGGGGGTGTTATATAACAAGTGCACTTTTGCATGTTGATTTAAACATCTAAACTTTCTGATAACAGGCAATATGCTTCAGTGCCCTGCTTGTGATGCTATTGTTGCATTCTGTTCCCAAGAACTGACTCAATAATAATTATAATTTCTTTAAAAACAACCACTTTTAATAGTCATACAAATGTGCATCTATTATTGAACTGTATAACCAGCTGATTTTGTTGTGGCCTTTACTTTCCTCTGCCCAGATCTGCCTTGTATTGTTCTCCCATTCTTCATCTCTGTAACTAATTTAAGCAAATGCTACATTTGTCCTGTAATGCAGCAAGCCTAGTAAGGGTCCTGTTAAAATAATGGCCCAAACTCTTGAAACTTATGTGGATCTTGTCTCTCCTGCAGAAACTTTCTTCTTTCTGGCATCCTGTGCAGAGCTTTCCCTTTCCAACAACCTCTTCCACATTGGAGAAGCTATTTTAAAGAAATTATTGGAGAAGCCACAATCAGTAGAGGTGGGACCTTAGAACCAGATCAGAGGTTCAGGGCTTCTAAAATAATAGCTTTTCCTTCCTGCTAAGAACAGGCATTGAAACCATTGCTTGTTGTGTGATAATGATTGAGGGATTTCTAACTCCAACAGAATGATGTGGGGCTTATCTTCCCAATTGAAAAATATAGTTAAACCTGCATAATAGTGATTCTTATGATATCTGCTTCCCCCTTAGGCTCCTTCTCTTGGTTTTACTGCAGAAGGGATAGCTCAAGCTTAATATTGATAAATTCTCAGAGGTACAGATGAATATTTGTGCTGCATGTTAAGTAAGCACGCTTGCATACAGCGATACATCTCAGTGAAATCTTATGACTGATATTTCATATACCATGCATAGGAACTTCAGAAATACTGAGCATCCTTCAACCTGCAGCTTGAAGAGAAATCAACAGCAACTAGAAGTACCTAACACAGCTGAAAACGGGGTCATGAAAGTACAAAGTTACAGTCCTTTGGATGCTGTTATTTTGGGCTCTTTGACATAAATCACATTGTGCATTTCTGACTATATATGTGTTTTATTCTACACTCTATTGCTGTAGTAATTAAAAGCTTTCTTTAGGGGCTAAAGCTCATTGAAGTCTATTCCAATCATGTCAGTGTCATCTGTTCATTCACTTAAGGTGCTGGAATACTTAATTTGCATAAAGTTGGGGGCCTGCAGGGATAGTACTAAAGAATAAAGCAACTTAGTAATTGAAACATGTTAATCTAAATAAATGCCATATGTCTACACAGGAAAAATTGAAATGATTATGTGCTGAAATAAACACACCACATGTTCCTCAGAAAGTAATTGTAAAAATATGTAAAAACCCCAGCAAAAACCACAAATGTTGACACATGTTGATGTGCATCAGTTTGAAGCTCAACCTGAAGAACCAAACACTCCTTTGCAGCTAGACTGACTGTAGACATGAAGCTTTGACTGTAGCTTTTAGCATGAATCCAGAACAAACCTTTAGAGCTCTAGCAAAACATCTTCCCATTTTGCCACTATATGCTATGTGGGCATGTGTCCACAGGGTAATCCCAGGGTTAGATCATCCTCTCCCATTGCCATTAGGCTCGAAATTGCAATATGGGTATACCCTCTGAGCCACAAAGGTCCTTAAAGGGTATATGAAGCAGGCCAAAAAGTGATGCAAAGTCCTTCTGTTGTCATCTCTCCACAGCAGTCAATTTCTCTATCTTCAAGTAATTTAACTTTGAGCTAAAAACAAGCAGAAAGAATTTTAGTTTAAAGCACAAGTTTCCTGGGGAAGTTATTGGGTCTCCAAAATGACTTTATAGCAAAGATACCTTTTGAGCATAATTTGTGAAACAACTATAACTCGGAATCTACTTAATTTTCAGTTTTGTGAATTTTGCAGAAACTGTAAAATGCAGGATTGCCTGCAAAATCCATGAAATCTACAACCAAAAAAAAGTTAATAAAAATAAAATGCTGCCAGGAGGGGAAGGCCCTGGGTGGCAGGATGGCATGAGGGGCAACAGACAAGATGATGGATACCCTCCTCCCTCCCCCCCTATCACTGGCTTCTTGGCCAATCAGTGCCAAGGGTTGGGGCTGCAGGAAGGGCAGCCAGCAGTCAATATGGTGGCCATCCCCTTGTTCCTCCTGCCCCTTGAGGCCTCTCCGCCAATCAAGGCCACTGTGAAATGAGGCCTCTCCGCCAAGGGGCAAGGCCAGTGTGAAATGACCATGGAATTAGGACTTTATGCTGTGATCACCTCATGAAAATTGGTAAGCCCCCTGCAACTTAGGTAGACCCCTAACTATAACACTGGAATTAATCTTATGTTTCATTTGTCTCTTCAAGCATGCATTCTGCACATTAACTGACAAGGCAGTACAGATATGTTTCTTTCTCAAGCCCAAATCTGTCTTTCTTGCATACGGTTTATTAAAGCATATTATTGATCATTGAAACAGACAGCAGGTCTTCTTAAGAACTGAGACAAGGCAAGTTGCAACAAGGCAGCTGATTATTTGTAATTCAGTGAGAACGTGAATGGAGGAAGCTCCCAGATCTTTGTATGTCCAATCCCCATTTTTTCATCAAGCTTCCATGTGCAAAAGGAATGAGCCTGACAATAAAGTCTCTTTGTGTTTCTTAAGAACAAAGAGTTTGGACACATGTACATTTGGAGCCTTTGAAAAAAGTAATGTTTCAAAAGGAGAGCCGCTATTATGTTCTAATTGCTACATACGGACAAGCCGGAAATTATGCAAATGTAACAAAACTGTTCGGCTGGATGAAGCACATGGAGTGACATCACAGCAATCAGACAAGGTTCTTTAGGTAAATGTGATCTCTTTTATTAGACCAACTCATGCAGTTCACAGGTGGCCTTTATACAACATGCATATTCTAAGGTGACCTCTTTCACAACATAAAAATTTGAATTGTGTATAAAAATCTTTGATCAGCTGACTTTTGTTCTCTACCCATTCTCTAATTCTTTCCATGGATTTCCAGTTTTCCTGGACCCTTGTCAGTCTGGCTTTCATCCTGGATGTAGCACGGAGTCTTGTCCAATGATCTTCTGCAGCTGAATGGGGCAAACTGTACCCCTCTTGATCTTACTTAATCTTTCAGGGGGCCTTTGATACAGTTGACCATGAGGTAGAAATAAAGTATTTACATGACCTGGTGAGTATTCACAGGACAGCTCTAGGTTGATTCTGTTCTTTCCTAACAGAGAAGTCCCATAAGGTGGGAATGGATAAGTTCTTGTCATCCTCTTGAGATCTTTTCTGTGGGATAACCTAGGGCTGCATTTTGTCTCCTCCTATTCAATGTATATATGAGGCTACTGGGTAAGATTGTGGAGAGATCTGGAGTGAGATATCATCAGTATGCTGATGACACCCACTCTACCTCTCCTCCTCTTCTGACCCTGGCCCACAGTTTGAGTCCTTTCCCAGTGCCTGGCTGTAGTTGGGGATGGGATGCAATTGAATCAATCAAAACTGAATCCAGACAAGACAGAGGTGGATGGTGGTGGACAGGACATTTTGGGGAGTATGAGCATACTGAGACACCTATAATTGATGGAGTTTGGCATCCCTTTGTTACTTAGGTTCTTAGACTTGGTGTCCTCCTGGATCCTCTGCTTCATCTAGATCCTTAGGTGGGGGTAGTGATGGTGGTAGCTAGGAGACCCTTTCACCAACTTCTTGTAGTCAGAAGGCTGTGACGCTTTCTTTCAGATTTCAGGCTGAACACCATCATCCTGCCTAGCCCAAGGCTAGGCTATTGCAATGCAGTCTACATAGGGCTGCCCTTGAACATTTCTTGGCAGGCGTAGGTGGTACAGAATGTGGCTGCCTTTCTTTTGACAGGAGTGGATCACCAAGAGCACATAACTCCAAGCTCCCAGTATATAATAGTTCTCACTAGATTGCTGGATGCAATTCAAGGTGTAGTTTTCATCTGTAAGGCTCTAAATGATCTGGGTCCTACATACCTAAGGGCAGTCTTCTCCTTTAGAATCTGTCACAGTCCCCTAGGATCAGCCAGGGGCAACTGCCTAAAAGTTACATCAGAGTAGCAAAAAAATTGTGGGTGGTCATTCTTGGCAGTCACTCCTCAGCTTTAGAACTCTCTCCCTCTTGAAGACTGCCAGTGCCAAATCCTGGACAACTTTTAAAAGAACTGTACAACCTTTGCAATTTAGTAGGCTTTTAATATAGGCTAAGATGTTATTTAGCAGATCTCTGATTTATTTAACTTTGTTTATTTTGTTTCATTGGTAGAAACACAGAATCCTAGACAATTAGGGTCCTCAAACCAGGACCATCCCTAACTATATAATCCCTGTCAGAGCTTTGTCTAGCTGGATCTTAAAAGCCTACAGGGATGGAGATTCCACAACCTGTCTCGGTAGCCCATTCCAGTGCTTTACTACCCTTCTAATGAGAAACATTTTCTTAATATCTAACTGAAACTTACTTTGCTGCAGCTTGAGACCATTGCTTCTTGTTCTGCCACCACTGAGAACAGTCCAGCTCCTTCCTCTTAGAACCACCCTTCAGGTAGTTGAAGGCTGCTATTCCCTCTCAGTCTGTTCTTCTCCAGACTAAATAAGCCCAGTTCCCTCAGCCTCTCCCCACAAGTCATGTGCCCCAGCCTCCTCACCATTTTCATTTCCCTCTGCTGGACTCTATCTAATTTGTCCACATCCTTTCTGTAATGGGTGGCCCAGAACTCAACACAGTACTCCATATTTGGCCTCATCAGTGCTGAATAGAGGGGAATAATCACTTCCCTCAATCTATTGGCGACCCTCCTACTAATGTGGTGCAGTATGCCAGTAGCTTTCTTAGCAACAAGGGCACACTGTTGGCTCATATTCAGCTTATTGTCCACTGTAACCCCCAGGTCCTTTTCTGCAGAGTGTCTGCTTAGCCTTTACTGGTACTTGGGATTGTTCTGTCCTTAGTGCAGGATTTTGCACTTGTCCTTATTGAACCTCATGAGATGTTTTTCATTCAGTCCTCCAATTTGTTAAGGACTCTGGATCGTAGCCCTATCCTCCATTGTTCTGAAGACTGAAGTGAAAAAGGCATCGAGTACTTCAGCCTCTTCTGCATCATCTATCACTAGGTTGCCTTCACCATATAGTAACGGACCCACACTTTCCCTGATCTTTGTCTTGTTGTTCACATACCTGCAGAAACCCTTGGCATCCCTTGCTAGCTAAAACTCCAATTGCACTTTGGCCTTCCTGATTTCATCTCTGTATGCTCGACTACTACCCTCATACTCCTTTCTAGTCATTTGTCCAAGTTTTCACTTCTTGTAAGTTTCCTTTTTGTCTTTTAGCTCATTAAAATGTTCCCTGCTAAGCCAAGGTAGTCTTCTGCCATACTTGCTAGTCTTCCTGTGCATTTGGATAGTTTGTTCCTGCAACTTCTGAAAGGTTTCTTTAAAATACAACCAGCTCTCCTTGAATAATTTCCCCTTCAGGTAGGCTTCCCAGGTAATCCTGCACATCAGTTCCCTGAGTTGAAGTCTGCTTTTCTGAAGCCCAGGGCCCCCACTCTGCTGCTCTCCTTTCTTTCTTTCCTCAGGTTACTGAATATAATCATCTCATGGTTGCTGCTGCCCAAGTTGCCATCCACTTACACATTCCCCACCAATTCTTCCCTGTTCATGAGCAGCAGGTCAAGAAGAGCATGGCCCCCATTTGGTCTCTCCAACACTTTCACCAGAAAGTTGTTCCCAACACTCCCCAACAAATTCCTGGATTGCCTGTGAACTACACTTCATCCTCCTGGCTTGGTGGTCTATAGCAGACATCCACCATGACATTACCCTTGTTTTTCTCCCCTTTTACCCATACCCAGAGACTTTCAATTGGTCGATCTCGAGTTTCATATTGGAGCTCTGAGCAATCATATGACTCTTTTGCATAAAGAGGAACTCCTCCTCCTCTCCCTTCTCTGTCCTTCCTGAACAGTTTATATCCATTCATGACAGTGCACCAGTCATGCGAGCTGTCCCACCAAGTCTCTGTTATTCCAGTCAAATCAAAATTCCAGGACTGTGTGAGGACTTCCACTTCTTCCTGCTTGTTTCCCAGACTCCATGCATTCATGTACAGACACCTGAGGTAGCTAGCCAGTTACCCTACACTCTCAGAAAGAATGAGAAGGCCCCTTTTTTTTACCCGCTCCTGCTAGTAGTTCCTCCAGGTCACCCACTTCCCCCTTTACCTCAGGGCTGTGGTTTCCAGTCCCCTTGGACCTAGTTTAAAACACTAGGTTAGCATGCCTGTCTGTGAAGATGCTCTTCTATCTCTTTGTCAGGTAGATCCCATTTCTTCCTAGCAGTCCTTCTTCTTGGAACAACATCTCATGGTCAAAGAAGCTGGAACTCTGTCGGTGACACCATCTATGCAGTCATGGATTGATCTGCAGGATGCATCTATTCCTGCCCAGGACCTTCCACTTGACAGGAAGGATCAAGGAGAACACCACCTGAGCCCCTATCCCCTTCACCCTTGCACCCAGGTGTCTGTAATAACTTTTGATCTGCTCAGGGTCTCCCCTGGCAGTATCATTAGTGCCCACATAGGTAAGCAGCATCAGGTAGTAGTCAGAGAGCCAGATGAGTCTTGGTAATCCTTCCATGACATCTCAGATGTAGGCTCCAGGCAAGCAGCAGACCTCTGAGACAAAAGGTCAGGCTGGTCAATGGATATCTCCATCCCCCACAGAAGGAAGTCTCCAGCCACCACTATACATCTCTTCCTCTTGCTGGCAGTGAACTCAATCCTCCCAGCCTCTGCAGGTAGAGATGAAGACTTCTGTTTGTTGCCAGAGGCCACATGATTCCAGTTAGTTTCCCTTTTAAGTTGTTCTGTTTCTCTTACTGAAAGCTGACCTGAGCCTTTGCTGGAAAAGATAGTATCAAATGTATAAATAAATAAATAAATAAAATGGGCTCATAGCAATACAACTGTTGACTGACCAACCCAATGCTAATCTCCAAGAGTTAGCTTTAGTTTCCCACAACTTCTAATGTATAATATACACAGTTTTAATAGGGGGTTAGGTTGCATAATGTAGCGGTTCACTGACTTCTCTCCCCACTTTTCCTTTTCTATATGGTCTGGTAGACTACACAGATGTCTTGCAGAAGGGCCAAAGATCAGGGAATATAACACCTCTATTCTCTCTTTCTTTGTGGGTTTATGCAGCAATGGAAGAATGCACTGAAGTCTTGAAACAGTAGATGGGAAATTTACAAATCACTGGGTGTGTCTACATGCATGAACGACATGTGCCACCACAGGATAGTGGGGGCATGGCAACCACCTGCAGGCGGTGGTGTTGGTGGCGGGGATGTGTTGGTGGCAAGTGGGGACCACCTGCAAGTGGTGGCAGTGACATCTGTGGCGAGGGTGGGCTGAGCAGCGACGATCCATAGGTGGCCGTGGCAGTATCAGTGGCAGTGGTTTCAGGGGTGGCCAATCTCAGGGGAAGCACGTGCCCCTCTGTGCCCCACTTCATGTCACCTATGCCTACATGTGCAATTACTGCTATATGGGTTTCCTCTAAAGTAATTTACTGTGGAGTAAACTTGACCTGGGCAGGCATTTACACATGCAGCTGTTTGGGAGCAGATTTGCTGCCCCTTGCATTTGCTTGCTTCTGCCCTCCTCTGGCTCTGAATTGGCATCTTGCAGCAGCCAGTGGGAGTTGGAGGCTTTGTCCATAGCTGCCTGCAGTTGGGGGCCACCTTTACAAGCCAGTCCCTTCCACCTGCATTTCTGGCCTGGAGCAGCATGCAGCATGCTGGCATGGTCCTCTGAACTACTGCAAGTCCGTTTCAGGCTGGACATAAGGAAGAATTTCTTTACTGTCCGAGCCCCCAAGGTCTGGAACAGTCTGCCAGCGGAGGTGGTTCAAGCACCTAC
>NW_017728906.1:125632905-125706183 GCF_001723895.1 Crocodylus porosus | reverse complement strand
TCTGCCAGCGGAGGTGGTTCAAGCACCTACATTGAACACCTTCAAGAGTAAATTGGATGCTTATCTTGCTGGGATGCTATGACCCCAGCTGACTTCCTGCCCTTCAGGCAGGAGGCTGGACTCAATGATCTTCTGCGGTCCCTTCCAGCCCTAATGTCTATGAACTTCTGTTGCTAGAGCTTGTGCACACCATGTGATAGCTGCTCCATCCCCAGACTCCAGGAGTGATGTCCAGTGCCCCAGGCTCTCGCTGGACACCCACCTTCCAGTACTTTGCCACTGTGGTGACTGCCACCTGGCCCAGGTCAGTCTCAGCCCGGCCTGTCCCACTGTGTGGTGCATCCATGTGGCCAGCTTCACTGAGGTGTCTCAGGCCTCCTGCCACTGTGCTGGTTCTGCCTAGACCTCATGCTGCTGCCCAGACCTCATCAGGGACAGAGATGACGCACACCCAGATGCCATCCAAGCTCCTGGGGTTACAGCCTCACCACCTGTGTGATTGCACATCAATGAGCACACCTGGGATGATAAACAGTAGCTGGAGTCATTCCAGATGACCTGAGCCACCTTTAGGAGCCCCTTAAGCAGCTCCACCTGAACCTGGAGGGATAGGACACCACCATGCAGCAGCCCTTCCCCATGGACACCCAGCTGGCCATAGCCCTGCTCAAGTTGGCCATGCCTGCCAGCCTGTGCTACATCAGCCACCACAAGGTGGCCAAGGTAACCCCTGGGGAGGCTGTCCGGGAGGTCTGCAGTGCCCTCCAGGATGTGCTGGGGTACACCGTGCTCTGGGTGCATGAACGCCTGGAGGTGGTGTCAGGGTTCCACACCCTGGGTCTTCCTCCAGTGCATCGGGGCCCTAGATATGATCCACATCCCCATCATCTTGCCACCCTGTGGTGACTGCCTCTACCACAGCTGGAGGGGATTCCATTACATTGTGCTCCAGGCCAGTGTGAGTGCTGGCTGGGTGGGCAGCATTCATGATGCCTGTGTCTTCCACCCTGTTGGTCCTGGTGGAGAGCAGGCACTTCATACCAGGGGTGTCAGACCTCCAGCCTGGCACAGTAACGGTGCTACCTTTTCTCATCTGGAACCCCACTTACCCACTCCTCCTCTGGCTCATACAGCCCTACACTGACCAGCTGGACCCCCACCAGGCACACTTAAATAGGTGCCCTGGTTGAACTCACACCCTGGTAGAGTGTACCTTTGCCCACCTCATGGGTTACTGGTGCAACCTCACCACCCAACTTGAGGTCACAAAGGCCAACATTCCCTGAGTCATCATTGCAGCCTGTGTGCTGCATAACATCTTCAAGGCCTAAGGGGAGCTCTTCCAGAAGGCCTGGGTGGAGGAGATGCAGTAGGTGGAGGACACCTGGCACCAGGAGCACTAGTTGTAGAGTCAGTGGCAGCAATGGTCCCACCCACCAAGGCCCTGGGCAAGCTACACACTTGAAAGTGTTGGCCAGGGCACTGGGTGTGAGAGGAATTGGCCGACCACCTCCTCCTGCACTCCTTGCTGTTGGCTACCTGGATGTCTGGCCATGGACCCCAACTCCACCATACACCCTCAGCATAATACTCACTGTGGACAGTTTTCAGAAAAGCACTTTATTGCCCTCCACAAACACACACTCCCACCCCCAGTGCAGGCAACTACCCCTCCTGCAGCCAGTGGGCCAGGCCAGCAGGGCCTATATGCAGTACTGGCCCTGCTTCAGGCAGTTCCTGGCCTGGGGACACATGGAGCCAGAGTGAGTGGTGTGGCAGAGCCTAGACAGGAGACCCAGCTGGCAGGGGACCTGGGGTGATTGCCAGGGCAGGGGCATCTGTCCAGTGGAGGTGCTGCTGCACCTCAGCCGAAACCCACTGTGGGGCTTGCAGCTTGGGTGGCAGGCAGCTGCCAGGGGCAGGCAAGGCTGCAGCAAGGGGCTGGGCAGTGAGTGTCATGAAGGTGACCACCAAGG
Source organism: Crocodylus porosus (assembly GCF_001723895.1). Taxonomy (NCBI): domain Eukaryota; kingdom Metazoa; phylum Chordata; order Crocodylia; family Crocodylidae; genus Crocodylus; species Crocodylus porosus. Next base: position 125,704,207 of record NW_017728906.1, on the reverse strand, counting down.
CCAGGATTGTGTCCTCCTCCATGGTCTTCACTGCCCTGGCCCCCATGGCAACCTGCTGCTCTTGGGCCTCCAGGTGCCTCTCCTTAAGGGCCAGGAGCCTGTCTTGGAGCTCACACTTGCACATGATTTCCTATGTGTACCAGGGCCATGAGGCTACCAATCAGTATTCCACTACAGTGGCCAGCTGTCCAGCAGCCATGTCTGGTCTTGGATCCTCTGCTGCCAGAGCTGGTGCATATGGAGGGCCCTGGCTGAGACTGGCTGTGACCCTGATGGCTTCCCTGTTGGCAGCTGGTGCCTCTCCTCTGTGTGTAACTGCAGGACCTGCAGACCCAGGCGAAAGAGTCTGTTCGTGAAAGTCAACAATATTTCTGAGATAACATGCACTGCCCAGCCTCAGATCAGGGGTTATGCATGCATGGGTACTCAGGGACCATGGTAAGTCAGCTGATACCCCCCCAAGGCAGTCACCAGCTGAGCCCCCCAACCTTGCTTGCTCCACAAGGGCAGGTGGGCTGCTGGGTGCTTGTCACAAACAGCCTGCCTTCCCTACCTGCTTCCCAGGCCAGAACAGGCCTCGTTCCTGGCAGCACACCCTGGCTCCTGGCTCCTGCTCAACCTACTTCCCATCATCTCCTCTTGCATGCCACCAGACCATCTAATCCTAAATTGCCACCAGACCATTGCCTTGTTGCTATGGCCAGGCCACAGAGGAGGCTCTGGCAGACCACTTGTGCTGGAATATATGGTGTGGCTCTGGCCAGGGTTCCAGGGCAAAAGGATGTGGTCCAGCTGCAGCATAAAGGACATGGGGTTGCAGGCAGCCCCAAACCAGCAGTTGTGACTGGTGACACCAACCCATTATGCCCACAAGGCCTTGACCTTTATGTGGCGCTGGCACGCTGACCAGTTGTGCCTGCACTACTGCAGGCAGCCTGACAGGCCCTTATAGACATGGGTGTTGGAGCACCCACTCTGGATGAACTGGCTCAGGACTGCGGCCTCACCCCCCATTGGCACAAGGTCCGTGGTCTCCTCCTGGGACCAGTTCCAGCCCTAGGAGGAGCTGTGTGGCATTGAGGACAATGCCAGCGTAGCTCCCTCAATGGTCTGCAGGGGCTGTGCATGGCAGTCTGGGTGCTGCCCAGTCAGGACAGGTGCCTGAAGTGCCTAGTGCAGGGTCATGGTGTGGGACAGGCAGAGAGGCAGTGGAGCTGTATCAGGGAGCAGCACCAGGGTCTGGGCAGGCTGCTGTGGCTTACTGAGGGTCACTGATGTGGGACCTGGTGGCCAGAGGCTGGCTGCATGTAGCTCAGGTCCTTGGAGTCCCTGAAGCATTTTAAGGGCCAGAGACTGGGGCAGGCAAAGAGCTCCTCAGGGCTGGAGAAGCTCCAACACCTGTGGCCCTGGGGCTGGTCCAAGGGTAGTCCCTGTTGATGGGACTCACTGGGAGCAAATTTGTTCCTGGTTGATATCTACACATGCATTACTGTGCAGGAACTACTCCGTGGTTAATTTGCTACGTGCATTTGCAGGTAGCAAATTAACTGTGGAGTAGACTAATTTACTGTGCAGTAAGCATCTACAAGTGTAGATGGTGGACGCATCTACACATGCAAGTACATGCGCTTACAGCAGCTGAAATAGAAGCAGTGCAAATTTGATCTGGGGCTTTTTGCCTCAGTGCACATGCTTGGACATGCACTTCGTTGTGGAGCAAATTGTACCACTAGGGGCAAAATAACCCTGCCTGGCTCCTCCCAGATCTTCAGCCAGGGGGAGCTAAAGCCTGGGGCTAGTACCTGTGCTGTCCCCAGCAGTATAAAAAGCTGCCCTGTCCTGGCCCCAGCGGTATAAAAAACCTCTCTAGCAAGTAGCTTGCCACTAGCACTCAGGAGCTTCTGGGGTCCAGCCAATTGGTACCTGTGGACACTACCCCTTGTGCAGCTGGACTGCTGAAGAGTTCCCTGAACCCTCTACCTACTGCAGTAGTCTGGCAGTGGGGGCTGCTGCCTGGCTGTGACCTGCTGTGCACCTGCCAGACTTGAATGGGGACTGCAGAGCCACTAGAGGCATTTGCCCCTCTGGGCCATCTGCCAGTGGGCTGTGGTTGCAGGGTTGGCCTTTGTGCGGCACTACTGACATTTGTGCCCCCTGCCTGGCCATCTGGGCAGCTATCACCCAGAAGATGTTTCAGGTGTGGTGGCCTGCTTTGAACTGTGAAAACATGTTCTCCTGGCCCCATTTGGTCAGGTTAGCCACAGGCAGATGAGTCCAAGGTGCCAGCTCTGAGCAGGCAGAGTTCTGCCACTGGCCTCCCTTGCAGGAATTCTGTTGTTCCCTATTGGAAAACTGAAAAATCCCTGATAAAAAAAAAATCCCAAAATCACTCTCAAAAATACCGTCAAATCCTTGTTCCTCCACAAGTAAAACAAAAGACAACTATAAAGAGAGAGAGAGTGAGACAGAGACTGCAATCAGTTGGACAATGTTTTATTGATATATCTACAGTGTTAAAGCAAGTCTCTTATAATAATAAAGTGAACTCTAAATACAGGTTTAATGAATTCATGAATACATATTTTGCTGCCCTCCCACAAGGTGATGGCCCCTACACAAGGGGTTGGTCCCCACACAAAGGCTACGGCCCCCCAACAGGGGATTCATCCCCCACACAAGGGGTTCAGCCCCCCCAACAGAGGAGGGTGGAGGGAGGGGCCGGCCCCAGCAGGGGTCAGGGGGTTTGGGGGGGCTGGCAGGGGGAGGGACGGGGTCATTGGGGGTCCCCCCCACAGTCCCTTCCCCCCTTCCGCAGCCCCTTGACCCCTTACTCACCAGCACCAGAGCCCTGGCCAGCAGCATGTTTCATCACCAGGGCGAGGGGCAACCACAGAGACGCTTAGGCAGCCAAAGCGTCTCTACGGGGGACCCAGCTTCCAGTTGCCTCAGGGCACAGTTGGGGACCATGCCCTGCACCACTCTGCTCTTTTAAACTTTGCTTTTTTTAGACCGGGGTCTAATTTTCTGCCTGCGCTGCAAGTTTGCAGCAGGGGGAACATTTTTTTTTTCCCCGCACATGCCTGTTGCCCCACCTCAAGGGGGTTTGAAGCAGGGCAAGAGGCATGTGCGTGCTTGTCTGGATGTGCCTGGTGATGCTTACTGTGAAGTAAATTAGTCAACTGCTCTGTAAAACATCTCATGTAGACTCACCCACTGTCTTTCTTATTTATACACAAACTCACCTTTAACTACTGATTTCTAACTGATAAAAGTGGCTATGTGAGAATTTACCATAATTGAATAAGCTCCCAGATATAGCTCCTATGTGACCAGATACTAAATTTGAAGCTTTGTGGAAAAATGGATTTGAAAATGTGATGCTTCAGTTTGAGGTTTTGCTTGTGTGAAGAGGAGTTCCAGTCCTAAGAGGGTAATATTTGGTATATCCTACATACTGGTCGATAGAGATAATGGAGTAATTTGTCACCTGCGTATCTCCTACACACTTAGGACACTACTGACTAAATACAACAGATGTCCAAAATCCACATACTTGTAAGGTCACTAGGAAGAGACATAAGATACACAGTACTGCTCAGTTCATAACACAGAAGCTTTGGAAAGAATTTGTGTACTAATAAATGATTTAATGATGTGACTGTTTATTTCAGCCAGTTACAAACATGGCAAATTATGCAATGCTTTGACATCAGTCCTGGTAGTGGCTGGATAATTCTACTAAACATTTGTCTGAAGGGCAGTTCCCACACTTGAGCTGCCAAAGTTAGCTGAATAAATCATAATGATATTTTAATTGTTATTTCTACATAACAATTTGTGCTTTTTCTGAAGTCAAAATATAATATAAAAATCTTTTTGATGATCATTTTGTTTAATATTGCTGATTTATGACCTTTTTGCATTAAACTTTTGTCTTGCAAAAATGTTCGACATCAGTCATTTTTATGGCAGAATGTTCACATTGACTGGCCATTGTTTATCTTGTAGCAGCTTTTTAAAAAAGGATTATTTGTTCTTTTGGAAGTAGTGACACAGGGGCCCCTATTTTGGGGAGTTATGAACTATTTTAGGGACTGATAGGGCTTTGGGCAGGGGTGAGCAATTATTTTGGCCGGAGGGCCACTAAATGAGTTTTGGGGACCTGTCAAAGGGCACATCTATCTCTGTCTCTTGCTCTCTCCTCTTTGCTTCTCTTCTCTTCACTTCTCTTATCGTCTGACCCAGTAAATGGCAATTCTTATGTTCTTAAGCTATCTGTAGAGGGACAAAGGGACAAAATGGCATTCATCAGGCTCTTTTTGTTGGTGTTAGATTTATTCTTAGTCCCTCCCAAATGGCTTCTCTCCTGAGTGTTTTTTTCTAAAAAAATTAAAGGGGGGGGTGTGCTGATAAGAGGCAACCTTATGTCATCCCTAAGCATGATAAGAAGGACAAAGATCTCATATGCTTCATTCCTGGTTCAGATCCTTATCAGCTAAAAAAACACTGGGACATTTACTCTTCAACTTTTATTTTTTGTTCCTGCCCATCTTTTCTGTTACCTCACTTTTCTCATCCTGCTTTTATCTTACAGTATTCTTCATACCCACTCTCATCCAGATGATCCATTTCTTCTCTCCCATATCACCCCATTTTTACTTGCTCTCTCCCTTGTCCAAAATGAGAGTCCAACCTCACCCTGAGCACTTTCCTTGTGCTTTGCATCATTTCCCTGATCCTTTTTAACCTTTTTGGGTGCGTCCCGATGATCACAACAATACGGTATGTGGCGTTGCAGATCGCACACTAAGATGTTGTCCACACTGCAAGGCAGCAGACTGGAGGGTGAGGGGGAGTTGACCCCTGGATGTCCAGGGGTCAAAAAAAACACATGCAAAGAAAAGCAGAGCAGCACATGATGGGGCAGTACACACTACTTAGAACTGGAGCCTTGTTGGCTGGAGCCACACTCCAGCTGCCCACCAGCCTCCAAGGTAGTAGGATCTTCATTGGTGCAGCCCCTGGAGGCCCCCAGGATGCCAGGGAAGGCTGCTGGGGCCAGCCCAGTGCTGGCCCTAGCCTCCCCTACCCCACCCAGAGTAACTTGCCATGCACTAGGGGGCGTGTGACAGGCATTCCTCGGGGACAACTAGCAAGAAGGTGTGCCACTGCTTTTGTCCCCTGGGAAATAAACGTCCACACTCATGTGGATGTGGGCTTTGTGTGTTTAGACTATAAAGGCTGTAAGGTAGGTAATTTAACTTTTTGTATATCGGGGTTCTGACATTGGGTACTACTACAATATACATTTTAAATGATACAGAAAAAGTAAGGTTCAAAGAATGAAATTAAAGTTGCAAATATGCTGATGCAGTCTCCATTAACTCCTTTCAGTCTCCATCTGTGTACTGTATGAAGCAGGGGTCCTATGGGAAAAAACAGTAGGTGAATATGAAAGTAAAAATTAAAAAACACCCCCAATTTTCGGTTAAAAAAGTAACCCCAAATCCACATTTTTTGTGATTAAAATGAAACACCACTAATATATAGATATATATTATTTATATATAATACATAGAGAGTATATAGATAAATATAAACTTTCGTCCTCTGAAAGAGCATCTGTGTTTGTACAAATCTATTCTTGGCCTGGAAATTTTGCCACAATAGCATTGTTGATCTTCTGTACAATGGAGTAATGTGGCACCAAAATAGCTCTTTCAGATGTCCATCCTGGATTTTGATTATCCAATAGATTTGGAAATGTCCATTCTATCATTGCTGAGAGATCCAGAGGCATGCAGAGCTCAGGAAGCAGGGTAATGATTTTGTCAATATTTGGAACTTGGCCATTTCCCAGACCCAAAAGTCATTGAGTGTATTTTGCACTTTGTGCATCAAATCCTCCCTTACGTATTCACATGTTCTCATGAAGTTAGAAAATGTGGAAGTGGTTCCACAACTCAGATCGCTTCAAGCATTCCTCTACTACTTGTGGCCATGAAGCATTTTTCACAACAGGCAGGATTTGCCAAAAATCACCCCCAAGCACTATCACCTTGCCACCAAATGGTAAATTGCTCTGCAGTAAATCTCGCAGCATCCATTCTACAGCCTCCAGCATGTACTGATGAGCCATTGGTGCTTCACTCCAAATGATGATAGCTGCTTCTCGAATCAGCTCAGCAAGGTCAGACTGCAGATATGTTGCAGGTGCTGATTTTCAACACATTCAGAGGTACCTTGAACCTTGAGTGCACAGTCCTGCCTCCTGTAAGCATGGTAGCAGCAATTCCATTGGATGCTTCAGTCAATGCAATCTTCCCTTCCCCACGCACTGCTGAAAGAATTGTGTTGAAGCAGAATGTTTTTCCTGTACCACCAGGTGCATCAACAAATGCACACAGTGGCTCTTGATTCTCCACAGCTTTCAAGATTGCATCCACCATTTGTTGCTGAGCTGGAAGCATACATGGCAGTGAATCTTGAGCAATTTGGCATTGCTCCTGCCAGTTATAGTACAGCTCCTTTGCTAATGCATTTGACAGCCGTTGAGTGGGGATGCATTCCAAGAATGAACAAGATTGCTGTATGAGATCATGATTTACGGATGGGAGGTGATAATCCTTCAACTCTTTGTCATGGCTGTTTACACATTTCTCAATATCAAGAACAACCATAGCATGAAGAACATGCCTAGACAGTGAAGCTGGTTTTGTACGGAGTTCAAAGTCATCAACCATTGCATCAGTGTGATGTTCAAGGAGTCCTGCTGGGTTTGATGGTTTGCAAAAGAGGAGCATTGTGATATACAGCCCCCTTATCTGAACGTGGATATACATAAGCCTGAACGTGGCTTATATATAGTAGGGCTCGAGAGCTCAGAATGAACCCAACATGGCTACACCCTGCTAAAATGTTCAGTACCATAATGGCTTGAAGGGCAATGCTGCACATAAGCCTGGCTGGCAGTCAGCGACTCGCCCATGTGCACACACCTGTGAATGCGGTTCTCTAACCCAACTCCCTCTCTGAACAATTTTGTCTATTGCAATGCGGATTCCTGCTTCCTAACAGAGACGGCATGCAATATATGTAATTATATAGACTAGTGGTGTTTTTAAACCATGGAAAAATGTGGATTTGGGGTTACTTTTTTTTAACTGAAAATTGGGATTTTTTTTAAAACCAGAGAAAACCAGGTTCCCTGATTATCATGCTTATCTACGAAGTCAGCCAATTGAATTCATGCCAGCTCTTTCCATTATTTTCAAAGAAATGATTGCCCTATGTAGCAGGCACTGGACTGAAATATTTCTGTATTCTTTGCAAATCAAGTAAATATTAAAAGCTAACAGTGGGTTGATTCTGTTCTACTGCAAGGGATAACAGAACTGGACCTATTGGCTATGTCCAGATGAGCTGAGGTATACACTTACAGTGGCACGAATTGTCTCAGCGCATGCTCCTGCACATGTGCTTCACTGCAAGACAAATTGTCCTGTGATGGGCAAACTGTCCTTGCCCAGCTCCTCCTGGCTTTTCAGCACCTATGCTGGCCCCAGCAGTCTTACCTGGTGTCCTGGTGGTGTGCTGGAGCAGCAGGAGCAGCATGGAGCCTAGCTAGCAGCCAGACCATTGCTCTGGACAGCCCAATCTCCCTTTGTGCCAGTGCATGCTTGTTTTGTGTACTTTTGTGCCACTTTTGTTTTGGGGGTTTTTTTGCTACCAGGAAATCCCTCTAGCCAGTTTTGCTGCCACACTGCAAATTTGCAGCACAGTGCATGTTTCAACAGTCACCATGTGCAGTTTGTGGCACCACAAAGAGGTTTGTGGTGTCACAAAACGCACACCCCTCCTCATCTGAGCACAGCCATTGGGTCTAGCGCCGCTTCAGCTGGTACCTATTAACATCCTGGGTGGGATGGACCACCTTGTTTGTCCATGGGAAGTTACTTTGAATCCTGTGAATACATCCAGCTCAATGCAACTGGTTAGCTATACATTTCAGACTTATTTATTTTCATAGAATTTCTTGGTTAAAAAAAACCCCAAAAACCCTCTCTTTAAGTCCACGCTCTATCCCAAAAAGGACAGAAGGTCAGCAAGTCATGTAATTTATTAAATGCTTTTTGTGAATGAGGAGATTGTCTGTAAGGATATTATTTTTTCCCAAGGAAGTTAGGATAAAATGTGCCAAAAGGAACTAAGGTTAAACATTCAGCAGATATCTGCTTTTCTTGATTTCCTCAGGGGTAAAAAAAAAAACTCCTTCTCTCATCATCTTTGAGATGGAAACATACTGAAACTTTCAGTGCAGGTTAGAATACAGGATGTGTATAGGGGGAAGATGATAAAACAGTTAAAGCATTATGACTCTATCATCCTGTTATAGTCCTGAAGTCATGAATTTGAGCTATGCCCTGGTTTTGTGCCAAAAACCACTCCCAGAAGTAAATGGGTACCTGGTCATTCAGGTGGATAGGCATGAAGCTAGTCATATCACTGTCTGGGATGCTGCTGGCTCCAGAAACTGGAGTGCCTTAGCTGTGCTAGTCTTAAGGGCTACTAGGCTTGGGAAGATTCTTGGTGTAGTATACTGTGATGGAAATGGAAGACACTAGAACCATTTCAGTGTAACAGAAATGGCAAACCACAAAAAAGTAGGCACCTAATCATCATTTAAGTTACCTAAATCCAATATTTAGATCCTGAGTACCCCCATCCAGCTATCCTTTAGCCCTACGGGTCCCTAAATTCCCTAGGCACCTAGAAGCATGGATAGAAGTTACTTTTTCTGTCATATAAAGTAATTTATTGCAATGACTTACCAGAAGTGAATGGCTTTACAGCACTTTAAAAATAGGAACAGAGCTTTAAATTAACCCCTGTTAAATGAGGTATTACATTTGAAGTGCAACCTTTAGCGACCTACAGCACTTTAAATAGCTTCTGTATGCTGGTCAAATTTCTGACCAGTGGAGAAGCCCAGGAGACTGCAGAGCACCCCCTGCTTCCTAGCCTGGAAAGTGCAGGGAGGCTCTGAATACCCTTCCCCCTCCCTGCCCCCCACCCCTAACCAAACACTGCGCTTCTGTCATGTTTAAGAGCTCTGTAACATTACAGCGCTATAAAAAGTGCCCTAAATTACAACAATGTAAAACATACCTGGAGCACTTCTATTGACTTTGTTTAGCTGCCAGAATTAAGTCTTCACAGTGCTGAGACTGCAGGTGATTTGATTGGGCTTAAAATACTACAGCCTTCACAAACTTTCTTTTGCCTCTCTCACTTGTAGAGTTAGACTCAGCAGTATTTCTTAGTGCATGCCCACCATACCAGATCTTGCAGAAAACACCAACCAAAGAAGATATAGAACTATTTCAGATTGAATAGTGGAACATTTCCCTGGAATGTGGGAAAATTAGGTGCCATTCCTTTCTCTGCTTGAGTGGACTTGATCCTACATCTCAGGAGAGTACTAAGCACCAAACTGTAGGGTATCATAGTATTATAGTGCTTAGGGTCTGAAGGGACCTAAACAGATCATCAGGTTTGACCCCCTGCCCCGGGCAGGAATGGGTGCTGGGGTCATTTCACCTCAGCCAAATATCTGTCCAGCCTCCTCTTGAAGACCCCCAAGGTAGGAGAGAGCACCACCTCACTTGGGAGCCCATTCCAGAGCCTGGCAGCCCTAACTGTAAAGTAATGTCTCCTGATGTCCAGCCTGAACCTTCACTTTAACAATTTGTGGCCATTAGTCCTAGTAACCCCAGGTGGTGCCCAGGGGAACAGAGCCTCCCCCAATTCCCGCTGGTTCCCCTGGTGAGTTTGTAAACTGGCACCAGATCCCCTCTTGGCCTTCTCTTGTGGAGGCTGAATAGGTTCAGGCCCTTTAGCCTCTCTTCATAGAGACTGCCCTGCTGCCCTTTTACCATGCGAGTGGCCCTCCTCTGGATCTTCTCAATGCTAGCCACATCCCTCTTGAAGTGCAGTGCCCAGAACTGGATGCAGTACTCCAACTGTGGCCTGACCAGAGTCGCATAGAGGGGAAGGATCACCTCCTCGGACCTGCTTGTGATGCATCTGTAGATGCACGACAAGGTGTGGTTAGCCTTACTGACCACTTCCTCGCATTGGTGGCTCATGTTCATCCTGGAGTCAACAATGACTCCAAGATCCCTTTCTGCCACCGTGTTGACAAAAAAACAGCCTATAGGTGTGTTGCTTGTTTCTTCCTCCTAGATTCAGTACCTTGCACTTTTCTGTGTTGAATTCCATCCTATTCTCATCTGTCCACCTCTGCAATTTGGCTAGATCTAGCTGGATTCTGTCCCTCCCCTCCAGCATGCCCTCCTCACCCCACATCTTGGTGTCATCAGTGAATTTGGACAGAGTGCATTCCCCCACATCCAGATCACTCATAAAAATGTTGAACAGTACAGGCTCCAGAACTGAGTCCTGGGGGACTCCACTGCCCACATCCCTCCAGGTCGAAAACAACCTGTTCACCACCACTCTCTGGGTGTGACCATCTAGCCAATTTGCCACCTATCTGACTGTGTAGGAATCAATGCCCCAGTCACCTAGGTTTTTTAAGAGAATGTGGTGGGAAACCGTGTCAAAGGCCTTCTTAAAGTCTAGGAAGACAACATCCACCCCAACACCCTCATCCAGGGACTTTGTGATCTGATCATAAAAAGAAACCAGGTTAGTCAGGCAGGACCTGCCCTCAATGGACCCATGTTGCTTGACCCTGAGCATTACCTCCCCTGCTGGGCCCTTGCAGATGTGCTCCTTGATAATTTTCTCAAAGGTCTTCCCAAGGACCAAGGTGAATGGGCTATAATTGCCAGGGTCCTCCTTTCTCCCCTTCTTGTAAATGGGGACCACATTGGCCCCTTTCCAATCCTCTGGTACCTGGCCAGTGCCCCACAAGTGCTCATAGAGCCATACCAGGGCCCTGCTATGACCCCCATCAATTCCTTCAGCACCCTCAGGTGAAGAGCATCTGGACCTACTGATTTAAAGATGTTCAGTCCTTCCAAAAGTTCCCTAACTAGTTTGTCCCTGACCCTAGGCATGACAGTGCCTCCCCTGGGTCCATCTGCAGTTCTAGTGGGGGAGATGTCCCAGTCCCTGTTTAGGAATATGGAGGCAAAGAATTTGCTGAAAAGGTCAGCTTTTTCATTTGCCACAATCACCAGACTGCCAAGACTATCCTCTAGGGGCCCCATGGTACCCGGTGCCTTCTTCTTACTTCTTATGTATTTGAAAAAGGACTTTTTATTATCCTTAATTCTGGTCGCTAGCCCTAGCTCCATCTCTGCCTTGGCCTTTCTAACAGCCTCCCTGCAGTCCCAAGTAACAGAGGTGTAATCCTCCTTGGTAATAGCCCCTTGCTTCCACTGTTTGTACGTCTCCTTTTTTTTGCCCTCAGGCATCTCTGAATGCTTTGCCAAGACATGGGGGCTTCTTAGCACTCCTGCCCACCTTGATGCACATTGGGACTGACTGCTTTTGAGCTCAGAGGATCGTCTCCTTGAAGAATAACCACCCATCTTGGACTCCCATCTCATTGAAGCTCCAAGACCCCTCTCCTACTAACCTTCTTAGCTTACAGAAGTTGGCCCTCCTGAAGTCAAGTACCTCTGCTGCTTGCTGCTTGCTTTTACCACCCTGTGCTGGATAGTAAATTCCAGCAGGCAATGATCACTGTCACCCAGGTGGTGGAGCACCTGCAGACCCTCACCAGGTCATCACCTGTGGCAAGGCATCCAGCAAGGCATTTCCCTCCTGGGTTAGGTGGAGGTCCTGTATCCTGGCTAGGAATCTATGTGAATGGTCAGACCTGGCTGACTGCTTCTCCCAGAAGATGTCTGGGTAGTTTAGGTCACCCATGACAACTGCATCCCTTGACTTTACTGCCTTCATGAGCTGACCTGAGAATTCCAGGTCCAGCTCGTCCCCCTGGTGAAGAGGTCTATAGTAGGCACCCACTATCAAGTCCCTTTCCCAATGCCCCCCTTGCATTCTTACCCAGAGCACCTCATTTTGCCCCTCCTCTGACCCCATCCTGATTATTGAGGATGTATATTGCTCTTTGAAATAAAGCACTACGCCCCCCCGCCTTTTCCCTGCTCTGTCTCACCTGTACAGCCTGTATTCCTCAATGTCCACTGGCCAGTCATCGGTAGAATCCTACCAGGTTTCTGTGAGCCCCACTAGGTCTGGGTTTTTGCTAGATAGCAGGAGGGTGAGTTCCTCCTGCTTTTTCCCCATGCTTTGAGCATTTGCATAGAGGCATTTGAGGCCTCCTGTAGGTGCCTGTGCCACCTCCTTGTTCCTAAGCCTGCCCTGGCCCCTGCCACTTAGCTGGGTACTCCTTGTGTGAGTCACCTAGCTTGACAGCAAAGTGTCCTCATGGTCCTCTTTGTCCCCATTCCCCAGCAAACCTAGTTTAAAGCTTGCTGTACGGGATCAGCCAGCCTGGAAAAAAAAAAAAACACACTTACCTTTTGGGGAGAGATGAAACCCATCCTGCCCAAGCATGCTGTTCTCTGTGCAGAAAAGTGGGTCATGGTCCAAGAACCCAAGACCCACCTGGTAACACTGGCTCTGAAACTGCCAGTTGGCCTTGCTGAAGCAAGTTTTGTGCCACTGATCGCATCTGCTCACTGGAAGGATAGAATAAAAACCCAGTGTCGGGAGGGTGGCGTTGAGTGGGGCATGGTGCTGGGCAGGGCAGCCATGGGGGCTTCTTCCGTGGCTCCCCCTGCCAGGGTAGAGGCAGGCATAGCTAGAGGAGCCATGGGAGAACCTGCAGCTGCCTGGCTATGCCTACCTCTCCCTGGCCGATCTGAATCTCCAAATCTCTCTGAATCTTTTCCAAATTGATTTGGAGGCTTTGGATTCAGATTGGGCCTTATAATGGGTCCCCCAATTCGATTCAGATTTGGAGATTTGGCCACTGACTTGGGCCAAATCTCTTCCAAATTGAACCAGCAATTGAAACTTCACACAGACCTAATATATGTCACTGTATATATCACCACTATATATCTTTTCCCATGATTAAAATGAAACACCACTATATATATGTATATAGTGGTGTTTTATTTTAATCATGGACAAATGTGGATTTTAGGTTACTTTTTTAAACTGAAAATTGGAGGTTTTTTTTTATCAAAGAAAACCAGGATCCCTGCTAATCACCATCTTTTCCTCCAAGTGCTCAGAAATGGATTTCTTGAGGAACTGTTCCATGATTTTTCCAAGGACTGACGTGAGGCTGACTGGTCTGTAGTTCCCTGGATCCTCCTTTTTCCCTTTCTTAAATATGAAAACTATGTTTGGCCTTTTCCAATCATCTAGGACCTCTCCTGGTCACCACGAGTTTTCAGAGATGATGGCCAATGGGTCTACAGTCACATCAGTCGACTCTCTCAGCACTCTTGGGTGCATTCCAGCTGGCCCCATGGACTTGCATACGTCCAGCTTTTCTAAATAGTCCCTAACCTGTTCTTTCACCACTGTTGGATGGTTATCTCCTCCCCTGACTGTGCTGCCTGGTGTAGTAGGCTGGGAGCTGACCTTGACTGTGAAGACTGAAGCAAAGAAGGCACTGAGCACTTCAGCCTTTTCTGCATCCTCTGTCACAAGGTTGCCTCCCCTCTTCAGCAAGGGATCCACATTTCCCCTGTTTTTCCTCTTGCTACCAAAATACTTGTAGAAACCCTTCACATTACCCTTCACATCCCTTGCCAACTGCAACTCCAGTGGCCTTCCTGACTGAGCAATGCTCTTAACTCCTCCGTATTTACCTGTACAAGTTTCCATTTCATATAAGCTTCTTTTTTGGGGGCTTAATTTACTGAAGAGTTTCCTCCTAAGTCAGTCTGGTCTTCTGCCATACTTGCTGGTCTGCTACCATATTTGCTAGTCTTCTGGTGCATCAGGGTGGTTTATTCCTGCACTTTCAGTAAGGCTTCTTTAACATATAGTCATCTGTCCTGGACTTCTCTTTCCCTCAGATGGGATTCCCAGGGGATCCTGTCTATAATTTCCCTGAGTGAGTTGAAGTCTGCTTTTCTGAAGTCCAGGGTCCTCACTCTGCTGCTCTCCATCCTTCCTTTCCACAGGATCCTGAAATCAATTATCTTGTGGTCACTGCTGCTGATGTTGCCATACACTATTATATTCCCCACCAATTCTTCCCTGTTTGTGAGCAGCAGGTCAAGAGAAGCACGGCCCCTAGTTGGTTGCTCCAGCACTTGTAACAGGAAGTTGTCCCCAGCACCCTCCAAAAACTTTCTGGATTGCCTGTACATTGCTGTATTGCCCTCCCAACAGATGTCAGGGTGATAGAAGTACCCCATGAGAACCAGGGATTGTGACTGGGAAATTTCCGCTAGCTGTTGGAAGGAAAGCCTCATCCACTACTTCCTCCTGATCTGGTGGTCTATAGCAGGCACCCACTACAACATCACCCTTGTTGCTCTCCCCCTAACCTTAACCCAGAGACCTTCAACAGGCCTATCTCCAGTTTCATACTAAAGCTTTGAGCAATCATGTGGCTCTTTTACATGAAGTGCAACTCTTCCTCCTCTTCTCCCTTGCCAGTCCTTCCTGAACAGTCTGTACCTCTGAACAGTTTGTACCCATCCATGACAGTACTCCACTCATGTGAACTCCCACCAAGTCTCAGTTATTTCGATCACATCATAGTTCCACGACTGTGTGAGGATTTCCAAGTCTTCCTGCTTGTTTCCCAGGCTCCATGCATTCTTGTAACGTGTACACTGAATAAAAGAAATAAGTTTTAGTATATGAGGAAGGAGTGTCATGATGCAAATTGATTCAAATAATTTTAAATGAAAAGACAGAAAATCATCTGCACTTTGGATCCCAAATATATCAGGGAATTATGCTACATTGGCATTAAATAATAAGGTTCAATAAGACATATATAAATTACTGCATATAGCAGATTAGACAGAGTGGAACATGCCAAGAAATACAAGGAACAGATGATGAACTTAGATGAACTCACCTTGTTTAGAGATAACATGATCAATAAAGCATAAACAGTTTAAAATACAAGTGTGATGCTGCACTTTGACTGCAATGCTTAAGAACTGCTTAATTTTACAAAGAACCATGAATGTTGAACGAGCATCCAAATAATGTTAAACAATAATGGTATGAATAGTAGCTTCCTCTTTGTATCTACAGTTAAATTCCTACATATCCCAGATGTAGAATGCAGTGTGTGACAAAGGGTATGGACAGATGAATGAATGATATTGTGTTAAAAGGAAGGGAGGGAGGCATACCATGCATCAGCTGCTCTACAGAAACTGTCCTGTATAGCCATTCTTATCTTGAAGAAAGTAGAAAACAAATTGACCTCAACATATGAATGTAATGAATGCATGAAAGGGCAACTTAGCTTGCTGTTTGTAAAATAAAGTTTTTAATTTAAAAGGATTTGGTAGCCTGCAGCACCTTGCAAGAGATTTCACATTCTGTTTGTCTAGAGTTTTCCCTGAGTCTGATCCAAATCTCACTGAGGTCAATGGGAGTCTTTCAGCTGATGTCAGTGGGAATTGTATAAGGTCCCCTCATGGAAGCATGAGGTTGCTACTAGGCAGTGGTACTTTAATAGATCAAATATTACCATCAGACTCAAGTTGGGAACTTCCTTTAACATAGCTATAAAAACCATATGAAGGAAAGAAAGTGAATTAATGCTGATGAAGCATAAGTATAAGGTCAGAGGCACTGCCTGTTTGAAAATTACCTGAAAAGGGTTTCTGGAAATCTCCATCCTAAAGGCACTGGGTACTATTTACTCAGAGTTGACAGATTCTTTTTCCATTTCCACTTTTGCCTGAACTGTTGGTCTGGATAGCATGATGATTGATCCTGGACGTGGGAGACCAGTGAAGGCACAGTTATCTTTTGCTTCATTTAGTTCTGGAGAAGGCACAGTTATTGGTAATGGAAAGTTATTTCCTGCTTGTAATAATCAGTCATTGCAAACTTATATGTAAGAATAGCAGTTTTCAGAAATGTATGTGCTAGAGCAGAGCAGAAGTCTGGTAGCCTGTCACTCACAATAACTTGTTATTGGAAGCCTCAGAGGTGAAAATCCTAGTAATGCACCTATAATGCACCTGTAATGTCCTGTCACAGGGCCACAGAGCAGCTGGAAATTCTTTCAGAAAAGAGATGATCATTTTAGGCCCCCAAAATATGACAATTAATATTCTTTGCAAGTTTTGTATTAACTAATATAGATGCAGGTGGAGGTATTCCTATCCAAATAAATGACTGCTTCCTTTTGAAAATTACGGAGCTGCTAACTTCGGTAACCACTGTGATAGAAATAATCGCTGAGAGGGAATAAATTAAATAAATAAACGAATGAATATAAAGATGTCTAGAGCAAAATGGCACAACATCTTTCCATTGACTTAAAAGGGAATTCAATCTCCCTCCTGATGAAGAAGAGACTAGAAAAAGTCTAAATTATTTTCAATTACACCTTCCTTTATTGGTGGCTCATTCCAGGAGTATTAAAGTGCCACCACCATCATTTTGAAATGTGGGGACAATGAAACCATGAGACGCTGCGCCATGCTGGAGCACTCTGATTAGAAGGTCCAGCAAACCCGATTGATCGACTCTGCTCTGATGTGTTCTAAGCAGAACGCATCAAAGCACATGTAGAAGTGCTTGAAGATGTTTTATGTCTGCTTGTTAAAATCAATTCAAGTCAGTCTCATCCAGACATCTTTTTTTCCTTATTTCAATCTTTTACTATCGTAATTATCCCAGTAAGACCCCCAATGTGAATGAAGGTATTCTAGGATAAAGGTGCCATATATGGTACAGCACATTCTTCTTCCTGTATATGTATGTAAGCCAGCCCTTAGACTAGTGGTGCTCACCCATCTGGCCAGGATGAGCAGTGTGGGGCCAGTTGACAGGTTAGATCCTGCATAATAGAGTGCCACAGCCATGCAGCTCCTCCATTGCTACTGGTAGGATTATCTCACCACTTCTCTGTTGCCAAATTTCCAGACTCCAGAAGAGGCCTATGGGCCGGATGATATAACTTTGAGACTGAAGGTTAAGCACCGCTGCCTTGGGATCTTTTGTATTCATATATTAGCAAATGAGTGGAAGTACATATCTTGCCATATGTTGTAGGTTTTAGGATGTTAGTATCCTGTCCAAACCATATTTTTATCCTATGGTCAAGGTGCTTTTGCCTTGTATCTCTGCAGCCATAAACAGCATAGAGGAGTTCCATAAAGAGATCCCTGTATTCTCCTCAGCCACCCTATGAGATTGCCAAAAGCACACCCATGGACTTTTTGAGATTTTTTGCAGTACTTTTTTGGGTTACCAGCTGGGAGGCAATGAAAATCAGGGGTTTGATGTGGCATGAAGTACTTACTATGATTGCTCTTGCTTCATCCCATCATCCAGCTATTATCCCTGTGAACTAGCCAGTGCCATTTTCAAATTATTTTCAGAACAAGGGACACATTTATAGGTACTGTGATCCTCACAAGAATGAATATAGACAAACTGTTGTTCAGCTTCCTGAAGTCATGCACCAAATTCAGAATCAGGTCATTACAGGTACCTTAGGAAGAGTGGGAGGAGGCTGAAATCAGACACCTTTCCTGAATCTTGGGACAGATTTACCTAATGGGGCCTGTTTTGCACTCTGCCAGCCAACAGCACTCGGCAGACCTGGGATGGAAACAGAACTTCAGGACATCAAAAGCCACTTTTCTATGATTTTGACCTCATCCAGCATTGCAGAGACTGCTCTTTTTGGCCTAGTGAAGTAAATAGCCATTTTCATCTGAAAACTTGCTTGCTTGATTTTTACTGGTTAGCAGATCATTTACTAAGAAAAAATGCTGTTCTCACAAATCATGTGATCAGGAAAGGGGGCTATTGATAAGACCCATGTGTAGTTCTTTCCCCTATATAGAAAAGGATAGTTCTCCATGGTTCTGCAAGGTCGTGTTAATCATCTCAGAGGGCTCAGCAGTATTTACATGAGCTCACCAATATTTACATACCAGAAAGGCCCATGACACCAGAATCTTTAAAACTCTGGACTGTTTTCTGTGACAAAAAAATGGACTTTTTACTCTTGTGCTTGCTAAGGACATTGATAAGATTGTCACTCCTCCATTCAGGCTGGGTGACTCTTGCTTTTCTAGCTTAACATTTTTAATGGGACACTCGGATAAGGAAAAAGCCTGTTCAGTTATACCCTAGGTGTAATCATACCCTAGTTAGTTATAACAGTTGAAGAATGACTAAGGAATGTATATTTGGAATTATGAATAGAGGGTTTCAATGTTAAGGTTAGATGTTGATGCTCCAGGAAGGTTGTTGGCTTCTTCACTGTCTCAAGCAGCTGTGCTTGCGATGCATTTGCTTTGTTCCAAGCATTTCTATGTCTGTCTTTCCAGCTTTTTCTATATTTGTTTGTCTTTCATGCTGGTGCTGCAGGGAGAAATGTAGAAAAGTGACAAATCATTGTATTTCTCTATTTATTGGTTTCACTAAACCCATTATATGAAGGGGTAACCAACTTGGGGGAGAAAGATAATAAGTGCCAAGTGGTCTGTGAGCACTGGGGGATGGGGGTAGCTAAGGAGGGTTACATAAACAATAGACCAGTTATTTCATGTGCACTGTTTATTTTGGAAGATGAATTTTGATAGCTTGACATTCTGTCTTTCTCTTTTTCTGCACATGTTCTTTTAGTAAAAATGCCTTTCCTTAAAACAGTCTCCTGGTTACTATAATTGAACCACTTCAATTCCCATTACAGGGAAGAAGGGAATGTTCAAACACATGTGCTATATTAGGACCCTTTAAGGAAAAAACAAGCAGGCTGGAGGCCAGGCCCATGAGAATAGTATAAAGGAAGAGCACAGCAGCCAGGGAGGTGGAAGGGTTCTGGCTGGAATGGGAAGAAACTGATTCTGTTCCTGGGGAAAACAGAGGGAGGCCTAGTAGGCCATGAAGATGGCTAGCTTGGTGATAAGCAGGGATCCTGGTTTCCTCAGATAAAAAAAATCCCCAATTTTCAGATTAAAAAAGTAACCCCACATTTGTCTATGTTTAAAATGAAATGCCACTATATATATATCTATATATATATATATATAGATATATATATAGATATATTAGTGGCATTCTATTTTAATCATGGAAAATGTGGTTTGGGGTTACTTTTTTAATCTGAAAATTGGGGATTTTTTTTTCAGAGAAAAGCAGGTGATGAGTATCTTCAGAAGGAATTAGAAACTTCAGAAATGAAGAGAGTGATCTTCAGAAAAATAACCCATGGGACTTAACAGGAGCAGGGGCACAGAAGCATCCAAGTTAAGAATATGGTATAATAGGGGACCAGCAAAGCCACAAACCTTTGTCAATTAGAAACTCCTTCTTTTAAGACAAGGTAGGTAAGGTAAGCAGGGATACATATGGAGAAGGGCCAGCTTGGGTGGAGCAGGGAATGCAAGTCACATTTCACCTGGAGCCAGGGGAAGGTGTGTGAACTGTTACAGTTCTCTCACATGAGACCATGATTGTGAGGCATGCACTAGGTGAACCAGGTGGAGTGGAAGAGATGAAGAAACATCATGATAGGAGGGTATGGAGCAGGAGGTAGCAGTTCTTTTGTTTATATCCTTATAGAAAAGGAAATGGCAAAAATGGCAAACAATAGTATGCTGGAATTGGAGATTGGTGAATTAAAGACGCAGAATGCAAGAAAAGTGAAACCAATGCTGTGGTGCCAGGGACTCAGTTCTGTCAATTCCAGCATCCCACTATTACCCATATGAACAGAATTATATAGCAATCAGTACTCACTAGAGTTGGTCTCATCTGAGGTTCAAGTTAGTTTTCTTGCTGTGATTCAGAGGGTGTGAACATCCCTCTCAGCCTTTACTGTATTAGACTAAACAAGACAACTTTTTATTTCTCCATTCTTCTAATCATCCCTTTTCTGCATCCATTCCACTTGGAATTAGTGTCTTGATTAGCAATGACCTGATTTGGATGCAGCATTGCATATGAGATCTCACCAGACTCTTGGATGATGACATTAGTTCCAGTCTACCTGTTAGGCATATAAAATAGACCTAGCTGCCCAAGTGTGATTCTGTTCCACTCTGCTTGAGTCCCTAAAACTGTTAATAAAAAAGGGTTTATGTATTACAAAAGTAGATGTATTAATAGATTTTTGGGATTTGAACATGGTGAAATAAAATTGCATTTAGGTGCCTAAGTTCACATAGATGATGTAATAAGCAGGGATCCTGGTTTTCTCTGATTTAAAAAAATCCCCAATTTTCAGTTAAACAAGTAACCCCAAATCCACATTTTCCCATAATTACAATGAAACATCTAGCTATCTATCTAGTGGTGTTTCATTTAAATCACAGAAAAATATGGATTTGGGGTTACTTTTTTTAACTGAAAATTGGGGATTATTTTAAATCAAAGAAAAGCAGGATCCCTAGTAATAAGGGGCCCTGACCCCAGCTACTTTAAGAAGTAAAGCAGTAGGTAAGGGCTGCAGTGTGTTGTAGACAAGTGAGAGAGACAAGCTGCAGAAGATTAAACAGCTGAAGGAGATAAAGACAGAAGTCTTCTCTGGGGCAAGCTGCTTTGCAAAGAGCTACAGGGCATTATTCCAAGGAGGTAGCTAAATAGTGATGGAAGGGCAGCTGAGGAGAGTATAACAAATGAGATCAGGCTGATTAGAGGGCTAAGAGAAAATGTCATGCGGCTGAAAGGATGAAGCCTATTCCTCTGGACCAAAGAGCTTAGTCCACTCCTGAGCAATGCTGAGGGAATAGCTCCTGTGAACCCAGGAAAGGGGAACACTGGCAAATGCAGGTACTCAGGAAAGCTAATGGGAGCCAGCTGACCCAGAGACCCAGAAGGGTTTAAGTATTTTGTTTGGGGATAACATGTTGAGGTTGGCTTTTAAAAGCTTCAAGGCACTGGACATGGCTGAAAGGGAGGCAGGGGGTCATTCTGTGCTTAGGTTAGGGGGGTTAGAGAGAAGGTGACTATATGTCCTGGTTTGGCCAGGGCAACCCCAGATTTCATAGGCCTCTCCTGGCAGGTTGGTGAACAGTCCTGGAAGAAGAGGTGGAGGCAGGCTGGCAGGGCCACAGGGCACAGTCCAGTGGGGAGGAGGAGCAACATGGTGCATCAGACAGGCCAGTGACCAGGCACTGCTGCTGCTGTGTAGGAATAAAGCAGATACACTAAAGCATTGACCAGACCAGCCTGCCTCCGACCTCCAGCCACTGCTCAGGAACAGCCAGGCTGGGCATGCATCATGTTGTTCCACTGCCTTGCCGGACTGTGCCCTGTGCCTCTGCCTGCATGTAGCATTGCCACTGACTTAGGGTGGGGGGCAGGGGGTGTGGAGGGGAGAGGACAGTGTCCCAGATTTCCTTTAAAATAATATTGTTGCAAAAAATTGCGGTCTGTTTCTTGGAGGGCACTAAAATCACAGACACACATACATTAGATGGCACAAAAGGTGTATTTGCAAATAGGGTCAGAGCAGAGTCAAAGACTCAGATTACTCTGAATCCACCAAGGAATTTTTGCAGGCTGTATTTATCTTTTTCCTCCTGGGCACGTGTGCAGAAACAGGAACTCTTACAGCTCATTTCCATTTCATACAAACATATATGTGGTTACATCACTACATCCATCGCATGTACATTATAATTAACTACTTAAGTATGCAGGGCGGAGAAGTAAATATGCATCAGCTAATCAAGCAAGCTCAGAGAATATTATAGGTCACCAAGAGTTTAAACCCTCCCCCCCTTTCAAGGACACAGTCAGTTGAATTCCAGCTTCTGTAATCTGCATGAGAAAGGCTAGGAGAAGCTGGGGGAGAGTCTGTGATTTAGTATAAGAAGAGCTGTGGCAAGGCTGGGCAAGGAGAAAAGTCCTTGGCAGTGTTTCTTCCTTATCAGGCACTGGGGGAGAGTCTGTGATTTCTAACAATACTCCATTTCTAACAATATTCCATTTCTAACAATATGGTCAAGCTAGTTGGAGCCTAGGTGAAACCACTGGTCAGAGGGGGCTAGAATGAGGGAGCCCTAGTCGGAGTGATGGGGATCAGCCACAGTGGGTGCTGGGGAGGCACTGATGGTTTCTAAGTGCAGACCTAGGGCCTAATGGATTGAAGTAGGGGCAGGGACCCAGCGGATCAAGGTAAAGCCAAGGATCCAGTGAATGATACCATCTCTAAGGCTTGCGGGTAGCTAAAGGGGAGATAGGAGGCCACAGAGGGGGCTAGTGAGGCACCCTGAAGTTAATGTACTGTACTGGGCACTAAGGTAGGGCCAGGAGCCCAGTGGAGAGAGAGTAGGGAGACCAAGTTATCTGGTGCTAGGGAGGGGAAGTGATGCCTTGCCTTGCTCAAGGCCCAGAGGCCTGAGTGGAAGGACCAAGGCCTAGAGTTAAGAGTACAGTACAGACCACCATATACAAGAAACCCATGGACCTACATACATATCTGCACAGAACTAGCAATGACCATAAACACACCCAAAAAGCTGTAATATATAGCCAAGCCCTCTGATACCACTGAATTTGCACTGAGAACACCTGTGATCATTACCTCACAAATCTCAAAAGGGTCATCACTCAACAAGCACGCTCTTTCAGAGAGATTGATCAGTTCTTCTTGTCAGGTACTCTGTTCCTCTTCTGCACTGATGATGCTTCCCAAAGTTTGTCATCCATGATTTTCATTAGCACATTAGTGCTCTTTATGTGAAGGTTAATATAGAAAATCCTAATTTAATGGGATTGTGAGATCTTTGATTTGTGGAGAAATAAGAGAAATCACAAAATGCATTTGTACATCTAAACAAGGCTTATAAAAACAGAAGACCAACCAAACTTTCCCTAGGATCACACTATTCTTAGCATTTCTATTTTCCAGCCAGAGTTTTAGCCTTTTCCCTTACTTAGAGAGTGTCCTGATTGTGCCACTTATCGAACATTTGTAGTAATACCCACTTGTAGACCTGGGTGACTTTACTGCTTTATGCATGGGTCTTAGAAAATTCCTCTTCCCAGATGTCAATAAAGTCCACAATCTCAGTACAGGATCCACTGAAGCATGACACCTGAATGGAAAATGAGTAGGATTATAGCATAGGTCTGCAAAGCTTCCATGAGCTGGAACCTGAAAGGAGGGAGCTTCACTGTCGATATTTAAAATATCAGATATCTGTAGTCACTAATAATACAGGAGCAGTACATAGATAAATGGAGAGATGAGACTGAAGTAGTCAGCAAAATAGTGTTGGATAGCAGTAACAACTGCTGCTTTGGGACAGGCACACATATGTACCTCTTTGCTGTGATAAAATCAACCTGTATCTCAGTAAGCCATCTTCCAAGGTCAGTTTAATGTTGAACATTAACATGTCAGAGGATTTGCCAAAAAAATCAAGTTTGTGTGCTTCAACATGGAATAGATCATGTTAATATGCCATAAAATTCAAGGGTATCAACCCTTAAGGGATGCTAATTTGCTTCACCTTATACACCACTCCTGCATCTGCCTATAAGAACTGAAGGGAGAAAGTTTGCTTAATATATTGCCTGCCAAACTGGCATAAAATCTGGAGCTGAAATAACTCTAAGAAAAGGTTTTAAATCCCAAATCAAGGTAAAAATCTGGCAGTCTCCTTTAAAGAAAAGATCTGGCATCAGGAATCAATCACACCAATACTTCAATCATTTTTCCTTACACATGTTTGAGGAAGATTAAGATAGAATATTGGCTAGAAACAAGGAAGGAAAAGATGTATTGTAAAAAAGAAAGTATTTTATTGTGTCAGTACAGAACTTTTTCTTAGATTGGTGCTCTTCACAGATAGCTATAGGTCCTTTTGAGGACAAATGGGGTACGTCTAGATAAGTGCACACATGCAGTTTGTGGCATTGCGGACCCATCTGTGGCACCATAAAACACACGTGCGGCACATGCTAATTCTCCATACTGCTAACTTGCTACACAGCAGGGCTTTTTGATACTGGGAGATCCTGGTGTCAAAAAAACCCACGGCAGAAAAAAGCAGGGTGGTGCGCAGGGTGGCAGTGTGTATAACCCCAAACTGGAGCCTGGCTGCCCAGAGCCATGCTCCAATTTATGAGCAGGCTCTGCACACCTGGATGACCACTGCTGGAGACCTAGGAGGCCCACAGGAGACCAGGTAAGGTGCATGCATGTAGAAATATTCCCCAGTAACAACTAGTCATGGCACAACTAGGTGCCACCGCTATTTGTCCACAGGGAAATGCCTGTGTACACTAATCTGGACATGCCCTTGGAAAGATTTTTAGCTCTCTGGGTCTGAGCCAGCTCCTACTGAAGTATATGGCATAACTTTCACTGATCTCAGTAGGGGACTATTGAGCCCTCTTTCAGTGAATCAAACTCTTGTAGAAAAGACACAGAGTTGAAGAAAATCCAGGCTGCCATTGAGATAATGGATGTTTGGCTGGCAACAAGTGGAAGAAGGAGGAATAATAGAATCATATAAAATTAGGGTTGGAAGCATGAACAACACGTGTTCCCAGAGGCTGGGGGCTATGGCGACTGCCCGCAGGAGGCAGCGGTGTTGGCAATGGGGGCATGCCAGTGGCGAGTGGGGAGCTCCTACAGGTGGCTGCGGTGGTGTTGGCAGTGCCGAGGGGACGGTGAGCACCAACCAGTAGTCAGTGACCACCCACTGATGCCACCAGCGGTGTCAGCGGCGAGGAGGAAGGGTGGCGAGCAGTGACCGCCTATAGGCGCTTTCAGGAATGGTGGCAGCAGCCAATCACAGGGGGTGCACCACCAATCTCAGTGTGTGAACGTGCACCTGCATGCACTCCCTACATGTCACCAATGGTTGTAAGGGACCTCAGGAGGTCATCTAGTCCAACCCCCTGCTCAAAGCAGGACCATTACCAACTAAAACTTCCCACCCTAGGTTTTGCCTACCCTGGTCTTAAAAACTTTTAAGGATGGAGATTCCACAACCTCTCTGGGTAACCTGTTTCAGTTTCATAGTTTTATAGTTGGTAGGGTCACAAGGGACCTAAGCAGATCATCTTGTCCGACCGCCTGCCATGGGCAGGAAAGAATGCTGGGTTCAAATGACCCCAGCTAGGTGGCTGTCTAGCGTCCTTTTGAAGACCCCCAGGGTAGGGGCAAGCACCACTTCCCTTGGAAGTTGGTTCCAGCTCCTAGCTGTCCTGACAGTAAAGTAGTGCCTCCTGATATCTAGCCTGAATTTACTCTCAGTCAACTTATGGCCATTGTTCCTTCTTACCCCCAGTAGTGCTCAGGGGAACAGGGACTCTCCCATTGCCTGCTGGCCCCCCTTGGCAAATTTATAGGTGGCCACCAGATCTCCCCTCAGCCTTCTCTTGTGGAGGCTGAATAGGTTCAGGTCCCGTAGCCTCTCCTAGTAGGGCCTGCCCTGCTGCCCTGTAATCATGCAAACGGCCCTCCTCTGGACTCTCTTGATGCTGTCCACATCCCTCCTGAAGTGCGGCACCTAGTACTGGATTCAGTACTCCAACTGCAGCCTCACCAATGTCGCACAGAGGGGGAGGATCACCTCCTTGGACCTGCTCATGATGCAGCTGTGGCTGCATGACAAGGTGCAGTTAGCCTTCCTGACCACATCCCCACATTGGCAACCCATGTCATTTTCTTCCCCCTCTTGTTTCTTCTTGACAGAACAAGGAGCAATGGTCTCATGTTGTAGCAAGGGGAGTTTAGGTTAGATATTAAGAAAAACTTTCTCACTAGGAGGGTAGTAAAACACTGAAGGGGAGGGGAAGGAAGAGGATCAAGGGAACCACAGAACACCAAACCAAGAGACACCCAGAAGAACAGCCCAGCCAAGTCAGGCGATAAGCACAAGAAATACCCAGGAAAGAGACAGGGGCCTGGACAGTCTGGGGATTGTGGGGGAGGTGTATACACCCTCAGGAGGCTTTAAATGCCTCTACACTCATGCTCACAGTATGGGGAACAAGCATTAGGAACTTGCCTTCCTGCTAGATAATACAAACCCAGACATAGTGGGGCTTACTAAAACTTGGTGGAATCCAACACAAGACTGGGTGGTAAACATCAAGGGCTATAGGCTGTATAGGCAGGATAAAAGAGGGAGGAAAGGTGGGGGTGTGGTGCTCTACATCAAAGAGCAATACACATCCTCTGCAAACAGCACTGGATCTGAGGTAGGGCAGATGGTGGTGCTCTGGGTCAGAATACAAGAGGGTCAGGGGAAAAGGGACCTAACGGTGGGGGTCTACTACAGGCCACCTAACCAGGGAGAAGAGCTGGACCGGGAATTCTCAGGTCAGCTCACGGAAGCAGAAGAAAAGAAAGAAATCACAGGAGGAAAGGGCAAATCTAAGGAGGGAAATAAAAGGCACAAAAGAACAAGGATGGAAGGAGGAGGGGATAGTAACAACAGGGGAAATTCTGTATAAGAAAACAGGGAAGGTCGAGGTCTATGCAGGCTCTGCTCAGTACAATGTTAATATAAAAACAACATATGAGCATGGTGAATAATTGGGGCCAGAACTCTCACTATAATCCAGCTGTTTTGCACTTGACTCCTGCAAAACAGATGTAAAACCATTCTGAGCAGCTGGTTGTGACAGGTTTGTGTCATTGGATTGTAAATGGAACATACCAGCCCCCCACCCTTTTTTTTTTTTTACTAAAAGTTCTGTGGACTACATTAACCACTCCAGCTTTTGATCTTTTGGTTTATGAGGTGAGCTGCTTGATAGGATTATAATCTCCTAATTCACAATTGCTTTTTTATGTTCTGTTTGTGGATTCTGTTCCACTTTGAATGGCTATATAAACCTCAGTGAATGGGGGAAAATATTAACTCTAAAAAGAGGATGAGATGGGCTGTTACTGTATAAAAATGACATTGTAAATGTCTGATTTCTGGACTATTTTTCCAAAAAAATCAGCACGCTATGAAGCATTTGGATGTGAGGAATTCAAATAATTTATTGTTCTGAAACAGTATATAATTATTACTTCTGTTGCATAATTAAACAACTGATGCAAATATATATGTTAGCATGTATTTTTCTTATTTTTCTGAGTTAAAAAAAATAATTTCTTTAAATCTCAGTCATTACAACTGAAAGTGGATCCTGAAAAAGGATCCTGGTAGTTCCAAGGCCCATTTGAAAAAATTTCCCTGTGATGAAGCTCTTAAATTGTTTTGAAAGTTATTGACACCTTCACCATCACTTTGAAAGCTTGAACACCAAGAATAGAGAGAAATTGGGAAAACCTAACAGAATGAGGGGTTCCTCCATGGACAGACCTAAAAAAGGAAAAGAATGTGTCCAAATAGGTGAAGATAGCACCACAGTGAACAAAGAGTAAAATATAATCCATTCCAACTCACCTGCCTAACAAAAATTAGTCCATAAAGTTCTACAGGCTGAGGTTCGACTATTTTTTCCCCAGTGACTCCAAACTAGGATGCCAGAACTAGCAAAATAGTGAAAGGAATTTGCATGGGTAGCTCTAGCTTCCTGTAGACACTGACGAAGGAAGCTATGAGGCATGAAAGGTAAAAGTGTGGCCTGGGCTGCTGCAGAAGGCAAACCTGATACCTCATAGGGTTTTGACACAACAGCATGTAAGACCCTAAGCAAAATTTCCTTCTCCATAAACTTCTCTTGTTGGTTTTACTTCAGTTCATCCCTCATATAATCATAGACTCTTAGACACTAATTAGGGTTGGAAGGGACCTCAGGAGGTCATCTAGTTCAACCCACTGCTCAAAGCAGGACCATCCCCAACTAGTTCATTCCAGCCAGGGCTTTGTCAATTTAGGCCTTAAAAACCTCCAAGCATGGAAATTTCACCAACTCTCTGGTTAACCTGTTTCACTCTCTGCTTCACCACCCTCCTAGAGAGAGGATTTTTCCTAATATCCAACTTAAGCCTCCCTTACTGCAACTTGAGACTATTGCTCCTTGTTCTGTCATCTGTCATCCATGAGAACAGTCTAGCTCCATCTTCTTTGGAACCACACATCAGGTAGTTAAAGGCTGCTATTAAATCCCCTCTCAGTCTTTTCTTCTGCAGACTAAATAAACCCAGTTTCCTCAGCGTCATCTCATAAGTCATGTGTCCCAGCCCCCCAAACTATTTTCGTTGCTCTCTGCTGGACTCTGTTCAACTTGTCTACATCCTTTCTATAGTGGGGGGCCCAAAACTGGACACAATACTCCAGATGTGGTCTCACTGGCTATGTCCACATGTAGTGTGGATGTTTGGTTCCTGGGGACAACTAGTGATGGCGTATCTTGTGCCACCTCTAGTTATCTCCTGGGAATGCCTGTGCCACATGTGATGTGTAGCATGTTACCCCAGGTGGGGTGGGGGAGGCTGAGGCCAGCACAAGACTGGCCCCAGCAGCCCTACCTAGAGTCCTGGGGGCCTCCTGGGGCTGTAGAAGTGGTGATTCTGCCATGTGGAGCCTGGTTGGCAGCCACAGCATGGCTCTCAGTGGCCCGGCTCTGCTTTTGAGTGGTGTGCACTGCCCATATGTGCACTGCTCCACTTTTGTTTTTTCAATGGCCCTGCAATGGTGGTGGGGAGGTGGGGGGCCTGGCTCCATGGCAGAAGGGAGGAAAGGGGGAGCAGACCCAGCCCTGAAAGTGAGTGGGGGGAAGGGGAACTGGACACAGCCTTCTGTCCCCACCCACACTCCCCGCAGTCATTCTTTATGGGCAATTGGCTAGTTTTGCATATAAGTGCCAAAACCTGCAGTTACGTGGCTTTGTATCTAGTACTTAAGAATATGAAAGGCCTTCCTAAAGTCCAGAAAGACTACATCCACTGCTACCCCTGTGTCTAAGGATTTTGTGGCCTTCTATAACCAGGTCACAAAAGCCTTAGATGCAGGGCTAGCAGTGGATGCAGTCTTTCTGGACTTTAGGAAGGTCTTCAACACTGTCTCTTACCCCATTCTCATTAAAAAACCAGAGGACTGTGGTGTCGACACCTACACAGTCAAATGGGTCACTAACTGGCTGGAGGGCCACACCCAGAGAGTGGTGGCAGACAGGTCATTTTTGACCTGGAGGGATGTGGGCAGTGGGGCCCCCCAGGGCTCATCCTCGGGCCTGCACTGTTCAACATCTTCATCAGTGACTTGGATGAGGGGGTAAAAGGCACCCTGTTCAAGTTGGCGGATGAGAACAGGATGGGTTTCAACACTGACAAGTGCAAGGTGATGCACCTGGGGAGGAAGAACCAGCACCATACATACAGGCTGGGGAACTCCCTTCTTGTCAGTGCAGATGCGGAAAAGGATCTTGGAATCACTATTGATGCCAAAATGAACATGGGCTGCCAATGTGAGGATGAAATCAGTAAGGCCAACCCTACCTTGTCATGCATCCGCAGTTGCATCTCAGGCAGGTCCAAGTAGGTGATACTCCCCCTTTATGCGGCACTGGTCAGGCCGCAGCTGGAGTACTGTGTCCAGTTCTGGGCGCCGCACTTCAGGAGGGATGTGGACAACTTGAAGAGGGTCCAGAGGAGGGCCACTCTGATGATCAGGGGGCAGCAAGGCAGGCCCTACGAGGAGAGGCTACGGGACCTGAACCTGTTCAGCCTCCAGAAGAGAAGGCTGAGGGGGGATCTAGTGGCCCATTACAAACTAGTCAGAGGGGACCAGCAGGTACTGGGGGAGTTCCTGTTCCCCTGAGCACTACCAGGAGTGGCTAGAAATAATGGTCACAAGCTGGCAGAGGGTAGATTCAAACTAGACATCAGGAGGCGCTGCTTCTCTGTCAGTGTGGCTAGGATCTGGAACCAACTTCCAAGTGAAGTGGTGCTGGCTCCTACCCTGGGGGTCTTTAAGACAAGGCTCAACAAACACCTTGCTGGGGTTGTTTGACCCCTGTACTCTTTCCTGCCGTGGCAGGGGATCGGACTTGATGATCTGCTCAGTTCCCTTCTGACCCTACCAACTACCAAACTATGAAAAGTCAAATAGGATCTTCTGACCAAATTCTTTTATTTTGCTACTTCACTGTGTATTCAAATAACTGACTGAAATAGTGCACTTAGTCTACAGTTTACATTATTTTAATACAAGGAAAATTTGGACCTATGGATACTGTAAAAATTGCCTGTTTGTGTTATTTTCAGCCATTCAGTTTATGTTCCCTCATTTTCACCTCCATTATCAAAAAAAAGACAAAATATATTCAAGAGAGCACTCAGGATATTTAACAAGAACCACAGAGTCTATTCAACTCAGAATTACTCAAATTTTACATTCTTCTAACTTGACTTAATGAATATGATAAACTGTTTCCTTGATTCAGAACAGCTTTTGAGCCTTCCCATTTTTTCTTTGTTCTATGTATCTAGACATTTTTAAAACCACAAATGAAAAAACTTCAATGGACAACAGATGCCCTTGTACATTGACTGTATATATCATATAACTGTTGGCATGCTGTTTTTTATGTGTTCCACAGCCACCCACAGCATCTTACTGTGTGGCATGGGAAGTTTATGAGTTCAAAGTTAACTCCTTTTTATTTTTCTTCTGGCAACTTTTAACATTTTTCACCATAAATTACAGTTTACAGGCTATTGTGCCACCTGTCAGAACTAAAACAATTAGCATTAACAAAACACTCTTGCATCCATTCTTAGTGTTTGAGAAGGGAAATCTGGAAGAAGGAGTTTGCTCCCCCTTTACAGACAATAATGAGTAGTCTTTGTATCAGAGGCTGCATTCACCAGCAACAACTAGTGGCATCAGCTGAGGAGTAAAAATACACTTTTATTATTAAGATGATCTCTTGGTATGTCCTGTTCTACATTGGATAGGGTTGCCATACATCCGGGTTTTCCCAGACACGTCCTCTTTCTGGTCCTCCCATCTCCGTCCCAGGAAGTTTTTAAAATACCAGCAAATTTCTGGGATTTTGCTTTGCCTCTACTTTCCTGGCACTTCCTGGCTTGTCCGAGCAAGCAGTTCCTTTGGGCTGGGAAGAAGCAAGGGGAGGGGCATCATGTGCATCTGCTTACAAGCCCCAGCAACTACAGGCAGGTAAGGCCAGGGCTTGTGGAGTGTGTGCACATGTGTGTGTGCCTGTGTGTGTGAGGGGGGCAGGCACCTGTCAGCGCCAGGGCTGCAGCAGGTTGAGGAGGCAGCAGAAGTGCCTGCCTCTCCAGTGGGGGAAGGGGGTGGAGAGGTTCTTTGGGGGCATCAGGGAGCTGCATCAGGGGCAGCAGGGCTAGGGGGCAGGAGTCTGCGGGTCAGGAGTGAGGGCCACTGGCAGGGATGTGGGGCTTAGGAGTGAGGGGCACCAGGGGAGTAGAGAGGTCTGTGGGTTGGGAGTATGGGGCACAGGCAGGGCCAGGGGACTGTGGTTTGTGAGTGAGGGGCATCAAAAGAGACACAGGGGTTGCAGCTTGGGAATGAGGGCATGGTCTGGGGACAGGGTACTGTGAGTCAGAAGTGAGGGGGAACAGCCAGGCTGGGTGGGTGGGCTGTGGCTTGGAAGTGAGGGGCAGGGCACAAGCATATCACTGCACCTTCACAATCAAATTACCTCCCTGCCCCCCCAGGTGTCCTCTTTTTTTGAAACTGAAAATATGGTAACACAGTTGGATAATAGTCAGTTCCATGGTATGCATAATGAGCAGAATCCTGTTTTTTTCTAGCAGATGATTAACGTGAAGCAGCAACCAACTCTGTTGGTTACCTGACTAACATGTAGGAGCAATCTGCTTCCTCCTCCAGGTATGTAAGTGCTTCCATTATAGTAATAGCGAGACATCTGCATGTATCTAGAGGGTGATTCTGATCATATAGTGAAGGCACTTACGTACCAAAAGGGAATAATAGAATTGTACAGATTGATGTATGGATGCCCACCAAAATTTGTCACAATTCTCTGCCTGCTCCATATTGGTATGTGAGCAGTGGTTATCAGTTATGGATCTATGACATTTAGTTGAGGTTAAAATGAGAGTTAAACAAGGCTGTGTCATCACTCCAATACTCTTCTCAAAATTCCTTGACACAATGCTACATCTGAACACCAACAGGTTTCCAGCCAGAGTGGAGCTAAACTACCAAATAGATGGTAAGCTGTTTAACCTCAGCTGACTCCGAGCAAAAACCAAGACAACCCTGACCTCAGTCATGGAGTTTCAGTATGCTGATGATGCTGTATTGTGTGCTTTCTTGGAATCAGACCTTCAGGAAATCATTGACGTCTCTACTGAGGCATACAAGAAAATGGGACTGACCCTTAAAATTCAGAACACTAAGAGAACACTAAGGTCCTCTACCAACAAGTTCCTAATGAACAGTCCCCGGCTCCAGTAATCCAGATCCACAGTGAGACTCTGGAGAATGTAGAGCATTTCCGGTAGGTTGGAAGCCATCTCTCACACAAGATTGACATTGGTGAAGAAGTCCAACATCACTTTAAGTAGAAGTGTAGCCCTTGGATCCCTGAAGATTCACTTTGTTGGACCAGCCATGTCACCCGGTATCTGACTCCAGGCTCCTGAAGAAAGTTTTATTCTCCCAGCTCAGCCAAGGCATATGCTCTGGAGGAGGGCAGAGAAAGCACTTTAGGGATGACCTGAAGACCAACATAAAAAAAATGCAACATCTATGTCATCTCATGGGAGACAATTGTCCAGGACCACCCCAAATGGAGAAAGAGTATATTACAGGGATCTCAATACTTTGAAACCCCAAGCATGACAACAACAGGAGATGGAAAAGAGGGAGCAGCACATATAGCATGTCACAGACTAAATCAAAAATCCAGCACCACCCACTACACATGGAAACACAAGTCTGAGGTGCAGTAGAGTCTGTCATTCCTGGGTAGGCCTCATCAGTCATCTTTGGACACAAAGATAAAACAATCATGGAAGTTAATCCTCAACTGTGAGGGATTACCGAAGAAGATTCTGTTCCAATAAGGAAGATAATTATGTACCAAGAGGGGATAATAGAATTGCTGCTGCACTTTAGTTGCATAACTCAGTTAATTATAAGCAGGAATCCTGGTTTTCTCTGATTTTAAAAAATCCCCAATTTTTGGTTAAAAAAAAGTAACCCCAAATTCACAAGTTTCTGTGATTTAAAAGAAACACCATCAATATATATATATTGATTAGCTGCAGGGGAACTCCCTTCAGGCAGGGAGATCTGCTGCAGGGGACCTCCACCCAAGCAACAAGACTGACCACAGGGTGGGATGTGCCCCCCCAACTGAGGCAGCACCAGTTGCCCATGGAATAACCTAATCTCTCTGCTTTCATAAAATGTCAAATGTGTGTGATAAAACTCATATAACATATACCCTTTAAAATTTGTGATTTGTCATTCTAGGGAACACTGTGGGGTGAGTGAAAATAATAGCATTCTGTGATACTGAAAATTCATCAGCATTTACTTTACAGTAAAATGTCTACATCAAATGCTTGAAACTACATATGTAAAAAGTCATCCAGAACATATAAATCTAATCATTCCACATTCCATAACTAATCCCCACTTTTTTGTCTCCCATGATAAATTTGTTTTCTGGGAGAATTATTTTTGCCCAACTGAAAATATTTGGGTCAGTGAACTCATTTCTGGAATCTAGGAGTCTGAAAGCTTTGAGGTTTGAAAGATTGAGATGATCCTATGCAATGTATTTTATTAGACACAATAAATCATGCAAGTTATGACAATTAAAACATAACCTTTCATGCTCAATCTTTGGGTCTCATTAGAACAACATCCTCTTGTTATTTTTAAGCAGTTCTTAATTGCTTCTTTAAAAATATGGGCTACTCTGCTGTGACTTAATAAACTGTGCTTACAATTTACAGTTTTCTAGGAATCAGTGTTTAGAAGGCATTTAGAAGTTCTGCTGTGCTAATTGCAATGGCTTATGTCATATACCTCTGAATTTATTAAACAGCAGGATGCATCCTACATCTGTGTATACAAAAGCAAGATAAAATACACAGAAGCAGAGGGATTTCACTTGAGGAAGAGTTATTAAATGATAATGAAGAAAAAAAGAAAAAATCAATGTTTTATTGCATTTTTTGTATAATTAATAAAATCTGTCCCTGGTTGGGTCTTGCTGATTTGACAAGTGTTTAATGACACAGACCTGTTCATGGGCAAAATGAGTTAGTTCATGCCCTAGTGTACCTTACTTCCTGAGAATGGGCAGCAACCTCTAGCTTGAACATAATGAGTTGTTAAGGACCATCTCTGATATTTAACTCCAAAAATCCTTCCTTGAATTTAGTGCTTCTGTTAAGCGATACAAGTGCTTCTGTTATGCAACTAAAGCCCCACTGATTTGCTGATGCTGGGTTTTGGTTGTAATTCTGAACAAGGTACTAGCAAAATAATACCTGTCTTGTCTTCCTGTTCTTTAAACTGTGTTATGAATTTGTCTAGTGGACAGACTCTACTAGACAAGAGGAGCGGCATCTGAATGTTCATTGTGGCCTGGCCCATTATCTTGACTAAAATAGTTCCATTGGCTTTTCTGCCCTCATTAAATTGTGAACATCCTTCAGTTCATTTCATTCAGATTATTATTTTTCACCGATGATCAGGGATCCTGGTTTTCTCTGATAAAAAAATCCCCAGTTTTTGGATTTAAAAAGTTAACCTCAAATCCACATTTTTCTGTGATTAAAATGAAATACCACTAATCAATCAATCAATCTAGCTATCTATCTACCAATATTTTATATATATATAGTGGTGTTTCATTTTAAACACAGAAAAATGTGGATTTGGGGTTACATTTTTAAATCTGAAAATTAGGAATTTTTTTTATCACAGAAAAGTAGGATCCCTGATGATGATTCATGTAAGGAAATAGCTTCACTGATGAGTTAACTCAGTACTCAAGTCTAACCACTTGTTTTGACTGAGGGGTGAGCAGTCACACTGCAAAGCCATATTTCAGTTGCTGAATGAACATTAATGCTGCACTCATCTGTGTGTGTGGCTAGGCCCTTACAGGAATAGATTATCATTTTTGGAACTGTGCAATTACACTACTGCACAGTAAAATAAGCTACTGCACATTAAGCATCACTTAAAGACTGTATGTGTTGGTTATTGTGTGTTAAGGCACTCTAATGTACATTTCTTTAGCACCTCACATTGGAAGTACTAAATTTACTGCACAATTAGAAAAAGCACCTTAACGCATGTGTAGACATGCCCAGTGGCATTTAGAATGCAGATCTTCTGCCTTTAGGCAAGTTTCTTAACCAGTAAGCTACTGTGGAAAAGATAGGTAGATTTTCCTTGCTTTTGTGATTTTCATTTCTTAAGACTAAGATGAACGCATATGATAAAAATAGACAAATGTTTTTCCCAGGGTTTTATCAGGTTTCTAGCAGGATTAGAGACTTAAAAGCCTAAAATCCACATAAATGTCTCTTTGGTATCTTAGAGGCAGAACAGGATCTTGGCCAAGGAGTGGACTGGGGAGAGACATAAAAGGTCTATCAGTGGTTGTGTGGTTTAACCTGTATCCTTACTGAAAAGATGCCAGGTCAGCCATGCAGATGTTTACAGTGCTCAGGCTTTTGCTTGTACCCAGAGGAGGGCAGCTAATACATGAATAAAGCACTATTACATTTGACCCAGAAGATCCTGTGTGCCTACGGGAAGCAGGTTAGGGGCAACAGTAGTATATGATTCTCAGCTAACTCTACAGCTAGTTGCAAAAGAGATTTTTTTTACAACATCTTGCAGAAAAAAAATGTTTAGAAAAAGAATAAAAACTCAAAAGTTTGAAATTTCTTTTAAACGATAACATGTAATATAATTATTTGGAATGATAAAATTGCAACTTGTTACCTCCTAAGGATGAAATGTTTTGATAGTATAAACATAAAATGAAAGGTCTAAAACATTTTTTCCTGTTGAAAATTTAACTGAAATTGAGATGGTCCTTGGACACACTTTGAAAAAACTTCCATTCAGTTATCTATCAAAAATGTTCTATGCCAAAGTCAGCCAGCTGTAGTTAATTCAGTAGTGCAGACAAATCTTTCATAGTCACTTACTTCTGGTATGTTAGTAAAATGTATGATACAGTTTTCATTTAGGATGCTATTCAAAATAAAAGTGTATTGTATTGGAGGATCAGATCTTAGTACAGCCATTTATTGACTAGATTTGAATAACAGAAGCTCTTCAGGCTGTATGTACATATTTCTAAATTAGCAAAGATGTAGAGTGTTATTAGGTAGAACAATCTCAGTGAAAAAAATTTGCAGTTGCTTGTGTTCATTCAGAACCAGAATTGCAAAAGGTCATTCATTTAATGGGTCACTTCATGATGCAAAAAAAGCAGCAGCAAAAAAGAAGAGGTAAAAGAATAACAACACTTGATGGCATGGGAAGCTTGGAGCCAGGGAGTCCTTCAGTCTCAAATATCACACACCATAGGAACCAAGAAAACAATGCCTCAAGACTACAGTGAATATATTTTTTTCCTGTAGAAGGAGCTTAAAAGAGTAGAGTATTCAGAGGATGGAAGGAACATCAGACATCTAGAGAGGAAGCAGACAAGGCAATCACATGCAGATTAAGTGGTGTTTGTGATGAAGGATGTTAAAGGAGTGAAGAATGAATGAGAGAGCAGAGCAGATGTTGCAAATGTACATACATTTAGATAATGAGTTCAACATAATAGATTCCTAAAAGAGAACTGGAATGATTTAAATAACCATTAGGCTCTCAGCTTTGTATTTATATTCAAAATGGGAAATCTGATTTAGTTTGATTTCAGAACTATGTTAAACCCTTGTTAATAATGTTTACATTATAAAGTGCCCAAGGTATTTTTTCTCTTAATGATGCAATACTATGGTAGCTTTTTGCTATTAATACCCATGTGACTTTGAATGAAATGTCCACACAAAAAAGCCAGGATTTTGCGTCATGTGTGTCAGTGTGAATGCAAAAAAAAAAAAAAATCCTCTATTAGAAGTTAGGAATTTGTGTTTCAAATGTAGGATAACATTTATATTTCAAAATTCAATCCAAGTTTTAAATGAATGTGGGATAATATGTGTCAGGTATCCAGGTTGTAGCCGTATTGGTCTATAGGCAAAAGGAATCAGAATTTGTGGTAGAGGTGATATCTTTTATTAGACCAACTAGATTTTTGCAAAAAATAATCTTTAATTTTAAGTTTTCAGGCACATGCACCCTTCTTCAGGCATAGGAAAAAAATTGGAAAAGTTCTCTTGGGTAGAAATGAAAGTTTGTATTTCATAGGAGAGTTGAAGGTGTGGTAAAATTTCCTCTTTGGAACCGTTCGTTTTCTATGCAGATTAAGCTCAGATAAAAGTTGGAATGGTCTTCTTACCTCAAAGCTGAGCTAATGTCTGGCACTTCAGGTCAAAACCATTAAAAATTGTTTGATGTCAAACAAGAAAAGTCTGTCTTGAGCATTACTTCAATTTTTTTTACTAAATTCAAGCAAAGTGTGTGGGGTTCAAATAAGATCAGAAGAAGCCTCTGTTTCCAGTCCAATGTAATTGTTAAACTTTGCATATACAGTTTTCTGCTTATCACTTTATAATACTTAATAGTTGATGAGTTTTACTGTATAAACCATTTCTGGATGTATGTTAACATAGTTATTAGTAATTTTGGATAAAATTATGACTGCACACCATTAATTTATGAGAAGTGATACAAAATTTATTAGTGACCAATAGGCAGCTGTATATTGTCCAAGCTACCGTCAGCATTTGAACCAGGAAAATAACATCACTTTTATCAGACAAACCAATCCTAGTAATCTTGGTTGAAGGTCAAATTTTTGATACCCCATTGCTTCAAAACAAACTCTTGGCAAAAGAGTGTTGTATTAAACCATTAATTATAAAACACAAACAAGCTCATGGAATTTTAGATATAGTTTAGAGCCATGACCCTCTGTTTGAAACATGATGTACTTAAAGAAAATTCTGAAAAAACTGCAGTTCAACAGCCATTAGGACATGCTTCATTTCAGAAATGGATCCCTTCTGCTTATCTTGTCTTCTTCCTAAACTAATGTGGAAACTTCAGAGGAGATGATATCTTTAGGGAGAGCAATGTTTAATTCATTATATGATACAAGACAGAACCAAAGCAGA
Organism: Crocodylus porosus; assembly: GCF_001723895.1. Classification (NCBI taxonomy): domain Eukaryota; kingdom Metazoa; phylum Chordata; order Crocodylia; family Crocodylidae; genus Crocodylus; species Crocodylus porosus. The sequence goes on along the minus strand of NW_017728906.1, from coordinate 125,665,872 downwards.
TTCAGTTAAAATGTATCTTGGTATTTGAGCTTTAAATGGAATAGTTTTGGTTTCTGATTTATTTGTAACTAAGGCAAATACCAGTATTAGAAGTGATGGTAATAAAACAGTATCCCTGTGTACATAACCACTGAAATCTGACACATTACATCTTAGTCAAAATAGAGTTAGAATTTGAGAACAACGTTCCAATGGTCAACGTGGGAAACTTACTCAACTGGAAAGAGCTGAATGGCAGGTGCACACAGAAGAAAAATGGGTAAAGGGTCCTTTAGGGTCCTGACCCCCATTAGACAATAAAGAGGAAGACAAGCTCTAGCCAGGAGTTGAATAGAAATAATGTGTTGGGGCCTAAGGATAGAACTCACTCATAGGTACTGCAGGAGAAAGTGTTCCCTTGTTTGTGACCTTTCTGCTTGCCTTTGACCAACAGTTGCACCTTCAACACAACAGCGTAAGACTGGGTTTTATGTTCTGTTATGGGCCTTGCACTAATTAATGAAAGATTCAATTTTACCTTCTGTATGTCCATATAAAGGCAAGTGGCTGTCAGGCCTGCAGCTTTGAACACAGAGCCTTGGCTTGACCAGCATGGCCATCTATTCCAATCCACCACCCTGCTTCTGTTTTCAAAGACTGGATATGTGGCCTTTGTTAAATCCTGCGTCAGTGTCTGAGTCTCCATCTACTCCTTAACACCTGACTGGCTGGCTTCTGTCATCTGACCCTATATGCCATTTTGAAAGCAGTTTATGTGCACTGAATGTCTGTTGTGAATATTGATAGTTGTGTTTGGATAGAAGAAAATGCATACATCAAATGAAGTTGTTCTCATTCTTATCAGTGCTCAGAATAGAATTATAAGAATCAAAATAAGGCAACAAAAGTGTCTAGGCATTTATTTTAAATGCAATAATTTAAATTTAAAAGAGAAGTAAGTAAGCAGTTCCTAGAAAAAAGGAGAAAAACATTACATAAACTGTGTAGAGAAATCTATCTTTCTGCCTGTCTTGTCTCACTGATGGAGGGCTATAGCCCAAACTTTCCCCATCTAGTTGCAAACTGGCTCCTGAATTCACCTGATCTCCTAGGTAACAGGGTTGTAAATTCCATGGGGGGTGGAGGGGGGAGCTGTCTTTTTCTTTGTTTAAGAGTTCCCACCACTGCAGGTCATGTGCCTTGTCTCCTCACCTGGGAAGGTGATGTCTTTTGTAAGCACTGGTTAGCAGCCACTGCTTCTGGTGGGAACTTAGTGATGAGGTCATGACAGGGATATTTAGGGTCCCTTCTTCCTGGAACTGGAGGAGACATGCTTTGGGGACACAGTCAGCTAGCCATGCTGGAATTTAGAATCTAGTCTTTTAGTCGCTTGTCAAAAGGCTACCAAGTCATTTCTGTTTGCTCTGGGATTTTCTTTTGATGCTTCTCTGACTTGCACCTATCCCCAAGCTTGTGCTCTCTACCCAATAAAGCTATCCATTAATCAGCCTTGTGGTACATACTTGAGAGGGTTTGGGCATGCCTTTTTGCTTCCTTTACTCATCTGACTAAGGGAGTCTACTTTCTGTGCTTCAGGATAATAGAAGCACTCCAAGATCCCATGGTCTACTGAGCCAGTGTATCCTGGGCAGCACAGGCCCAGGCAAAGACTGGAGTCTGGGTGGTGGCTGCGTTACCCCAGGCTTGTAGGTGTGCTTCAGCAAGGGGGTTGGCCAAACATAGGTGCCCCAAGGGAGGCATTCAAAGCTTGGTTTTTGGCTGGGTGCAGTGAGGTGCGTGGTTCAGCACAGGAGCAGCACCTACTCACCTGCCATATGCTGTTCCTAGAAAAAAAGGATAGCTGTATTTTATTTGATCAATTCTTTAAACTACTCTTTTGCCTCCCAAAACAATGTCTTCTAACATATTGATCAAGATGAAAACATATATTTAAAAAGCCTTATGCAATTATCTTGATTATTTTCAAAGCTGTGTGAGTTTTCATAGAGCAGAACCACTTGTACTAAGATATTAACTAAAGTCTTCAGTTTCTTCTTCTCAGGCTGACCTAAGAACTAAAATACAGACTTCAGTTCAAATATGGGAAGAAAGAGAACACTTACAATACAATTTGTGGTTGAAGAGAGAACAGCTTTTAAGACATCAAAACCATATATATTTAGTGTTTTCAAAACCTACTGCCTTTTTGTTAAGTAAGTAGCACTTATGGGAGCATCCCCATGAGTGGGAATGTACATTTCCCCAGGAACAAACAGCAGTGGCATATATCTGTCCTGCTGCTACTTTTCCCCAGGGAACACCCCTGCATGTGCACTCTGGTGTGCAGCTTGTTACCCCAGGTGGGGCAGGGGAGGATGGAGGGGGCTTTCTGGGGCTGCAGTGGCAGTGATCCAGGTATGTGGAATATGCCTGGCCACCCAAGCATGGCTCTGGCCGGCCAGGGTTTGGTTTATGCACCAAGCTGTTTTTTTCTGGCACTTTTTTTTGATACCAAGGGCTACCATATTTTGAGTATCAAAAAAGAGGACACCTGTGGGTGAGAAGGGAAGGAGGAGAGGGGCAAGGGGTATATGATTGTGGTGGGGGGCAGTGATATGCTTGTGCCCTGCCCCTGCCCCTCACTCCCAAGCCACAGCATTCCCAGCCTTATAGCTGTCTCTCACTCCTGGCCCAATGTGCCCTACCTCCCAGACCGTGCTGGTGCCCCTCACTCCTGACCCACAGCCCCCTCCCCCTGCCAGCTGTGCTGCCCAAGCATGTTGCTCTCTCTCTCTCTCTCTCTCTCTCTTTCTTATCTGCCAGCAGCTGCTGGGGCCCACACGCAGAGCACGTGATCCCCCAGCCTCCAGTTACCTTCCCCCTGCCCCTAGCCCCCAGAAGCCAAGCTGGAAGTGCCAGAAAAAAAAGAGGCAGAATACAAACCTGGACATATGCGTGCATTTTAAAAACTCACCCAGACGGAGGACAGGGGACCAAAAAGGAGGACATCTCTGGGAAAACTTGGACATATGGTAACACTATTGACACAGGGAGAACCAAAAAAGATCCCAGTGTCAAAAAACCCTGCATCAGGAAAAAGCAGCGTGACCCATGTGGCAGCAGCGTGTGCTGCCCGAAACCGGAGCCTGGCCAGCCAGAGACATGTTCCAGCTGCAAGCCAGGATCTGTGCCCTTGGATCACCATCACTGCATCCCTGAAAGGCCCCAGCCTCCCCTACTCCACTTGGGAAAACTTGCCACATTTCAGAGCATGAGTGCAGGGACGTTCTCCAGGAATAAGTAGTTCCCAAGTAAACACACATTCCCATAGGATATGCCTTATGTGGCTATCTTTAGCTGCAAAAGTGTCAATCTGAGTCATTTGTACAAGCAAGGGAAATGAAAATCTGTTTAACTTGGTGGATCCTTCTGTCACTTATGTTCTGTAACAATCCTATTCCACGTAGGCACATAACACTCATGTAAATCTTTGAAATGTCAGTTGCAGAATTTTTTCTTAAAAATAACTATTAACAGGAGGATATAAAAAAATCTGTTTAGGCTAGAAGTTAGGTCACTTTCCTGTGAGGTGCAGGAAGCAGAGGGAACAAAGATTGTGGGCTCCACTCACCCAGAGGAGGTTTGAATTTCTACCTACTACTCTTCAGCAAAGTGTCTTAACCACTAGACTATGGGGTAGTCATTGCCAGAAACAGCCTCCACCCTGTCTGTTGATGCTGACTCACTTGGCAATCTAGAGAAAAGATGTATATCGGACAGAACACAAATAATACACAGAAAATAGGGAATGGAGCTCAGAAAGATAGGTACTGCTGTGGAAGGGAGCCACTGTCCCCTATTGCTATCTATTTATCTTATCCAATGTTTATTACTTGAAAAATACAGAAACACCAGTGGGGGCAGAATAATTGCCCATTACTGAAGGAAATTGCTCCAGGCTTGTTCGCTTTCCAGCTTCACATATCTTCCTCTCTTGGCTGCCAACTGGGTCAGCTTCAGTAGGGTGATGGAGGACACACTTTGTCATGCTTAGCTCAGTGGTTCTCAATCTTGTTAAACTCAAGCCACCTCTCCATAGCTTCTTTTGAATTTAGTGGAACACTGGTTTAAAATGACTGCTCTGGAGCCTTGAAGATGAGCACCTTTCCATTCACTGTCTTCTGAGGAGGTCCATGTATTTATTTGTATTTATATAATTCACACAAGAAACAGACATAGGAGGATTAACAGTAGGTACAACATGAGATTTGGGAAAAGGCACATAGTACAGAATATGTTCAGAACACCATTTTGCAGCTGCATGTCATTTCTGGTAGTACCAGAAAGCTTTAAATCAGAGTCAAAGAAGTAGTGTTGGAAGTGATATTGTTAGTGGGATGTTCTCAGACACCAGCTATTGATGTTCTTGAACCACACACCAGTATTCACTTGTGAACTGGAAAATATTATCAAATACATTACAATCCAGCTTCAGGAAAAAAACTGCTTCCACTATTCTTCCACTCTTCATACCACAATCTCTATCCAGAAGGGCCTACATCCTACAAACCATGATAGACATAAAACCTATGGATCACCATGCTTACCTCCACAAAATCAGCAGGCATCCCAAACACAATGGTCTACAGTCAGGCCCTCAGATACCACTACATGCACTCTGAGGATACTCATGACACCCACCTTGCCAAACTGAAAACTGCCTTTACCTAGCAAGGACACTCTAGCAGAGAAATAGACCATGTCTTTGAAAGAGCCACACAAGTAACCTACTACAGGATAAGAGAAAAAAACCTCAATGATGCACATCCTTGGTTGTCATCTACCATCCCATACTTGAACCAATAAGAAGGATCATCAAACAACTACAGCCTGTACTTGAAAAAGGAAAGACCTTGAGTGTAAGTGGATGATATGGGTTCAAAACTCCTCCATGTGGCTTTGAACATACAGAGCCTTGGTCTCCCATTTCTTTGGCAAATGCTGAAAAGTGGAAGACTGCTGATATTTTGTGACTAATAGTTACATGCTCTCCTGGGATGGGGAGGTTCTAAAATCTGTGTAAATGGTCAGAGGTCCTGTTTACATACACTAAGCAACTGCGTAATTGATACTTACCTGTTTAAAGATGGAATTAGATTTGCGCCCAAGACTTCAATCTTGAAAGGAGTTATATTCAGGAATGTCTCTGCACTCACATGGAGTCCTTAGGAAGTCAATGAAACTTCACTGAGGTGCAGAGGTCAATCACTGAGTAGCTCCTTGTGGTATTGAGCATAAGTGTCTGTGTTATGTCTGTAAAACATCTGCAAACAGACGACTGCAAAGCAGAGCCTGCAATTGCACAATAGGAATGAGTAATTACTCATTTCTGTGTGCCTACACACAGGCAAAACAAGCTCTTCTGTTTGAGCTCATAATTCTTAATGATTAAATTCATATGAAACAAAGCCAAAGGTTTTATCTGACATGAAACTGGCATGTATGCCTACCTTATTGCCATTTCATCATCCATTTTAGAATGCCTAGATCTTCTTAAATGAGCTAATTTTTATGTCTAAACTCACTAGATTTCCACAGTGTCAATCTCAGGTTTCAGTAGAAATTAGAAGCTGAGTTTTCCCTTTGAAAATAGGATGAAAAGAGAGAAACTACATTCTGTGGAGTGGATTGTGTTATAAGAGGAAAATAATTGCCTAGTTCATGTCTACTGTAAAAAACATTTAATATCATTATTAATGCCATGGTATTAAATGACTAATGTAAAAGTCATTTCTAAGAATTCTTTTAATATGCATCTTTTCTTATACTATTTTTGTACTATTAGGATCATTAAGTGGGGCAATTTAATAACTGAAAAAATAAAGGCAGGAATTTACAGGCCTAATATGGGCCTGGTGAATAGGGTTATCAAATGTCCTGGTTTTCCTGGACATGTCCTCTTTTTGGGTCCTCCGATCCCCATCGAGGTGGTTTTTTTTTAAATCTAAATAAATGTCCAGGATTTTGGTGGGAGCACTGGGCGCTGGAGGGCGACTGGAGGCAAAGGGCCCCAATGTGCATCTGTGGATGGACACACACGTGGCCGACATGCAGACAGACAGGGTGGTGGGAGCAGTCTTGGCAGCTGGATGCATGTAAATCTACAGGGGAGGGAGTTAGAGGGCCAGGGCTTGGGGACTGTGTATGTGTGTGTGATGGATGTGGCAGGGGTGTGTGGAGGTGATGGGTTGAGCGGGGGAAGGTTCCTGAGCACTGGAGGAAGCTGTCTGGGCTCAGGCTGTGGCAGGGCAAGGGGGATGCATCTGCCCCTCCAGTAGGGGAAGGGGGTGGGGGGACCCCTTTGATGGCAGTGGGGAGCTGCATGACCCAGCCAGCAGCACTAGGGCTGGTGCCCACGCTTACCGGGATGAGGCGGCTGGGAGACACTGCCTAGGGTGGGCATGGCCAGACCACCTGTTGCAGTGCAGGAGCCCCATTCCAGGGTAGGGAGGTGCCACAAGCATTCCCTCTTTTTCCCTCCAGCATGAGCTCTAGTTGGCTTTATACTGCTGCCACCCACACAAATCGGAGCCACTGCACTCTAGCCCAGTCAGGAGGGGGGCAGCTGGGGGCCCCCTCCAGTGGGGCTGAGAGGAGCAGGGAGCTGTGGGTTGGGAGTTAGGGGCACCAGGAGGACTGGGAGGGCTCTGGATTGGGAATAAGGGGCACTGGGGGAGGGTGCCATAGTGGGTCAGGAGTGAGGGGCATTGGAAGTGCCAGAGGGCTATGGTCAGGAGTGAGGGGCACTAGCATGACTGGGGTGTGGTGTACTATGTGTTAGGAGTGAGGGGCACTGGCAGGGCTAGGGGACTGTGGGTTGGGAGTGAGGGCCAGCAGCAGGGACAGGGGGCTGTGGGTCCCCCCAACAGGTGTTCTCTTTTTCAGACCTGAAAACATGGTAACCCTACTGTTGAATCTGGATAAAATAATGACATCAAGAAAAATCTCTAGAAATCATAAAATGTAGCTTTATAGTACAAGTGTTCAATCTGTCTTTTTATACAGATGTGAATCCTGGACACTGACAAAAGCAAATGGAAAAAGTCTGCAAGTGCTTGAAAACAAAGTGCTAAAGAAAATATTTGGTGCAGTAGAAGAAAACAGAATATGGAGAAGACAGTCAAGAGGTTTTGGACCTTTATAAAAGACCTGATGTTTTGAGCAAGATAAGGGTCTAGAAGATGAAATGGGCAGGGCATCTCATGACAACTGATGAGAAAAGGCGTGAGAGTCTGAATTTGGAAGCTTAGGTGGAAGGTATCAGACCTCAAGGTAGACAAGGCAACAATGGGACAATAACATAAAAACTGGAAGGGATAGGTGAAAATGTGACAAGGTGAAAGGAGATCTCACAAGACAGGAGAAGACAGAAGCTATAGTTAAAACAGTTATATTTCTCTTGAGGCCTGTGAGACCAGAGAGAGAGAAAGAGATGATTGTTAAAAGCCTCATGGTAGCCAATAGTACATCAGGGGTGTGCATCAGGATCTGGGGAACGCCTGCTCACCGAAGTGCCCCAAGGGATTACGAGGTCCAATGGTCACAAACTCCTCCAAGACCATTTTAGGCTGGACATAAGGAAAAACTTATTTACTGCCTGATCCCCCAAGGTTTGGAATAGATTTCCTCCACAGGTGGTGCAAGCACCTACTTTGGACTCTTTTAAGAAATATTTGAATGCTTATCTTGCTGGGATCCTTTGACCCAGCTGACTTCCTGCCCTTGGGGATAACCCTCTGAGGTCCCTTCCAGCCCTAATGGCTATAAAATCTATGAAATCTATGAAAAATCCATGTTTAATAGTAGAAGATGATTACATTAATAGCACTTCTGTGGATTTTTTCACATCTGAATAAACTGGGTTGTTATGAAAGGATGAAAAATGTAATAAGCTTATGGAAAATCTTAAAGAAAGAGGGCAAAATACTTTGAAAAAACATGTCACATGGACAGCAAAGCAAAGACACTGGACTTCAAAAAGGCAGATTTCAACCAACTCTGAGAAATAGCAGGAAGGTCCCAGGGATAGACGAATTAAAGCAAAAAGGAGTTCAACCGGGTTGGCATCCCCTTAACAGCAAAATAGTGAAACCTCAAAACCAAGACATTCCAATGCAAAAGGGATATGATTAAAAGAGACTGATGTAGCTACAGGGGGAGCTTAGTAGCTATCTGAAAATGATCACAAGTCCATACAGGCAGTGGAAGGAAGTGCATGCCACTAAAGTAGTAAACAGCATACAAGGGACAAAGTTACACAGAGGTGAAAATCAAGTTACAACTGATAATAGATATCAGATGCAATGAGAAAAAGAGTTCTACAGATATGTCAGATGGAAAAGAAAGATCAGGGAAGCTGTGGGTTAGATGCTCAACACAGGAGATGAGCTTATAATAGAGATAAAGAAGGGGGAGATCTTCTATGTCTACCTTGCTTCAGTCATCACACACACACACACTCACACACACACACACACACACACACACACAAATAAATACATCTTGCAAACAGATAACTAGCAAAATTAATATAAACAAAGAGAAAGAATTGCAGGTTATGATATGTTCTCATAAGCAAACTTCAGAAATGTGAAATAAATAGAATTTGCTATTATGTGGGTAGAGAATTTAACATCACTTTCATAGGGTAACTACTAGATCAACATCAGGCTGTCAGGAATTCTTGAGTTGGGTTTCTCAGGTGCCTCTTTTCAGTCCAGTGCTGATTAATAGTTTTATTGCCAAATACCATGTGAGAATATGGAGTATACTGATCAAGCCTGCAAATAACAATAAGCTGGGAGGAGTTGCAAAAGCTTTAAAAGATAGGTTCAAAATCTAAAGAGATCTTGCTAAATTAGATAACTGTGCAGTATATGACAAGATGAAATGTTGGAGTTCAGCAAAGACTAAAGGAAGATGTTGCACATCAGGAGGAAAAAATGTTGGGCAAAAAAAGAATGGGGGAAATGGGCCTGGTAAAATCACTTCCCATAACAATGCAGGGGGTTGGGGAGGACAGAGGTAGGGTGGACTGAAAAACTGAGAGTCAGTAACATGATTCAATCTGGGGTTGCATTAGTTGGAGCAATGTTATGCAAAAAAGAAGAGGTGTTACTACCAATCTAGTCTGAAGTACTTATTCCTGAACTGGAATATTATACCAAGTTTTAAGCATCATATTTAAAGGTTATAGGAGAAGTGGAGAGGGTTCAGTGGCAAGCAGCAAAGATGATATAGGGGTTGGAATGCAAGCCATATGAGGAAAAACTGAAGCTACTATGTATCTTTAGTTTGGAGGGGAAAGGAGATTAAGGGGAAACATGTTAGCAGCCTTCAAATATTTGAAAGGCTGCCATAAAGAAGACGGGAAAAATTGTTCTCCCTCACTACTGAGCTCAAAACACAGGAGAATGAGTTTAAAGTACAGCAAAGCACTTCTGGATCGTATCTCAGGAAAAAAATTCCTAACTGTAAGAACAGAAGCACGATAGAACAAGCTGCTTGGGGAGGTTGTGGAATCTGCTTCCTTAGAGGGTTTCAAGAAGAGGATGAATAAGCATCTTTCTGGGATGAATTAAAAACAGTGAATAGGGTTACCATATTTCTAGTTTCAATAAAAGAGGACAGGTATGCAGGGGATAATATGATTGGGGAGGGCAGTGATATTCTTGTGCCCTGCCCCACACTTCTAAGCCACAGCCCCCCCAACACTGCTGCTGCCCCTCACTCCTGACCTATGGTATCCCAACCCCCAGACCATGCTGGTGTCCTTCTCTTCCAACCTACAGCCCCCCTGTCCCTGCTGATACCCCTCACTCCTGACCCACATCCCCCTAGTCCTGCCTGTGCCCCACGCTCCCTACCCATAGTCCTCCCACCCCCTGGTGCCCCTCACTCCCAAGCCACAGCCCCCCCCACCCTGTGGTGCCCCTTATTCCTGACCCACAGCCCTCTGTCCCCCCAGCCCTGGCCTTACCTAGCTGGAGCTGCTGGGCCTTATGAGCAGATACACATGATGCCCCCCCCACTGCCTCCCCCAGCCCCAAGCAGCGCAGGTCAGGAAGTGCTGGGAAAGCAGAGGCAGAGCAAAATCCCAGACATTTGTTGATATTTTTACAAAATGCCTGGATGGAGATGGGAAGACCCAAAAAGAGGACATGTCCAGGAAAACCCAGATGTATGGTAACCCTAGTGAATACAGCTCCTGTGCAGGAGGCTGAACTAAATGACCCTTCCTATGATTCGGTACATCTACTGGGGTTTCAGAGTGATTGGCTCCTGGTCTTATCCTATTTGACCGTTTTATTATCAGTGACTCGGGGAAAAATAAAAAATGATTCCTAATAAAAATTTGAAGATGACATCAAAATACGGGTAGTGTAAGTAATGAAGAGTTGCAGTCACTGGTACTGTATCTGGACTGTTTGGTAAATAAGGTACAGGAAAGCGATATGTGTTTTCATGTCAAATGTAAGTGCCTACATCAAGGAACAAAAGTGTAGCCTGACAGAGAACTCTAAAAAAGACTTTGGGCCAGGCCACATCCAAATTGACCGTTTCGGTACCTGAACAGGAGGTGGGTAGATTTAGGCACTTAAGGTACAAAGAGTGATCACAATTCAGGAACTAAATATCCTGTGTCTGTAGAAGGCTGAAGTAGGTGAGTTTTGAGGTTCGATGACTTTGAAGAAATAACCAGGTAGAAGGTTCTTATTAAGTAATCCTATGTGAAGACTCCTCCTTTGTGAAGGGGAGAGAGATGAAGGCTTACTGAGATGGCTGTTCCACCCACCCTTCTCCATCAGTCCTTTGGAAAGGAAATGGCCATGGGATCTAGCCTGGATCCTTGACCCAGGTCTCCTGATACATGGGTGGGTGACCTAGCCACTTAGTTGTTAGGGCTTTTTTCCTCACTGCTTATACTTAGGTCCCTGTGCATGTGCCCAGTCATTGCGTAATCTAGTTAATACATTCAGAACATGCATGTGTGTATTCACTGCGCAAGATGTGGAATCAAAAAGTGCCAAGATATGTCCATAGAAAAATGCCGTTTGAGTACACAAAAACAAACAGAATTTCACCCATGGCATATCATACTAAGATGATCCATTATACGGAGCTGAAGGGTCAGCTAAGTAAAAATATTTTAGCATCCAAGTTACACTGCTGGAAAAAATCAAGAAAATTAAATTCTCCAGACTACATGACTGCCTGATAGATAGAAGTTGTGGGACAATCCAACTGTGAAGTTTTGCTGTTGTAGCTATCCTTTTGGCAGCAAATTAGCTTAGTGCCTAAGTCTGCTGGAGATTATGAAGGCCCATCAAGCATTCTGTGTAGCCTTTCATGGTGAGAGAATCCTTTCCCAGACTGATCAGTCCTCCTACCTGCCCATCATGGCCCCACGGCCAGGAGGAGTCTATAGTAAACCAGATCCTGGATTCTAAAAAGGCAGGCAGCAAAATCCATTATTTGGTCAACTGGACTGGCTACAGGCCTGCTGGCTGATCCTGGGAACCAGCTGACAATGTTCATACTCCTATTTTGATATGAACTCACCACTGCACCTGCCCTGAGAAGCCTGGTGCAAGGACATCTGTAAGACAGGTTGGGTAATGGCAGGTGAAGTGATGTAATGAGTCAGTGCTTCAGCTGGGAACAGGTCCTCTTTCTGGCATTCAATCACTGGCTGCTGTGCTGGCAGAAAGTTGCCCCAGTCCTCAGTGTAGTCATAAACAAGGAGGATATACAGTGATAAATTGTTTGTGTATACCTGATCAGTGCAGCTGACAAGCTCATTTAGCAACTTGCTTTGACTCTGGTCCCTACCTTTGCTCCCAATTCTCAAAATCCTTGTATATCCCAGCAATAATCTATGCCTCCCTATGTCTGGCTTGCCCTGCACCTGATTCTGGACCTTTGACCTTTGGTCCAGACCATCACTCCAGCTCTTGAACCTGTCCTGTTCCTGACCATGTCTTGTCATCTGGACTCTGGCTTGACCACTGTCTCCTGGATTTGCACTCAGTTTTGTGACCCTGAGCCTCTTATGCTTGAGCATTCATGCCCAGGTTGTGATACAGACAAGACATGCCCATGACGAAGCCATGTTGGCTGTCATTCAGAATTCTGCAAGTATATTGCACATAGACTCCTTGATGAATTTTTCCAGGATTTTCCCTGGGATAGAAGGTAGGCTAATTGGCCTATAGTTGCCTGGGTCCTCTCTCCTCCCCTTCTTGAAGATGGGCACAACATTGACCTTCTTCTAGTCTTTAGGGACCTCCCCCAAGCACCACAAGTTTGGGAAAAGTTTCACCAGAGGTCCCACGATGACTTTGGTCAGCTCCTTCAGCACTCTTGGATGAAGTTCATCCAGTCCTGCTGACTTATAAATGTCTAACTGTTCTAACTGATCATGTACCAGCTCAACATCAACAGTAGGAAGGTGGTCATTCCCACCTTGCCCATTCTGAACCTTATCTAGTATGATATCCCCCTTAGTCTGGTGAAATACTGAAACAACATAGTCATTCAGGAATTCAAGGTTTCTCCTGAGTGTTGGTAACCAGCTGTCCTGAGTTGTTAAGCAATGGCCCCACACTTCTAATATACATTCCTTCTATTTTGGCTTTACGGTATCCTGCTGAACTGTCCTAAAAAACACAGCTTTGGTGTTTTTTTATTAAAAAATAATACTGAAACCAACCAGACAAATATATTTATATCTTGAGACCTTTTAAGAGAATATAACACTGAAATTTCAACACTTTTCTTGAGTTTTTGTCAAACGTAGTCATGACTCAAGTGACTATTAAAAGTCGACGACAGTAGATAGCCAACCCTTGTATCACTAATAAGAAAATAATCTTTGGCCAGAAGAAGACAGGTAGCTTATTGCAGGATAAATAGTCTATTGCAGGATAAATATTAGCATGATCAAATTTTTCCAAATAATTTTGACTCTATTTTAGGGAGGGTTTTTTATAGAGGATTCAACAGCAATGAACATGTGGTAAAATACCATCACAATTAATATTCTTAGTTAACAGGAACTGTTCTATACCAAAGTTTCCCTATTCTATTTCTGGATCCACTGCCTAACATGCAATGCCAGAAAACTTGAATGTTGATGTAGGGAATGGAATTCAAGGCCTTTGTCTACCTAGGGTGTTCATGGCACAGAGATGTGATTTATGACATTACCCCTTGGTGCAAATTCTATATAATAATGTATTTATTTCTTGGTAGAGGAGCTACATATAAAATTGAAATACAACAACTACAACATCTAATATTAAATGGAAATTGAATTTAATAAACACTGACCTGTTTTTTCCAATTTTTCCAGTTTGGTAGGTTTTCTTTTATAATTCAGTGCTTGACTACTTGTACGTCAGCTACTGCTGAAAATCATTATGATAATATACTATGACATAGTATAATATAGAATTTTTTAATTGCTCTCCTGATCTACTATAATTGTTATTTTTAGAAACAAGATCCTATATATTGTTTTACAGAGAAAAAAGAAAGTAGGAATACCTTAGGCTACTCCATTGGTGAAATGAACCCTGTAACATAAGAATGGCAATACCATTTTCTCTTTGCAAATTGTTATAGTAAACTTACAGCTTCAGATGTCTACATCATATTTTGTATTCTTTGTATGCCAGATAGGAATAATGAACCAAATCTAAAGGAGTAAATGGAGCAATGCCAATATATACTAGCTGAGAATCTGGACTAGATTTTGTATTTTTTTCCCTAATCAAGCAATAAAATTGCACTTGTAGGGGAAGTATGTAGGTATGTTTCCTTCCAACCTATCGATTAGTATAACTATATGTTTGAAAACATAATTCCAGTGCTGAACAACATATACTCATTGAATTAATTTTCCTGTTTTCATATTATTGCTTAGAAATAACAGAGCAGTGAAAAATAAGTTTACCTTTCACTGATTGACAGCAATATAGAGTAAGATAATATTTGAAAGGAATACTTATACATTATTAAGAAATATGAACCTTTAAATGGAATGTATTTTCTTCTGTTTTCTGTTGGCCATAAGCTGGCCTGTTTTTTCCTTTGGAGCTAGAACCAGAACATAACTCAAACTATCACATCTATACTCTTAAAACAGATTTAACTATCTTGTGAGACATAAGAAAACTATTGAATGCCCCCCAATTTGGACTTTGGTTAGGTTTATAATGCTTCCTTTTAATAAATAACTCCTTGGCAATTTATCTGTGTGTGGCTTTAAATCCAGTAACCCTCATTTTTAAGCAAACTTTGGATAAGAGTGTTAGAAGCTGTATAGCCTTGTGCCTTGTGCATTTGGGAGAGGCTGGAAAAGGCAAGACTTGAATTCTGGCTCTGTAACATTTAGGTATTTTACTTTATTGATTGGATTAAAAACAAAAACAACCCCTGACAGTGGGGACATGAACCAAGGGTTCACTCTTCCTGGCTAAGTATGCTAAATATTAGGGTACAGAGGCTTCTTGCTTGTTTGCTCTCCTTGTGGCCCTTTGTCTTTTGCATTCCTGGCTGCACAGTGGCCCACCTTCAAGAGAAAAGGGTCAAGTTCCACCACCTAGACTATTATATTGCCTGCTAGTTAAGGTATTCTCTGGGCAGGTTAGAATCTTTTTAGGTTAAGAATGCCTTGTAATCCAGGTCTTCCACCTTGGGTAAATGTTTTAATAATTAGACCAGTTTTTCTCAATCTAGGTATTGCAGTGCACTGGGGTGCTGCTAGATTCTTTGAAGGGTGCCAAGAGATGTAAGCCTACTTGGCTGATCTCCTACCCTCACTGTGTGTCCCTTCTGAAAGAAGGTAAGCACCATAATATGTAGATTAGTTTTAGAAATTAAGTGCCACTTAATCTACACAAGTGATGGTAGTCTGAGCCAATGAGGGGTGTCTTGAGCTGAAAAATATTGGGAACTACTGCACTAGACTAATGGGCAAGAGATGGATAGTGCCATGGCTGGTTGTTGTGGGAGCAGAGATTGCTGTGGCTGTCGTGCTTTGTACTGAGTTCAGTGCTATAGGAGCATGTTAAGCATGCTCTGAGAGTTCCTATTAGATTTGGGCCCCTGTGGAGACACAGACTTTTGTTTAGGGCCTGTGTTGTATCTGCATCGCAACAGAGCTTAGGCATGAACTGAGTTCCTGTCTTCTCAGGCTAAGAGTACTTCTGTGCATGTGTGAAAGCCCAGGTTTGATATTTCAGAATCTTTGCAATCTGGAATGTAGGTGCTAATGAATTTAGTTGCCTAAAACTAATTTGTAGCTGTGAAGCAGAACTTTTTAAATCACTTTTTGCCATGTGATTACCAAGATTCCACTTCAGTCCTGTTTAGATGCATAGTTTACCAGTCTAGAACCCTAAAAGCTTTATGACACATCCATTACAGAAACCCGGAAAATCAGGTTAGTATCACTTAGTCTTCTTTTTCCACCTTCCCCATTTTGTTTCCTTTGGATTGTCCTAGTTGTATATTCTGCCTATGGAAACTGTAGCATTTCCTTCATTAGAGGTTTTCAAATAAAAGCTGGTTATGCATCCATCTGGGATAGTTTAGGAATAGCATATCCTACATCTATGCAGCGGTTTGAACTAGGTGGCCCTGAACATCTCTATGAGTCTATACTTTTCAGACAGTCAGATTGTGAACCCACCCTGTCCTCCCTCCACAAATTGGCTTATATCAAATCGGAGCTCTTCTCACTGATCAGAATGAGGTCCAATTTCATCATCAAAGTGGCAGGTTGCTGGTCCATAACCAGATTTCTTATTTTTATTCCTAACCTTCCTGTAGCTCGTCTTTTAGTCCCTTTATTATCTCATTGCTCTCCAGTCTAGTCCATTCCACGTTTTTCCTTTGGCTACCTATGCCAATTTCTACAGCTGAAGTCATGGATTTTGTCCACTGTGCCCAAAACTGCACCTAGATTCTGGTATGCTGCTTATTTTAGGTGGCTGCACATTGTGGTTAGGGGTCTGTGTTCTGCTGTTCCAAACATTAGAGATGGGAAAAGCTAGAGAAGTATAAGCTGAGCAGAGGAACATAAAAGAGGTCAGGGGTCAGAGTACAGCTAAACAGGGACATAGGATAACAGACTGGGTACCTAGCAGACTTATGAAGAGAGATCTATAACATCTAGTTTGCCATGATTGCCTTTTGCTGCACATATTGTACTATACCTCATCATAGATAAAAGTGAACTTGTGCACAGAGGGTGTTGGCAACCTTACCACACAAAATTTGGATGTGTGGGGCTGCATGTATTGTGAGCACATATGAAGTAGGTAGTTCTGTTTGCATGTAGGACATACTGGTGTTTCTGGTCTCATTATTACCTAATCAATTTTAACAGTTGTAACTTCCAAAAGCTAAAAAAAGTTTCAAATGTTAAATATAGGGACAGGCCTATACGCATAATTAAGAACGTTTGTATCAGGTCTGATCATTTTACCTTCGTCTTGTTTTATATAGCACGCTTGCACCTGCTTAAAACCTCAAATCTTGTACTTACAGAGAAAACTAACTACTCTTAAGCAGCTACAATTTTAATATAAGCTAAGTACAGACATTTGGGGATGTTAGGGGGAGGTTAGACTGGGTTACAGGTCTATCCAGGACCATGTGCATGGATCTTGTGTACCGTTATGGGTTTAGATTTGATTTCCAATCATTCAGAGGGGTTTGAGTGTAAGATCCACAGTAGGGTGAGCTAAGTTAGATTGGGTGACCATTTTGAACCTGATGTAACCTTCCCCTAGCCCCTGCAAATGTCTGTACTTAGCTTATGTGAAGAAATCCCCCTCTCTCTGCCACTCACTTGGGACAAACCAGGTGCCCTCTGTGTCGCCTGGGTTTTGTCTTGTAACTGGCTGGTCAGTCAGATGACCTGGCCAGATAAAATTCCTGTGGGAAGTGGGGGAACTCTCTCTTTCTCTGGTGGGCATTTTGAAAGCAGCAAGCATAGTACCCCTAGAGGCTCTGGTTTGGATGTTTCATTGTGAGTAAAGACCTGGAAACTAACTAGTAGTTTAGAACTAAGTATAGATAGTCATGTCTTAAAAGGGTTTCCGTACCCAATATCTGAGCAAACCAAAATAAGTTGAGCCATTACAAAGTGTATTCTGACTCCTTTGTTCTACACTACTCTCTCCCCCTGATCAATAAAGGTATTGGGTTACAGTGTGCCTGGCTGTTTCACTGTAGGGGTGAGAGACAAGCCTTTTGTTTCCGGCTTGGCAGGAGATCTGGTCTGTGTATGTTCCCTCAGTCATACCTGAGGTTATCTGGAGATGCTTTGGGCTGAAAGAGGCACCCAGAAATATTACCAGTGGGCAAAGCACCCCCAAGCCTTGCAGAGTCTTTGTGCCCCAGGCTGCACAGAGCCCTAACAGAGACCAGGGCCCAGGTGGTGGCAGTTGTTCTCTAAGAAGGGGGTTAGCCAGCCAGAGGCTCCCCACGGGAGACTCTCAATGAGTGGTTATAGGCCGGACACAGTGAGGAAGGTGGCGCTGTATAGTAGCACCCCCTACTGGGTCACCACATCTTATATCTCTGTTTTAGTTTATTCTTTTTTAAAGCTGTTCTTTTGTATTATACATAGTCCATCTAAAAGGAATGTTCTATATACATATCTTTTAGTTGGTTAAATTTACCTTTGACAGCCTGTGGCTAGTATCTAATTATTGAACTGCCCACAATAGACACTTATTAGTGATCCCTTTGTGAAGAAATAGCTACATTCCTTGTGTCACATTTTCTTCTCCAAACAAACTTGTGCAGTATAGGCATTCATAAAGAGAAATTGTATTTAAAATTTTAGAAATAATCACTCTTGAACCCTTCTTTTTTATTAAATCCTTGCCATATTGATAACTAAGGCTAAGAAAAAAACAAAGAAAACCTTTCTGAACAGATTTTTTTTAAATAGGTGTTATTAAAATAGCAGCTTTTAATGTTAGGGTATATTTTTGGTGTTGGAATGCACTGAAATGACATAATGTTTTGCACACTGTTATGGGCCTTGAATAGTTCATAGAAAATTTCATATTAACAATGCTTGAGTATGCCATCAGTTTTACAGATGTAGGAGGGAGGAGATAAAAAGAATGGTTAAGACTAATACTTACACGGGGAATAATAAATGATGTGTTTCTTCCTTGCCCATATTTTGCTTAGATTCTTAGCTCTTTGGGGCAGAGGTCAACTTTTTTGTGTGTGATGCTTAGCCCATTGGGGATTCTGATCTATAATTGGAACTTCAAGGTACTACTGCAATAAATCTTCACCACCAATGAGACCTGATATCTTTAAATATTTTGAAAATCATCTTACACACTGAATGCTGGTTCTTCCTCTGTATCTTCTCTTCTGTCTCACTATGGACCATTGAAAGCAAAAAAAAGGATCATTTTTAAGAAACACTTCTAAATTCATGCTACTTATCCTACAGCAAACACAATCATCTCCTGATTCTGCACTATCCCCTAATGAGCCTAAAACAACTGCCAAGAAAGAAATCCTGTGTTCTTGTTCTTATTCTGTATTTTCGGAATCACAGCAGTTAGGCAGAACAAATATGGTAGAAAAATCCTAGTCACATGCCCTTGTCCCACTCAGGCTCTCCAGTGGCTGTTCTATTTTATGCTGGCTGGTTTGAATCCCAAGGAACAGTATGTTAGCACTTTATTTTATCTTCTCCCTTCTCTGACATGGTCTTTCTCAACCCTGGTACTGTACTACAGGGGTATCAAACTCACTCCAGACCTCGGGCTGTATCTAGACCATAAGGGCTCCTCCTGGACTGGACCTGTGGAGCCAGCAGGCTCCAGGTCTGGGGCCAGCAATCGAGGTCCGCATTCAGGTGGTAGCGCAGGTCTGCACTTGGGTAGCAGTATAGGTCAGAAATCAGGTGTCAGCATGAGTTGGAAATTGGGCGGTAGAGGTGTAGACAGGGAGCAGGTGGCAGCATAGGTTTGGGGGGTGGGCAGTGGCATGATTGCCTTTTGCTGCACATATTGTACTATACCTCATCATAGCAATGCATGATAAAAGTGAACTTCTGCACAGAGGGTGTTGGCAACCTTACCACGCAAAATTTGGAGGTGTGGGGCTGCATGTATTGTGAGCACATATGAAGTAGGTAGTTCTGTCTGCATGTAGGACATACTGGTGTCCTACATGCAGGCATGAGGTGTAGGTGGCAGTGCATATCAGTGAGCAGGTGGCAGGGCCAGCAAGGGCTTGCCCCCGGTGCTGCCAATGGCTATGTCTATTGGGGTGTAAGGACCCCAAATGCTGTAGCAGGCCATGCTCCCCTGGACACCTCTCCCAACTTCCAGTAGCCTGTTGGACTACTGTTGAGCCAGCTAGAACAGGGCTGTATGTTTTATATCCTGATCTACTCTATGCCAGCATGGTGATCACAGAACTCATGCCAAGATATGCAGCTAGGCAGCTAAGGTAAAATCTAACTGCTTTGATCTGAATGGTGCAAAGAGACAAAGCAAATAAAGTTTGAGTTTTGAAGGACGGTGGAAAAAAACCCAGAAAAGATCAGTGTCACAAAACGATGAGATGCTCAGTCAGAAACAAAGGAATTTTCAAGCTTGTGAAGAAAGAAGTAGATTCTATGTTTACAGTGGTGTGCAACAGGGTAACGTGCCCATGAATACATTTCATACTTACTCCTTATCACCTTCTCCCCCACTTGCTGGGGACATTAATGACTAAGTTCTTGAGAAATAAGCATGGATTTTTCAATTAACATAGTTAATTTTGCATCTAAATGATGATTTGCATCTGTAAATGCTGAGCCTGGTGTCAATTGTAAGCCTATAGTTATTACACACACACACACACAAAATGTTATATATATAAGTTATATAAATGTATTATGTATAGAACAAAGACAATTTAATCTAGAGTATTATATATAGGTGTGTGTGTGTGTATACCTATATATAATACTCTAGATGAAATTGTCTTTATTCTATGCATAATACAGTTGCTGCAACTGCTTGTTCATTTTTATGAACACCAGCACTTCCATGTTGCTAATGAAAGCCAATAGTCATTTACCATAGACTTCTCTACACTGGAGATATTCTGGTCAGTTTAGAGCAGTAGTTTTCAACCACTTTGTGGACTCCTAAAAATTTTTGAATGGAGGTAAAAATGCCTTTGGAAATTTCAAATGGAGGTGCAGACCCCTTTGAATTATAAGTGTGGGTAGTCACATACTTTTGATTGGTCATCATCTTTTTTGGACCCTTAGACATAGTCTGTGGAACCCCATGGATCCGCGGACCACAGGTTGAAAACCACTGATTTAGAGAGTCACCAGCCACTTATGCTAGTGCTGGCCACCATTGCCAGCTTCCTTGTCAATATGCTAGTGTTTTGGCTTTTGAAGACGAAGTACAGCTGTTTTGCAGATACACTTCCGCTGTGTAGGTGGTTCTATCTTTTGGATATTGTACTTCTAGTGTTGCTGAAAAACTGAAGAGAAACTCATGTCTTCTAAAATTGGGATCCTATGACCCCAGCTGACTTCCTGCCCTTTGGGCAGGGGGCTGGACTCAATAATCTCCCAAGGTCCCTTCCAGCCCTAATGTCTATGAAATCTATGAAAATACTTCATGGAAAGCATAGTAGTGTCAGGTCCAAAAGAACACCAATAGTAACATTTTAGGGCTCTGCTTAGCCCTTTAAAATGGTTCATGAGTTAGCCTGGGTGGATACAGATTAATTTAGCAGGAATACCAAATTGACACTGGTGCATTAGAAGGGAGAGTCAACTGGACTTAAAGTCAGGAGGTATGGATTCTACTTGTTGCTCTGTCACTGATTTGCTGTGTGATCTGTGTGCATATTATTCCAAAGATAGCCCTGGAAAGCATTCTGCTGCAGGGACACACCTTTAAGAGTATGTGTGTGTACAGTGCCATGCAGGGGTTCTTTAAGGTAGCTTGGAACAAGCTAGCATCTTGGTAGTGTATCTATTTGCCTTTGGATGGGCTAGTTAAGGCATCTCTGAGTGGCACAGCATTTTTTCTGTGTAGACATTCCTTAGAACAAGTTCTCTCTTATTTTCCTTTGTAGGAAAATCAAGGGTATATTTGGCATACGTGATTTGTGGTATAACATTTCAGGAGCACAGACAGTGGCTCAGGGTATCACAAGACACCTGTAACGATGCCAGGGTATTCACTACTAATAATGGGAATAAACTGCAAGTCGTTTAAATGGTGATACATTTCTTGAGAGCTCATCCTGATCTATGGAGTGTAAGTTAAGTCAGTGTTTGGACTGATAAGGGCCTGAAGCACTCTGCTTTTTGAGCTATGTAAAACTCCTCCTGTAACTGCTTGACTGATAATTACACTAAACATAAACAATGCCCTCCAGTTCCTTACTGTTCTTATCTCTGTTGCAGCTTCACAGGAGGGGGCAGCCTTTTCCTAGAACTGGCCAGCCTTTTCCTAGAACTGAGACCCCATTGTAAGGTAAGTGGTTTTTACACCTTTTTGTATTTTAAACCTGGTGCCATGACATTCCTCCATGCTCTACTATCCTTTGCTGGAGTTTCTTGGCTTGAACACCTAAAACATATTGCTAGCCAGACCCCAAAAGGTCCCTTGATTTCTTTTGGTAAAAAATCACATAGCAATTTGTGCCTTATAAAAACTGTGGCAGTTCAGGTAACTTCTGTTGACAGAATTTTTTAACTAAAAAGTGGGAAATAAAAAATAAGAAAAAATATATAGTGTAATATTTTCTCTCCTTTTTAACCAGCTCTGATAAAGACTAAAATAGTTATGGCAAAAAAAAAAAAAAAAAAAAACTGTAAAATTAATCCACAGGTTTTTTTCTAGTTGAGGTAATTTATGCATTTGTGTTCTACAGAGCACACATTTTTTCACTTTATTTTGAGATTATAGAGAAGAAAAGTAGATTTTAAAAGCTGTTTAAAGAAAGCTCAAATGACAGCTTAAAAAGACAGACGGTTTTACCCAACTTCATGTTTTTTTCGTTCTTTCTTTTCACTGTTAGCATTGATTTAATGTTGCCAGCAGACCACTACTTCCTTCTTAGATTTGTTTCATTAGAGTTATGTAAGTAATCTGCTTTGCCTGTTGGTGTGTTGAATTTGGATGCAATATTATTTGGAAGTTTTATTCCATTTTAACTGTTCCTTGAAGGTTTCTCGACACCACTTTTTATTGAAATAATTTTGACTCTCTCGCAGTCTGGATAGATTAACATTAAATAGCCAGAGCCTGATTCTGCAGAAATTATTCTAGATTTATGTTGGTGCAATTTCATTGATTCTGGTGGAACTGGACTAATGAAACTGAAGTAACACAATGGAGATACCTAATAATGCCTTCATTTTCTCTGGTGGTTGACCTCTTGCCCAAGATGCAGTGTCTTTCCTTTTCAATGTTTGCAGAAGGCAAAATATTTTCTATAACTATTTCCTTTTTTCTTTGTTTATTCCTTGTTCTCTAGCCATAGGGATAGTACACTGTGGGAGGGTAACGGTACTGAATTCAATATAGTAGCTGGCATGGGATAATATAAACAGATCTTTTCCTTCTTCTTGAAAACAGTGAATAAAAATTATAATTCTCTGCTTATAAAGATAACACTCTCTAGGTAAATGTGTGTGCACATTTCTATATAAGACTATCACTTTTCTGAAGGAAATAACTGACAGTAGAAATATTCTCTGACTCATTGATTGTTGCTTAAACTTACTTTCATAGGAAACTACCTTTTGAATATGTCAAAAGCTACTTTTAATCCAACGGATGAGAAACTGGAAATCTGAGGTAAAAAGGCATTTCTTACACATAAGCAGATTCTGCGGACAGTCCTGTGAAATTCAATAAACTGTTCTTTGGCAAAATCTCTTATAAACACATTGCAAATATGCAGTACTTAGCAATGGTGATATTTATGCCAGCATGAAACTATGGGGATAGGCATTCCAGTTTAGACTATGCCGTTTCTGTAAATACATAAAGTAAAGTAAGGTTGGAAGCGTTCCAGTACAACCAGACTATCGCACTTGGAGTTGTTGTTTCTTAGAAATAATTATTTCCTCTAATATATTGTTTAGCATTTTTCATAAGAATTTAGATCAGAAAATAAAAGGAGTTCCTGTACTAAATAAAAATAAGGATGGTTGGCTGGCATGGATGGTACTCAGTAGAAGTACAATAAATATCACTCTACTAGCCATAAAACAAAACAGGATAACTAACCAAATTAAGAAAAAAAAAGGATATTTGATAGAGAAAAGGTTAAAAACACCAGACTGATCTGTCAGAGCTTAAATTATAATTATGGATTTTTATTAGATGGCTTGTGGTACGGTAAATGTTGACAGTTGTGATCTGTGAATAGGTAATGCTTTAAAGTTTCCTTTTTGCGTTTCCTTAAGAGAATAGTGATGCACAAGTCTGGACTGGAACATCAGAAATGAAAGCTCTTGTACAGTTTTAGTAAGCCATCATTTCTATTTGAATAAAATAAGTGCATCTTTGCTGAAGCAACTGGTAGTAGGTCAGTTTATAGTGCTACCATATGTCTAGGTTTTCCCAGACGTGTCCTCTTTTTTGGTCCCCTGTCCTCCATCCGGGTGGGTTTGTAAAATGTATGCAAATGTCTGGGGTTTTGCTCTGCCTCTGCTTTTCCCCTGGCACTTCCAGCTTGGCTGCTTGGGGCTAGGGGTGAGGGGAGGTGATTGGAGGCTGGGGGATCATGTGCTCTGCGTGGGACCCTGGCAATTGCTGGCAGGCGAGAGAGAGAGAGAGAGAGAGAGAGAGAGAGAGAGAGAGAGAGAGAGAGAGAGAGTATGTGAATGTGCGTGCGTGCATGCCTGCATGAGTGTGTGTGTGTGTATGAGAGAGAGAGAGCTGCAGGCGCAGCAGAGCTGGGGGTGGGGGCAGGGGCCTACAGGTCAGGAATTAGGGGCACCAGCATGATCTGGGGGGTGGGGTACAGTGGGTTAGGAGTGAGAGGCAGCAGTAGAGCTGGGGCAGCTGTGGCCTGGGAGTGAGAGGCCGGGGTAGGGCATAGGCATAGCACTGCCCTCCCCGCACAATCATATACCCCTTCCTCCTCCTTGCCTCCTTCCCTTTCTCACCTCCCCCCATAGGTTTCCTCTTTTTTGACACTGGAAATATGGTAAACCTACAGTTTATAATAGCTCTATATGCTATTAAGGCAGAGGTGTATATTCTGTATCACAGAGGGGTGAAAGATCTGGCTCACATTGTTGTATCATTTAACCCACAGTGCTGCCTGCCACATGCAGCACACACTGGCCAGTCTGGTATGGGCAATGCATGCGGTGCCTATGCCAGACTGGCCATATGCATTGGATCTGAGGCTGGTCCAGATTGGGCCCATAGACTAGTCCTGCGTGCTGGATCTGGTGTGCAGGGCTGGTCCGGTGTGGTTGTCACATAAAGCACGTGTCCCAGACTGGCCTGTGGGGATGATTATGTTGACACCCTTGGACCAGGTACAGACATTATATTTTTACCAGTAAAAGTGATCAGAAACTGGTCTATACATGTAACAGAAAAGAAGTCTGGCACAAATAGATTGGTTTAAAAAATGGCAGAACCTGGTCTAAGATTTGCTCCCACAAGGCCCTCACCAAAAGAAGAATGTACACTCTGTTTGTTAAAGATCTAAACTACGCTGCTTACAGAACTCTGCATAACTTAGATCTACAATTTTGCCTCTGGCCTTTTGAATGTCTGCACCTAGCCCTAGTGTATATCATTATCATTCTGGTCATCTATGTTCAAGAAAGATTATTAAACAGGTTAAGTCGAAAGATGTTCAGACAGATTAATTCAATTTTGTAGGGTGCACAGAAGGACTGGTAAGATAGTCAGGTGCATGAGGAAGCTATCATAAAAACAGACTAAATAAAAGTTTGGTTTGTTTTTGGAGAGCAAAATGAAACGGAGAGGATAGATGGTTTCTATAAATGTACCAGGGAAGTAAACACCAGTGAGAGAAATGGACTATTTGAGCTAAGGGACAAAACAGCACAATGATATTAATTGTGTATGAATAAATTAGAAAGCAGAAGAATGTTTTTATTCAGCTGAAGACAAAGCTTCTGAATAGGAGTGATGGATGGCGCTGGACCAGGGTCCTCTTGGTAAATTCTGTCACGTTTGGTGACTCTTCATTGTGGCTTCCAGTTTTTACATGCACTGGAAAGAAAGGAAGCATAAGAAAAGTTTCTATTGATTTTAAGGACACACTCTTGGCTCCAAAGAAATCAATGTCAAAATTCTCAGCTGGCTTCAGTGGGGCCAATATTTTATCCAACCTCCTTAAACTTGCATTGGAGAGAGAGATGAAAAATCATTTTTTAAAACTAGAACCCATAATTGATTTCAAAGTTGTTCCCTTTTGATTTACGCTTTGTTGCTGTTATACTGGAACTCACAAACTAATTTGCAAAAATTCTTCTTGTATTTTCCTCTTTCGTAAATATACAGCTTTTCTGAGAGGCTGATAAGACACAGTTCCAACACATATCTGCTTGCTTAGGGTGGAGGACCTTCCTCAAGGGCTTCCATCCCTACAAAAGAACTGTTTCTTCCTTTGAAAAAAATTCATATCACCAGGGGCCGTTGGCCCCTAGAGCTCTTTATGATTGAAGGGCTGTTTGTTTTTGGAAAATTGTGCTGCCAGCCTCTGCTGTTCTGGTTTTATGTAATTCAGGTTCCTGTTTTTTTAGAATGTGGTGCCCCAAAGTCACACTGTGTCTTTGTTTTCTGATGAAATATTGTGAGAAGTAGAAGTTGTATAGCATTTCTAATAGGGATAGCGTGAGAAACAGGCTTCTTGAGACATTTCCAGTATGTTTAGTGAAAAAAATGTTACTTTTCTTGGAATTCCAAATAGTAAATGTTCACAGGTCAGCTTTGGTATAATTGTACAGAGAATGGATTTTAACATGTGTCTTAACGTTGTTGACTGGTGAGAAAGGAATTGTTTAAGGGAGAATTGCATACATGCAATGTATTTGTCAGGCATACTTTTAAAAGACATAAGAATATAGCATTATGTGTGCACACATATACATGGGTGGACATGCTTCTGCATGTATAAACACAGACAAAAAGAAGAGACGTGGTAAAAGAGGAGAAATGTACCTTATTGTATATGTTTCAGGTACTGAACTTAATGCTGCCACAGCAGGAGGAGAGCTTGCTAATAAACTGAAGGAAGTAGAAGCATTAGATTCCCTGCTAGACGAACCTGATTCAGTCTATGACTTGCTATGATTCCAAGGATATCTAGCTATGGTATTTGTATGCTCTACTTATGGGAGGAATACTACCAGGAAGGAGCATTGCATGCTCATAACAGAAGCATCTTTGATGACATTTAATAATGCAAGTAACAAGGCATTCTAACAGTTGAAATACTCAACCCATTCTACTTCCCTAAGTCTCTGTCAGGGCCTTGGTTTTATACAATGTTTTTGGGAACCAGCAGTGCCTGTGTCTCCCTGAATGCTGACTTGCCAGCCAGTTGTTGTGATTACTACAGACGCTCTTTGGCTAAATACAGACAATCAGAAAGCCTGGGGCTGAATTGATTCAATCTTTGCAAGTTCATCTAAGCTGTATAGATTGAACTGACAAGCAAATGAACAAAAATTCACTTTTGATTCCAGAAATGCAGCCACATGCCTACAGTGGCCCAAGCCAGAATCTGGGGGGTGGTAGGGCATGCCTTCCTGCTCGGCTGGGGCAGACAGTTTGGGCCAAGTCTAGTCCAACCACGCTGGGGGTGGGTATTTGTTAGGGAAGTGCAAAGTATCCTGGGATGCTGGGGAATTGCGAGTTAACTTGAATCTGGAGGGGATCTGGGTTAGGAGTTCCATAAACTGATTTAACCTAAATCAGTTAAGTCTCATAATTACATCTATCCAGGTTTATCTTAAACTCATTTCAGCTGGTTTGAAAGCTTTTATGTGCACTGAACTTCTGTTGTGTTACAGATTTGAACCAGTTTCCAATCACTTATACCAGTTTTTGTGCAATTTCTCTCCCTAGCCCCGGTGACCAAATAATAGCTGAACTCAACTATCTGTGGGATATTAACTTTATATATTAAGGTACATTCACTGGGCACTTATACATGTGCTGGATCCTGCTCTGACACATAGTAATTAGCATGCTCCAGTAGCTTTGCATTACATGTATTCAGTGTCACCACACTTCAAAATGGTGGTGGGGGCGCTTAGTACCTCCACCACCATTTTGAAGGGTGGGACGCTGAATATACGTGACATTGTAGGTGCTTTAATTAGCTTCCAAGAGCTGCTTTAATTAAAGCTCCCCTTCTACCCCCCACCCACACATACATATGCCAGACCACATGTCAAGATGCACACTCAGATATTTAAGATGGTGGGCACAGAAGAACATGGATGTTTGTATTAGTCCCCTAAAAGTCATCATCCTCATCATTACCTGGAATACAGAACAGAACCTGCTGGTGAATTTTGAGGGCTCTGTGGTATTCCTAAAATTGAGTTTCAGTGTTATAGGTACCTACATATCCATGTGATATAGAAACATAATTTTTATTAGAACTGAAGTTTAAGAGAGTTATTAAAAATAACAGGTTATGTAGAAATGAGGGGTACATTGTCAGCAGGGATCCTCATTTTTTCTGCTAAAAAAATACCCAGTTTTCACATATAACCCTTCTCCACCCCACCCCCATATATATATTAGTGATGTTTTATTTTAATCATGGAAAAATATAGTTTTGAGGTTACTTTTTTTAATCTGAAAATTGGGGATTTTTTTTAATTCGAGAAAACCAGATCCCTGATCCCCAGTGATGAAATGAAATGCTTCTGTTTATCACTGGAACTCTATTAGTTTTTACCAACTGGACATCTACCTTCCATGGTTAACTACTTTATTACAAAATACTTTTATCTACTGAAATGTATTTTAGACCATGCTGGTTTGTTACCACTACCAGTATTGCCTACCAATTCTAACCTGAATATGGAACTATGATAAATTCCTTTCATGCCAAACTGAACTTGTAACAGATTTTTCATGTAATGAAAAAAAACTCACAATTGCACTCTATCTAAATCCTCACAGGATGAACACCATCCCATCCCATATGTTATTAATATCATCCAGCAACTGAGTCTGCCCAGCAAAGTTTGATTTTCCTTGATCTGGCAATGATAAAATATGCAGTTCAAGTTTGAAGTATTTTATCACATTGGAAAAATGATGGGTGGATAGAGGAAAGCAACACCTCTGTATTCTAGCCACCCACTTTTATTTTCCTGGCTTTCAGCCTTGTTAACTCAGCTGGGTCTTGTCTGTGTTTTACTATGTTTAAATGTACAACAGGTTGCTGAAAGACAAAAAGAACCCACAGCGACTATCTGTCTCAATCTGCACATAACAAATGTCTTATAGTGTGCGTCTTATAGCTGACTTTGAAAAATGAAATGATGCAATCAGTTAGGTCACCTTAACTTGGTGAGATACAAGAATTAGTACTAACACAGGAGTGAGAGAAATAAGTATTGCTAGGAGACAGGTCAACTCTTTTGATCAACACTGACTCAAACAGCACAGAAAGACAAGGAGAGAAAAATCAAATTTCAGAAGCCAGTGTGGTCTCTGGAGCCAGTTCCATTTTCTGTAGTTATTGTAGTTTCCAGCACTGCAGTGCAGACACTGAAAAGCATGGCAGAGGAAAAGTTGAATAAACCAGTATTACAACAAAACTAAACAAAACAGAATATTGCTATTTTGCACTTTGCATATAGGTGAATAGCTGCACATGGGAAGGGCAACAAATTGTCACGTTTGGTGCATCCAGTACATCAGTAAAACTCAAGCTGGAATTTGTGCTTCTCTTCAGACACTGGAGTGCATCTGTTTGATGCAGTTTAAGAGTTGACAGCTCCCTTTGCTGGTAGCAAGCATGAACTGCAGTTTGTGCCTGTGGTTCTTGATTTTGTCAGAAAAGCAGCTTTTATACTAAATACTTGGAGTTTAACCTGCTGGATCAGATAAACAGATAAAACCAAAAGCTGACATAACTCTTAATTCTGACTGTTGTATTTAGTGTAATATCTGCTTATTACAGGTTTAGGTTGTTTAGTTGTACATTTTGTTTGCTTTTCTATCCCATACAGTCATTGCTAATTTTTATTGACTTCTGGTCCAAACCAGACCAGCTCTTGGTATATGGTCAAGTGTTGTATGATAGCTGAGGCTTAAATGCTAGATATGGATTTTAGAGATGTTAATGAGAGCAGAAGTTGGTCTAATATATGGAGTAATGGTAATTTCTATGTAAATATTATGACCAGCAGCAAAACAAAACTTAAGTTTTTCTTTATAGGGAAGGTAGCCAGGGATACTTGATCAGTGAAGAAAAATGCTACCCCAACATACTTTAATGCTTTCTCTGATTGTATCATGAATTTAACTTTTGCTCTTAAGATTATATGCAGCACTCCCCGCCTTCCCCCTTTGTCTCTGGTGCTCATTAGGCAAAGTTCTCTTTCTCAACCAATTTTTTAACTGTTTCATATTGTTATTAGAGATAAAAGTTACCCAGCTTCGTCACACAGCTTCAGATTCTGGTTTCCACAAAGTGCTAGGCCAAATACAATTATTTCACAGGAAAATAATTGCTCCCTAGGATGCAGAGATGTGAGTAGACTGCTAGACACCAGTTATCCCAAACACTAACAAAGTATTCAGGAAAAATGAGCTCCACAAATTTTAAGGAGAAAATTAAACTATCATATACCATTTCTTCTACTGTATTTTGAGAAATCACATTGATCTAAACCAGCAAGTCACAACAGGACTTGCAAACACTAGAAGGACTCAAGTTATACTTGTCTAATTATACCAAGTCCTATGATTTCAAAGAATTTTTGTTGTTTACCAAAGACTTGGGGTTGATTTGAATTTAGAATTCATCAGTATAGGCCCTAACTGGGCACATCTACACGAGACACTTACTGTGCAGTAGGCTAATTATCTGCACAATAAATGTCACATGTGTACTCATGCACCTCTATTAGGCTGGAGTAAACTAATTTACTCCACAGCAAGATAGTACTTGTAAATACAAGTACTATCCTACTGCAAAGTAAAAAACTCCACAGCATCACTCGTGTTGATACTGGAGGGGCTGGCTGGGGCATGAGGGTTTTTCAGTTCAGGGGCTGCCTTCCAGCTAACCCCATGCTGAAGCATTCTTATGCCCTTGCCTGCTTATCTGCAGCACAATGAACCCGAGGGAACAGCCCCAGGCTGGAAGGTCTGAACTCTTGGGTCCCTGCTAGCCAGGGCTGCTCTTACCAGACTCCACATGCTGTGGTCCTGGGCACATGGGAGAACGCGCATCCGGGAGCAATAAACTCTGGAGCAATATGTCTGGGGTTCATTCAAGTGCATTAATATGCATGTGTAGATGCACTCACTGTAACCTAACCCTATCTTATTTTTCTGTCCAAACTCTGATTCTCTTTACCTTCCAAAAAATGGCACTAACATTTTACTTGTTTCCCCTGGGTCTGATCAGCATAAGGCCCTTCCATTAACAAAATCTGATCAATTCTAGCCAACTCCAGTGAGATGTAGTACTCCATTCTGCATCAGAATCTTTTAGGATCAAGCAATAAAGCACTACTATTTGTGGATCAGTTGAAGAAACTCCAGTGCCAGACTATGGAAACACAAGTGAGTATCTGTAATTAATGAACAATTCATAGTTATTAATGATCATTTCTAGTTATTTGAGATGGGAACACAACCAGTATCGCAATATTAAAATCCAGAAATATCCAAACTCATCAGTGTTGCTGTACCTCCTTAATCCTAACCCTGAATAGAATTACTGTTATATTGTTCCTTTCCCTTCTTACTGCTTTTTAGCTGGGGCTCCAAGCTTGCTTTCTTCATTTCTTTTTTCCCCCCTCCCATACCCAAAGGCTGTTTTTCTTGCTTTGTTAAAATCCCCAGGAGCTACTCCCTTTATGCAGTTTTCCCAGTAACTAGATTCATACTAGTTTATATTTCTGTGCAACCTCCAAATCTTACCATCTAACCCTCTTCTCAGTCAGAACCCATCCTGTCTCCCTCTCGGCATACAACACTAGTATTCTTCATGGAGCATACCTAACATGCTCACCCCTCTCTCAATATCAGATACTTTATGACTATACCCAAGTTGCTGTGTTGGTTATTGTGTGTCTGCCTCAAGTTCAAGCTCCCCTATGCTTGTAGCATATGAAAAAAAGCCATATTTTTCACACTGTCCTCCAGGATAAGATCTTGGATCTTTACCCAGAGTTAATAACAAGGGCTCCTTAATTTATATACCCAAACTGTAGTTAGATAAATTGATTCACTACTTTAGCTTAGATCCTTTGGAGGCAGATTGAAGTTGAAGTTGCAGAGCAATACCTGAATTCTCTCAACATAAAACATGGCTCAGGAAGGTCCATTAAACCTAGGAGAACATGCTTTATGTAATTCTGTTAGTTTGTTATCTATTGTACTCAGAAATGCTATAAGGTGTCTATCACTAAACAACTTAGATGCAAGATAACTTATGTGGTTCAAAGTTGAAGACCAGTGAAGCACAACGCTGTACATACAATAGAAACTAGTGTTAATCAGAATGTATGCATCAAAAGTTTTAAGCCAGAAAATAAAAAACAAAATGATTTTGTAAAATCATATCAATTTTGATTCAACTGATTTTCCTGAAATGAAAGACATTTTATTTCAAGACATTTTCTCGGTACTCCAACTGCGGCCTGACCAGTGCCGCATAGAGGGGAAGCATCACTGCAATGTATCTGCTAATGCATGATAATGTGTGGTTAGCCTTGTTGATGACTTCATCACATTGATGACTCATGTTCATTTTGGACTCAACTATGACTCCAAGATCTGTTTCTGCTGCTGTGAGGGTCATCCCCCAGCCTGTAAGTGTGTTGGTGGTTCTTTTTGCCTAGGTGCAGCACTTTGCACTTGTCTTTGTTGAACTGCATCCTATTTCATTCTGCCCATTTTTCCAACCTATCCAGGTCTGCCTGGATCTGTTCCCTACCCTCTGGTGTGTTAAATTTGCCCCATAATTTGGTATCATTTGCAAACTTGGACAGGGTGCTCTCCATGCCCTCATCCAGGTCACTGACGAAGACATTGAATAGCACTGGTCCAAGGACCAAGCCCTGCAGGACTCTACTACTCACATCTTTCCAGGTCCATATCGACCTGTCCACCACCACTCTGTGGGTGTGACCCCTAAGCCAATTTGCCACCCACCTGACCATGTAATCATCTGCATCACAGCCTATCAGTTTATTTATGAGAACAGAATGAGATACTGTATCGAAGGCCTTCTTAAAGTCCAGGTAGATGACATCTATCTCGACTCCTGCATCTAAGCATTTTGTGACCTGGTCATAAAAGAAACAAGATTAGTCAGGCAGGATCTATCTGAAATGAATCCATGCTTTTCCTTTCAGCATTATTTCCCCTTCTGGGCTCTCACAAATGTGATCCTTAATGATTTTTTCCAGTTTTCCCAAGGATAGAGGTGAGACTATCTGGCCTATAGTTTCCCAGTTCCTCCCTCCTCCCCTTCTTGAAAATGGGGACCACACTGGCCCGTTTCCGGGACCTGACTGAAGCACCATGAGTGCTTGAACAGCTGTGTCAGTGGCTCTGCTATGACACTGGCCAATTCCTTCAGCACCCTTGGATGAAGTTGATTTGGACACATCCAGCCCCTGCAAGTGCCCCTTCACTAAGTCTG
>NW_017728906.1:125605493-125632805 GCF_001723895.1 Crocodylus porosus | reverse complement strand
GCTAACAGTTGGTGAGCTGATGTCCCTCCTGTGTCTATCTGTGATCCAGTTGGGGGATTTGTCATGGTCTGTGTCTAGGAATACAGATGCAAAGAACTCATGGAAGAGCTCAGCTTCGTTCCCCCTCTCTGTCACCATTTGCCTTAGTTTGTCATGGAGGGGTCCTATTCTACACTGCACCTTCCTTTTGCTTTCTGTATACCCAAAGAAGGACTTTTTGGTGTCCCCAATTCCTGTCTCCAGCCCAAGTTCTAATCCCGCTCTGGCTTTCCTAATTCCCCACAAGTGCGAGCCAGGGAGTTATACCCCTTGGTAGCTATCCCATTTCCAAAGCCTGTATACCTCTTTTTTTGCTCTTAGGCTTTCCTGGATTTCCCTGTTCAACCAAGAGGACTTCTTGGCCCCTTTGCCCCCTTTTATCCATAATGGGATTGTCTCCTTCTGTGCCTGTAGGATTGCTCCCTTGAGGAACAGCCACTCTTCCTGGACCCCAATGTTGCCAATGCTCTTGAGCTTTAATGCCTCACTAAGTAATCTCCTGAACACACTGAAGTTAGCCTTTCTGAAGCCTTTCTAGCACTTCAGCCCAGCTGGTTAGTTTACCCACCTATCTCTAGATAGTGAATTCAATCAATCGATGGTCATTATCCCCTAGGTTACCTTGAACCTGCAGATTCCCCACCAGGTCATCCGCTGTAGCTAACACCAAGTCCAGCAAGGCATTTCCCCTAGTGGGATCATATACCTCCTGCATTAGGTGAAGGTCCTGTATGCAGGTTAAGACCCTGCGTGAGCAGTTAGATTTGGCTGACTGCTCCTCCCAGCACGTCAGGGTAGTTTAGGTCACCCATGACAACCATATCTCTCAAGCATATGGCCTCTGACAGCTGTCTGGAGAATTCCAGGTCTAGCTCATCCTCCTGGTGTGATGGTCTATAGTAGACCCCCATTACCAAGTGCCTTTCCCCCTGAACCCCTTGTATCCTGACCCAAAGTACCTCGGCTTGGCCCTCCTCTGATCCCATCTTGATTATAGAGGGTGTATATTGTTCCTTAACATAGAGAGCAACATCCCACCCCACCTGTTTCCCTACTCTGTCCCATCTGTACAACCTGTAACCCTCAATGCCTACTGCCCAATCGTGAGTAGGATCCCACCAGGTTTCAGTTAGCCCAACCAGGTCGAAGTTGTTGCTTGCAAGCAGGAGTGCAAGTTCATCCTGCTTGTTTCCCATGTTCCTAGCATTAGTGTAGAGACATTTAAGCTCCCTGATGGGTGCCCTGTCCTGTCCTGATGTGTATTGGGCCCCTTAATGCTTAGCTTAGTGCTTACCTAGGCTGATAGTATGCTACATCACCACATATCATAATATAGTTAAAAACAGTCTGCAGGGCTGTGAAATAGGAACTACAGTAGCAGCTATCAGGCAACAGAATTGCAGAAGAAAGGGAAACTTGATTATTGGAATATCAAGACCAATAAAAAGGAGAGTCAATCATATGTGGAATGAAGAGTTTAGAAGAAACCAGGAACCAGCAATTGGCCACTTGAGAATGAACCATGATAATCTACTGACTCCCTTACTACTGCCTAAATAGAAATGCTGCTGCCACTGCCAGACAATTGGTTTTAAACTTAGGGTGGGCCCAGAATCGAAGGTGGTGGCGGCAGGGTGTGACTGTACCCCTGCACCTCCCTGAATACACTTCTGTTAGTAGTGCATTTTATGACATGTAATATCTCATCCAGTCATGTCATAATAATATTATGCTCTATCTATTCTATCATTTTTTTAAAAAAATGTTGATACTTTTTTTAACTAATACTGAAAGGAGATGCTTCTTTATTTAGATTGATGAACCTTATTTTCTAGATCTCCGTCTCCTGTTTTTCTTGAGCCATTTTGCCTGTTTCTGTACAGGGCTATGGCAATTTCTGTCATGGCCTCCTTTCCCTGGCTTCTGTTCTGCTCTGTCTGTGGTATACTTGTTGATTATGGCAATCTGTTTCATATGACTGCCTCTACTCATTATATTTTTTTGCCCGGTTATTTCTACCAGCCATTTTCTCTGAGGCTACTTTGACAATAGTCTTATCTTTGATCCATAACTTTAGGTAGACCTGGGATAGCCTGCTTGCCTTCTCCCTTTACTGGCTGAATACCCATCTGTATGTGAACATTTTGGTGAGATACTGTCCTGCCAATGGGCTCCATTTTTGAGTGCTGGAGTGAGTGTGGTGTTAACAGAGGTAAGCATACCTCTTTCTACTCAGAATGCCAAGTGGAGTCCAAGATTGCAACATTTGCATTTCAATCATAGCACCATACCTTGCTTTAAAGAAAATGACTGTCAGAGGATATCTTTACCACTAGATGGCAATATTAGGTAAAATTCCAATCTTGCTTCTAAAAACTCCTCTAACATCCATATATACCAAGGCAAAACAACATTTTGGCAATAGTTTTCCATATCAATTGTATTGCAGTAATAAAAGTCTGTAATAATAAGCTTGATAAGAAAGGGCTTATCATACATTTCTTCACAAATTATGTTTGCTTTGTGACAACATTTTTAGGCAATCATGATCCCTATTCATCCTGTGCCTTTAATGGTGTAAGGTTGAGCTCATCTACTTTACCTCATATTCAGGTATTTAAATATGAGTTTCTCAATTTCCATTTATTACATTTTTACTGCTGTTCCTATTTATAAGTAAACTTAAGTGCTAAAGAGGGAAGTCATTACTGTGTTGGTAAGTAGACCTATACGAGTCACACTGCTCTTGTCCCAGGATAGTGGTCATAATGGTGGCAGAAGAAAATGCAGGAGCCATTTTTATCTGCTCCACTTTGAACGCCCATACAGGAGTCAACGTTACTCACATCGTCTGTGCTGGCACTAGCTAGCTTCAAACTATCAGTCTTTCTGAGTAAGAACAATTTGAACTAAGGAAGTATTAGTTCTGTATTGGAACTAATTGATTTTTTTCCCCCAGAATCATTTTTTCAGTGGAAAATGGTTTCTCAACCAAAACAAAACCTTTTATGGAAAAAAAATAATTTAAGTTGAACAGAAAGCCAAAAAAATATTGTTGGTATAAGTTCTTAGATTGCAAACAAAACAAAACAAAACAAACAAAAAAGAATAAAGAAAGAAAACTGCAAACTTCCAGAATTCTTTTTCCTACTGCAAACGAGATTTTTTTTCTGAAGATATTTAGGAAACTGATTTTTTTCTATCTATTGGTTTATAGTTTTTCAGTAAAAAAAAAGAAAGGTTTGTGAGAGATTTAAACAAACATTTAACTAAAAAATAATAGACATTTACAGCCACCATAATAGACATATCTTCTGTCCAGAGCTGTCCCTTGGGAGGGAAAAAAATGGGGTGACTGCCCTGGGCCCCGCACTTTGGGGGGTCCCGTGGTCAGTGCAGTATAGGCCCCACTACAGCCACACGTGTTGCTGCACTGAGCGCTGCTGGCTCCAGCTGCTGCCAATCCCCCTTGCCTCGCTGCACTGACTCCAGCCACTTGCCACCCCCACCTTCCCCCCCCAGGCCCCACACAAGCTGATATGCCCCAGACCCTGCACAACCCTAGGGACAGCTCTGCTCATGCCCCTCTCCATGTTCACCCCAAAATATCTCATTAAGTATTTCTGTAAACTCAAAGGACTCCTCTAGGAATTTCAGGTTCCTTAATCTATCACGCAGCCATCTGGCTGTAGGTGAACGCATGGAAATCTTCTTCAAACTATGCCATAGCTGGGGGTGGGGAGGGGCAAGCAGGGCAACTGCTCCAGGCGCTAAAGCAAACTAAAGCAAAGGGGTGCCAACAAGTGCTGCCCAGCCAGGCCGGGGCACAGGATGGAGATGTGAGCAGCTCTTCTGGGAGGGAGTGGGCATTGGGGGAGGGCATCTCCTACTCCTCTTTGCACCATCAGGCAAGCATGTGGAGGCATGTGGCCCCTGGATCTGTGCATGGGGCCCGGGTGGGCTGCTGCTGCGGGCTTTGTCTTGAGTGCCAAACTACATTGCTATGGTACTGCCTTCAAACATACTATTTTGGGATCCAGTTTTAAATCTGTTTGGAAGGATAAGGCAGAGAAGAGAGTGTGATAGATGAAGGCAAGAGACCAAGAGAGTATATACATAAGTTGGCAATAATTGGGAAGCATTAAAGCTGGTCAAAAGTCCATTAAAATGTAATGATGAAGTTCATATATGAATTACAGAATAGCAGCAGGCCTCTGGGAGATATTAGAGGCAACAAAAGAGACTGAGGGAACTCAAATAGGATCATAATGTCATGAAAAGAAACAGAAATATAGTGGAGCAACAAAGGCACCCCACATTAGCTACGTAAGCAGCAGCAATGATTACCAGTATTCCTGGACATCTAATGGGGAACAGCAAAAATTTCATCCTGTATCTTAAGCAGCTCTACAGAGGACTTAAAAAAGTAGTAGGACTGGTGTGAATTGCTGCATGTGTTGTGTATGCTGTGGTTGGCAGGGAGCAACAGAAAGAGATCAGCAATTGGCCACCTGAGAATAGGAAAGAACTCCTGGCTGAGAATTCAGCCTGTGTCCCAGCCAACTGATACCTGAAATAAAAGCTTGGCTTGTATACAGGCTTATTGGAGTAAGGCTTAGAATAAAGATTTGAATCCTATTTCTGACTCTTATTTGACCTTGAATAAATTACTTTTCTGTGCCTCTGTTTCTGTTCCTGCCCTTTGTCTGTCTTGCCTGTGTGTTTTAGAATATGAAATGTAGATCTCATTATGATCATGTATATGGCGTAGCACTACGGAATCCCTGCATAATATGTGTCCTTTATGTACTCTCTATATGAAAAATAACAAGTACCAATTACAACAACTGTTTGGGCAAGGAGTAGGTATGTCAGGATTTATCCAGCTGGGTTAGTTTGGGACAGTGGCAGCAACAGGTGGGTTCACCCTTCCTACACCTGCTCTCTGCCAGGCCCTCCTGGGTGTCCCATGTCAGCCCAGGGGCTCCAGAAGTATCTTAGTGGTTTGACTTTAGTTTCTTGCACTCCAGTTGCTGCTGTGGAGTGGTTTGCATTCCCTGTATCTAGCTTACTTTACTGCTCCCTAACCCCAAGCTCAATGCAGGCTCTTCTGCCCAGAAAGCAAAATTATAGTTCTCCAGAGAGAGCCTGGAAGAGTGATGCTGGCTCCCTCACAGCCCTCCCCATTTGCCTTTCCAACAAGAACCTGGGACTCTTGTTCCTCCACTGGCAGCAGGAACCAAAGGGGTGCCACTGCATCCATTCTGAATCCATCCCTGCATGTATATAGAACTCTGTGACAAAGCAGAAAAAACTGCAGGAAATTTCTTCAGCTTGGTTTGTTTTAATCAAGTTGAAATGTTTAATTTTAATAATGTTTAAATGTTTAATGTTGATAAGTTAAATGTGTGTTTTAATTTTGTAGTTTGCATTTTGGCTTCTACAATATCAATTTTAATATTATATTTAATATTTGGCTGTGGGGTGATGCTTCTTCTTTAATTTGTTTTTCTCTGTCCAGCCCTGTGGCTTGCCTTCTTGTCTGCTCAGTGGCCCAGTTTCAACAAGTGGGACTCCTACTCAGCCTAGCCTATAGCTTAGTGCTTAAGGTACTCCTCTGAAAGTTTGAGCACTCTTTGGCTTAGTATCCAGGTCTCCCATATGCTGAGCCAATGTTCTAACCACTTGGGTATTAGATAAAAAGTAGGCACATCATTCCTTGCTATGTTCAAGAGAAGCTATAGGGTACTGTGTTATAGTGTTAAGCTTGCTCTGTGAATGGCTTAGCAAATTTAGGCACCTCCCAGCACGGATCAAGATTACACCATAGTTTAGATAGGATTTAGGTGCCAACACAGTTTGTAAACATAGAAGTCTAAGCCAAGGCACAGGAAAAATTCTTCTTGTCAAAGTAGACATGCCTAAAGCAGTTTTTGGGTTTGTAGGGTGGAAATGAGCTGGAGTGCTCTTTGTGACATAGTTACCTAGGGGTGCCTATACACATGCAACAAGGCTGCTCTGATGTGCTGTAATTACAATGTGTTAGAGCATGGCAATTACTGTGCTTCAGCAGACTCCAGTATCACTGTATCAGTATCCCCATGCTAAAAAATGATAGTGGAGGCGCTTTAAATAAGCTTATCAAATGAGCTTTAGTTAAAGCACCCCCACTACCATTTTTCATCATGGGAATGCTGATATACATGATACTCTGGGTGCTCTAATTACACCAGCTCTTAGAGCCCTCTCCCCCACTCTTGGAGCATGTGTATAAATGCCCTCAAGGTATATACAATATTACATTTAAACAGGTAGAATCAGAGTTCCATCAGTTGAAATGCTCTGTGAAAAAGCATTTCAGCCAGTTTAAAGAATGGTTAACCCAATGGAAATCTCCACTGGGTCACACAAGGTTGAAGTGCCAATCGATCAGGGTGCTTGTATATAACCATATACTCCACCTAAGCCTTGTTTAGGTGCTATGAGAACAATTTGGACCAAGGTCCAAAAGCAAGCTAAGCAACTGGCCGGTTTTTTGGCCAATGAATCTGCAAACTGGGGATCCACAAGCACTGGAGCACATCATCATCTGGGCACAAAACGTGAGAGGGTGATCCACCTGCAGGGAAGCTTGATGACCTGCTTCTAGGTTGGTGGGTAGGTGTTCCTCTTCCAGAACCACTCTAGATGTTTCAGTTACTTAGGATTTTAAGTATGGAGGTTTGTTTCTAGAATGATTGGCTAAATAGTCAATTGGTATAAACTGATCAATGGAACTGTGCCATATTACACTAGTTTAGAACCCAAATTTATACCTGTGTACCTTTTGGGTTGTCTTTTTTAACACTCTGATATCACATTAGGAGAGTTCTCTCTTTCAGAGTCAATATCTCA
This sequence comes from Crocodylus porosus, assembly GCF_001723895.1. Lineage (NCBI taxonomy): Eukaryota > Metazoa > Chordata > Crocodylia > Crocodylidae > Crocodylus > Crocodylus porosus. Next base: position 125,625,872 of record NW_017728906.1, on the reverse strand, counting down.
ATATGTGGTCATAACATCCTGGAACTAGTATTGCAAGTATATAAAGATTTGTCAACTGCTTTTAACATGTTGAATGGTGTGCATTACGGAGTTGATGAAAATTACATAAACCTAATGCAATGCACATATAAATAATGCATTTGGATGGTGTTCTAAGGTGTGAAATCAGAATATTTCATTTTCTTTTTTTTTACTTGAAGCCTTATTTTTGCATTGGTATGGCTGCTCCATAGTCCTTACTTCATAAATTCAGGTAATGACTTTTTTCCTTCCCCATGGGGCATGTCTACACGTGTTCCCCCATGGTGCAGTTGTAACTGTGCCATTGTTTAGTACTTGCTTTAGGAAGTACTAAATTATGGTGCAGTAGCAGCCGTTACTGGGCCATCCCGGTAGCACATGGTTATTTTTAGCAACTATAACACCGTAGCAACATGCTATAGTGAGTCTGTCCCCACCATCACAGTCTGTGCCTGCCAATGTTACGTTGCCATAACGATGAGCTACGTTGCCATAGCTTGTTGCTATGGCGACGTAGTGTCTTGTGTAGATGCGTCCCATGAGGAGTATTTACTTCATGGGTCGACTGTCTGAGTTCCTTGTAGTGGGGGGGATACAAATAGAGAAGACAGCAAAAGCTTTATTTTCCAGAAATACCTGGAAAACCTAGGTTTCCAACTGCCAGAGGTATAAGGACAGGGTTTGCATTCTGGACAAAACCTATGGGACAGCTGGTGGGAAGGTGCTAGAGAGGCTGAGCCAGGGGTTCAGGAATAAATATTGGGAGGATCCTTCTGCAGTACTTCACCATGGGTAGGTGCATAAGCATCTTGGCATTCCAGCCTCCACAAATGTAAGTAGAATCTAAAAACTGTCTAAGAGCTGAAAAATGCCACTTTATGTAAAGATGACAAAAGATTTGTCCCTAAATGACTACAGCTTAAATAATAACACTGGATACATGCAGACGTTTGCTATACCTGATCTATGATAATGTGGCTTTAAAATGTGTGATTGCAGATCAGGAGTGACTTGTGCACACATTCACCACTGACAGGAGCTGCTCTGAGAAACTGGTGTAAATAACTCAGGATTTGGGGAGGGGGAGGCAAGACCAGGGGTCAAGGGGCTGGCAGGATCATGGTGATGAGCTGGTGGTCCTGTAGATAGGGTTGGTGGGTCCACTGGGGGAATTGTCTGTGCACGGGTGGGGGTTCAAATTCTGGAGACACTGGAGCTTACTGGAAGTGCTTTAAAGTTACTGTGGGTACAGTAACCTTTGCTTTGAATGCTCTGGCCTTCATATCAAGACTAGGTTGAAAAGAATGATGAGGCTATGAAGAGCTGCCTTGATGAGAAATATCACACACATTTATCTTGGATGACTGATAAAACATCAACATCCTAGGAAACCTCTTTTTACCACATACATAGCTTCCTTCAGTCTAAATTAAGGTCTTTGATACGTAGTATTTCCATCCCTGTTTTATGTTCAGATGGAAACAGCAATCTGGCTGAGAGGGTGAAAGCCTGGAAGGATGGGCTGGAGGGAGGCTGAAACCAATGCAGGACCAGGTGGGGGTCAAGTGAAGAATGACTAAGTGAAACCTGCAACCCATGGGCATGGTTACGGGGCAGCTGGAGGCCATGATTAATGCCCCTTAAGGCTCAGATAGGGCCAGTAGGGCCACAAGTGGGATAACTAGGGCAGGATAGGTACCAGAAGAGCCCATAAGAATTATGGTAGGAAACAAAAGGTCTTGAGAAAAAACTAATAGGACTGTAAGTCTGGCTTGGTCAGTCAGGTGCAACCAGGATTACTTCAGGACTCAGAGACAGGTCTCCCAATGCATATGTTTCATTAACATGTGGCAGGTAAAACAGCAAGGAGATACACTGAGGAGCTGGAGTAAGGTAGGTTTAATATGGCCCCCAAGGGGTGCCACAGAGTCCGGTTCCACTACAGTATTACTTTCAAGTAGTAACGTACCTGGCTTGGATGCTATCCCAGTTATGATCTTCAGAGCTTGCAGAGCTCTTTCAGTTGATGTAGCTTAGAAGAATGACCACCCAGGGATACACAAATGCTTCTATTTTTCCAGGTAGAGAAGAAGGCAACTAAACATTTTATTTGTGATGATCCTCAGAAAAATCTCCGTCTGTCAGTAGCTGTTGGCAAGATTCTTGCACGAGTATCCTTGACCACTTTACTTGCTGCGTGATCTTTGTAGCATGGTAAAAACAAGATATATGTAAATAGCAGAACACTGACCTTTACAGTGTCTTCATTGATTTTATAACACCATCAACATAGAATGTATGGGAGCTTCTAATGAAGATGGCTGTCCCAACAAATTCAGTATAATAGTTAGATATCTCCATGATAGGAGGATGAAAAGAGTAATGGAGTATGATACTATACTATTTCCATTCCATTTCTAGTAATAAAAAGCATCAGAGCTGTGTCCTTGTACCTACACTCAACTATACTAAGCTCACATTGATGCTGAGGTCTGCAGCAGAACTGCTAAAGCTAACACCACTTTTTATAAGCATTAAGGGTGGCATTCTGTGTATTCCTAGTCATCTAAGTGGCCATTTTTCCGTCATTTACAGGACATTTTTAGTACTTGTATATACAAGGGGATTCTATTAGTGAACATGAAATCCTACATATGCACACAGACTGGCAGCAACAAGACGGGGAGAGAAGAAGACTTTTATCTTTTTCCTCTAAATAGTGTGGTTACAATACACATCTATGAAGGGGGATGTCCTGGATTATAAACCATCTTGCCCAGAGTGAGCTTGAACAATTGGCCAACACAGAATGCCAATGACTGTGCCACAGGTCAGCCATTATCTGGTCTTTCTCCAGTGCCCCTTTTGATTCTGGTCCCCTGGGCAACCATGAGTTTATGGGAGGCCAAGAGGAAGGGCAAAAGATAGAGAGTCTGTAGCTCAGTGAGGTTGCTGCTGGCTTGGAAGGGAGAGCATCCTTGGTTTTAGCAAGGACCTTTGTCCCTGGTGGGACAGAAGCTTCCTTCTGCAGTGCTTTCTTGCTCCCAGCATCTCCAGCATACCAAGTGTATATCCCATGAGTTAATGGGTGAAAGGGGAAGAGACACATATGCAGTGATTTTTAATTCCTGAGGCTTAATCTAGTAGTCATGGGTTTTGTCTGATTCCATTTTTAAGCATCTAAGTCTGCAATCCATCTCCAAGTGGTAGACATATGGGCTACAGCCTCAATTGTGCATGCTCATTGGCAGAGCTACACCACTATCCATATGCATACATCTGTGTGTCCAGGAATCTGGTCATGTATACATCAACAATGCCATATACACAACCCAAAAAAAAACCCAGGAAGGAATAATATTACTTTAAGTAAATATATTTGGGATAGAAGAGGAATAACTGCAGACACAGCTGAAAATCTGCAAAGCATTAATCCAGACCTCCTTAATCAATGCCTGTGAACTCTACACAATCTGTAACCTCTCTCTACAGACATTATTTAGCCAGTCCACAAAGGTGCATTTCTACTAGGGCTGTGCGAAATGGCACTGTTCTATTCTAACTTCAGTTTTGAGGCCTGGACAGAACAGTGTTTTGTACCAAATTTCATTTCAACTTGAAACAGCCTCACTGTTTTGCTTTGTGAAAAGAGTGAGGCTGTTCTAAAGCTGCTTTAACCTTTTACCCAACCATTGGGCTGTGGAAACCAAACCAAACCCCATGACCAGGATGAGGAAGCTCATCTAGCCAGCTGGGCTGACTTCCCATTCCCTCCACTAGATTGCATTGGGGGTGGGGAATCAGCCCAGTTGGGTTGACTTCCCATCCCCTGTGCTAGATCACGCTGGGGGCGGGGAGTCCATTGTGAACTAGCGTGGGGGATGGGAAGTCAGCCCAGCTGGACTGACTTCCCATGCCCAGTGCTATGGTTGAAACATTTTGACTTTTGAAAAATTTCGACTAGCCTCCTTTTGTTTTGAGGCTATTTCAATGCCCTTTGTTTCACTTTGATTTTGCTGTTTTGACCTTAAAATGAGTTGAAACAGAGTCGAAATGAAATGGCTGGCGAAATTTCGCACAGCCCTAATATCTACCTGACTTCTGCCTAATGTGGCTAACTACGTCTCTCAATCTACAGCCATCACATCAATATTATGGGCCATATCCCATAAAGGTTATATGATAAACAGGGATCCTGATTTTCTCTGATAAAAACAGTCCCTCATTTTTGGATTTAAAAAGTAACCCCAAATGACATTTTTTCCCTGATTAAAATGAAACACCACTAATATATAGATATTAGTTATATAGTTATAGATATAGATATTATTTTTGTTGTTCTACTGCCACATAATGTTATGACCACAGCTAACTCACTGGCAGCAAAGATTGATGCAAATGAAATTATATATTTATATAATATATTTATTATTTATTTATATATATTATATTATTCATTTTAATCATAGGAAAATGTGAATTTTGGGTTACTATTTTTAAGCAGAACAATGGGGATTTTTTTTATCAGAGAAAACCAGAATCCCTGATGATAAAGCATAAGATGACAACATAGAATCCCAAATACTGAGATTCTCTGAGGAAATATGCTAAGTATAGGTGCTATTATTATGAAGACACAATTATTATCAGTCTGGCCATGTAGCTGGGATATCTGATAATTGGTTCCCTGATGAAGAATTGTGCTCTGGCATACAATCGAGTGGTTCTATTTAAAGACAACTTTGAATCAATACAATATGAAGTTTCAGAGATGGGAACAGAAAAACCTCATGGATGCAACACACTATTCAAATTGGTTCATTATGGTATAACTATGGGAGATAATACCTTCTGCTTGCAGAATGCAAGCATTTACAATGAAACTCTTGACATCAGTATTAATCCTCTGCATCTATAACATGCATTTGATCTAGTTTATAATCATATATTTCAGGCAAAAAATGGACTTAGCCACCTAAGAACGAATTATTAAGTGCCTTTACCTTGAGTTGAAAAGCAGACCTCTTAGGGTGCATACAGACATTCAGGAGGTCAGGGGGAGGTTACATCATGTTAAAAATTTCTACCCGATTTAACTTAGTTCTCCCAGATATGGATCTTACACGAGTTAGGTTGATCTAAGTGTAAACTGTACACTGTAGATCAGTCTAAAAGTGGTCTAAGTTAACTCTTCCTCCAAGGTGCACCTAACTTAGATCAGGTTGGCCATTTTTAGCCTGATCTGTCCTAAACTTTTGTACAGTTCCCAGTGCAGCCCCAGGGTTAGGAAAACCAGCCACTGGCCTCAGCCTGAGGGATGCGCTTTTCTCCCACACCCAAACAACCCTCCCTGTGGACCAGCACCCCCTTCTGCCCCAGTGCCCACCAAACCCCCATCCTGCAAGCTGCTGTTGGTGTTAGTTTTACTGCTGTTTGCCAGTGCTGGGAGCTGAGTGAGTAATTCAGGATGGAGGAAGGGGCAGGTGAGCTGGGGTGGGGGGCGATGTTTCATGGGTGGGTTGTTCATCTGGGGGTGGGGGAGTTGGAGGGATAAAAATAGCCCCTGGTCCTAGGGGGTAGAGAAGAGTCTCTTCTCCCCCTCTTCCCCTGCAGAACCCATGAGAATCCTGGACCCCACCAATCCCCCCTGTGGATCCCATCCTGACCCCTTGATCTCCCCTGCAGCCTGCTTGCCACCAATCCTCCTGCAGACCCTGCCTGCACGCTCAATGCCCTCAATCCCCTCCCCCCACTAGACTTACCTTATATCATGTGGCCTTAGATGGATCTAACCTCTCCAAATTTCTTTACACACCCTTAAGGAGGATGGCATCTTACAAAGGACAACAACACTGAGACCAGAGGGAACCCATAGGTGGCTTCTCTTTAGCCTAACATACTTTCTTTGGAACAGAACAAAGAAGAAAAAGCAAATCTTTCATACATGTGGTGCCATGGGCCCTTAATAGCCAGTGATAGCAGATATCTCATTACTTAACTAGTATCTCTCATTATTCATGTTATTTTAGCAGGTTTAGCCAAGTTGGGCCAAGGCTGAGAAGGATGAAGCAAAAGTAGTGGGGGCTGAAGCCTGGGAGAGACGGAAGCCACAACTTTACTAGTATCTCTCTGGGCAGTTCAATGCATTCCTTACATTCAGTAGCATGCTATTGCTAATAAAGGCTTGCTGAATATAAATAAAGGTGGCAGATTTAGCTCCTTAATTGATAACCTGCTCCTCCACAATGCTTATATTCTTGTTTTCAATGAAAGGTAACTTTTCAGTGAGTATGTTCAAAACAAGATGGTAAGTAATGCTGCACATCAATGCCCACTGCACTTTAGCTAATTAAAAAGATTGAAAATTTCCAGGAAAATATTTGCTTTTTCTTTTTTGGAAGCATCAGAATAGAACTATGTTTTCCCTTGAAACTTCATTTTATTTCCATATTAGCATAAATGTGCTATATAACCACTATCTAGTTTCATTGTCAGGAGATGTCAGAAATGAAATCCAAAGGATCCCTCACCATCAGCATTTTATGGCTTGTTATGTAAGGGGTCTCAGCAGTGATACCATGTTTTGTTTCTGTTGTTCTACTGCCACATAATGTTACAACCACAAGTAACTCATTGGCAGCAAAGATTAATGCACATTTTGATACGAAACAAATGTGCCTTTGAAATATGGAGTATGGAGTCATTAGATGTATTACCTCTATGGTTTCCATGGAGGTACGAATATGGTCATCTTTATATATTTGTGTGTGTGTATATACAAGCTGGAGGCACAGTGGGAAGCTGTTTCAACTTTCTAGTGGTGAAGGGGGCAACATCAACAAGGGGCTCCTTTCAAAGGTGTGTTACATCCAGAGGGAATCTCTTCACAGGGTTTTGGCATCGGAGGATCTTTGAAGATTTTTGGATTTTTACTTAACAGGTGGTCTTAACTCACACTATAGTCTCCATTGAGCTGAAGCTGCATAGCACTGCATGAAACTTCCCAGCTTAGCTTTCTGGAGAAGAGAAACCACAGGAACCTTCTTTTATAGGATGGTTATCTCTCTTATGGGAGGTCTGTAATTCCCTACCTCAAAAACTGGTAGAGAGTACAAATACCTGCCAGATAACAAAGACTGTATTAGTGTAGTCTATAACTCAGAAAGGAAAGTTTATACCTTCTTTGAATGAATTAGTCTTTAAGATTTTGCTATTCCCTGCCTCCTTCTTGCCTATTAATTAACTTCTCTAATTTAACCACTTTAACCTGGACCTCAAGTGCTGGAGGCTGCAAATGAGAGAGGAACTGTAGAAAAAAACCTGGTCATACTTAGTTCACTCTCTCTTTGAGCATCCACTCTCTGTCCCTGTGTAACACAGGATACTTCACAATATGAGCCTATGGTCTGACCCAGTAAATGGCAGTTCTTATGTTCTTAACCTCCCTGGATAGTCCATTGCTGACCTCAGAGTAGCTGTTTTCAGACAATGAAACGTTAAAAACCAACTTGAACAAGAAGCTGAGGAACAAAAATCATCCACAGACTGGATTGTGTTAAGTATGGTATAAACTGAGACTCCAGATTCTTATCCCATTACCTAAATTAGTTTGTATAACTTTTATGTCCCTCAGTGGGTTGATTGCTTTATTTTTCTGTCTTTTATCTGCCTGGTCTGTCCTAGCAATGCCCCCCTGTTTTCCTCCCTCTTCCCTACCCTATGGACAAATCTCCACATGCGCTTTAATGCGCAGTAGCTTATTTTACTGTGCATTAAAGTGGTACATAAAAAGCTATGCAATTATGCTAAAGTACAATAAAAATAGGCTACTGTGCATTAAATGTCACTTTGAAAAATCTGCTTTTGGTAGTGCACATTAGGGCAGCCTAATGTGCATTTAGTACCTCACATTGGAGGTACTAAATTTTAGGGCTGTGCAAAGCTTTGGTCCCCGATTTGATTCAGAAGAGATTTGGCCCAATTCAGTGGCTGAATCTCTGAATCCAGATTGAATCAGAGGACCCTTGAATCTCTCCAAATCGAACTGGAACCTTCTGAATCAATTTGGTGAGATTCGGCAATTCGGACATAGACACAGCTTTAAATGTTTTTTCTATATACCTTGAGGTACCAGGTGGCTTGTGAATCCTGAGATGGTGGGGCAGATGGAGCATCCCAAAGGAGCATGGGGGGGTGGTCCCCGCACACTTGGCAGCTGACCTAGAAGTGGACCAGAAGCACGGCCCTCCCGTGCACTCCCCAGCAGACCCGGAAATGGACTGGTGCACTTCTGGGTTCATCACCGAGCACACAGGGGACCGCCCCGCACTTCGGTGGGATGGCATCACAGCGTTCACGAGCCATACCAGGTACCTCAAGGTACGTAGAAAAAAACATTTAAAGTTGTGTCTATGGCCGAATTGCTGATTCTTCAAATTAACATCAAATGTTCAGATTCGGATTTGGCCTAATTGAACTGGGGACAGTGATCCGAATCAACGAATGACATCACTGTCACTGATTTGGGCCAAATCCAAATAGAATATGGCCCATTTTGCACACCCCTACTAAATTTATATGCATTAGGAGAAGTGCATTAATGCACGTATACACAAGTCCTTTGTATTCTAATTATTGCTTTTTATTTAAAAGCTCTGTTTTTTGAAGTTCCTTCACTGCATCCGATGAAGTAAGCTGCTGCTTACAAAAGCTTATGCATCTCTGACTTATTAGTCTATAATAGTGGTTCTCAACCTTTTTAGACTGGTCATCTCCTGTTCAGCATGAAGCATTTCTCAGAAAATGCCAGCTCTTTTTCAGCTATCACTTGTTTTTTTACTACATAAAAATAATGGAGCAATTTGTCTCTTGCAGATAATTTGGAAAGACCACAAAAAGTCAGGATGTTTTTAACAATATGAATTCTCATTTGAAATCTCTGGATTTATCTCGTGAATCATGTTTGCATACTTAACAGTGTTAAAATTGTATGGCAACCTATGGCTCTCTTGAAAGGATCTCAAGGTATCCCAGGGTACCATGGCACCCTGGTTGAGAATCACTGGTTTCTAAGGGTGTGTGTCTACATGTAAGCCTCAATGCGCATTAGCCTATTTTAATGTACATTAAAATGTCACAAAACATAATTTTTAGTTAATGTACATTAAGACAGGCTAATGTGCATTTTCCTAGTACCTCACAATGGAGGTACTAGATTCAATTCACATTAACTAAAATGTGTTAATGCACCTGTAGATGTGCCTTAAGGTGTAAATCTACATCACCCTATGCCTGTAATTTAAAAGCAAGATAAGGCTCTGTATAGATATAGCCACTAGATGGCAGAATTGATCAAGTTATTTTAGTACCAGATAGGACATGCACAAAAACAGATGGTTTAAAGAATAGATACCAAGGAGCAGCTGGTGCTTTCAGATAGTCCTCAAATAATGTACCTGGGTTACCTGCAAGCATGCTAAACTGATGGAGGCTATTATATTTGCATATCACTTAGAAAAGCAGTACTTTGGGGACTGGAAGCAGGGCATCAGTTAATGCCCATTGTTAGATTTTTTTCTAGGAGCGTGCATTGAAGGGCTTTACTTCTGGAATTACTGGCTTATATTTGAAACTCAGATATAAGTTTTGGTGGTAGATCAGGTATGTTCCACTTATATTCCCAAACCCTTTTGTTCTGAGAAGTATCTGTTCTGAACTTAACCCATCCTTATTTTGCAGATAAAATTGATATACTGTTACAGCAAGAATTGGTTTTTACAATCTCTTACCAGCAACATCACTCAAGGAACCTATTCCATACCATGTATTCCAGTGATACTTCCTGTAACAGCAACAGCTATGCAAATGCAACATACTACCCAATAGGGCTGCGCGAAGCTTCAGTAACTGATTTAGTTCGGTGGAGGTTTGGCTCAATTCAGTGGCCAAATCTCTGAATCCAAATCAGGAGACCCTTTCAACTCTCTGAATTGAACTGGGACCCTCTGAATCGATTTGGAGAGTCGGAAAGATTTGACAATTTGGACATAGGCATAGCTTTAAAAGTTTTTTCTACATACCTCAAGATACCAGGCAGCTTGTAAACACAGATTAAGGCAGATGGAGCTTCCCACAGGAGCGAGGTGGTGACCCCCACCACACTTGGCAGCAGACCCAGAAGTGGGTCAGAAGTGCTTCTGGTCCACTTCCAGGTCTGCTGGGGAGCATGCTGGGAGGCCCCCCCACACCCTTGGCGACTGGTGTCTCCTGGGTCGGGGGGGCACCTGGGGTCCCGCTGTGGCCAATAACTGAGCCAGGGGGCATGGGGCGGGGCATGCACTCAGTGGTAGACCTGGAAATGGAGTGGAACTATTTCCGGTCCACTACCGAGCACATGGGGGACCCCATCACACTCTTGTGGGACGCTGCATCTACCCCACCATCGCAGCATTCACAAGCTGTGTCTGGTACCTTGAGGTATGTCTAAAAAACATTTAAAGCTGTATCTATGGCCGAGTTGCTGATTCTCCGAATCAGCATCAAATCTTCAGATTCAGATTTGGCCAAATTGGGACAGTGATCTGAATCAACAAATCAAATTACTGTCCCCGATTCAGGCCGAATCCAAATCTGAATTGAATACAGCCCATTTCACAAATCCCTACTACTCAAGCATCCACATGTTGCTACTAATAAATGTCAATTGTACTCTATTTCAAGAACCGTTCCCTAGCACATTAGACTATATCAAATTATCAACCACTTAAAGTAAGTGGCAGGTCACTGGCAGTTTAACATTTAATAGGTACATGATAGCTTTCTTAAATTTTGGCTAACCTAACCTTCATATCCTGATACACGCCTCTTGAGACAGCAAATCTCAAACTATTTGGAAGTGAAATCTCAAAGTAGCAGGGTTTATTTGATGATCTGGTTTCCTTTGAGAGAAAAAAAATATATATAACATCTCATTACCCTAATCATAGGTTAATGTTCACCTTTCTGTTCTCTCTCTTCCTTACTAGACTTCTGTTAGTCTATTTTGCATACAGCCTGCATACAATTTTACTGTTTGTGCATGCATGTATTACATTAAATTGCTGCACACATGCACTACATATGTAGTGAATTCATGCACACAATACATTCTCCAAGCAGCTGAAGGGATCTGGATATCCCATTACTGTTATTCAATTGAGAAAGGTAGTTAGCCATATTGGTGTGAATTTAGGCAGAAAGCAGAGCTAGGTAGCACCTTAGGGTGCTTATACACATACAGGCTGCTCTGACTTGCTGTAATTACAGCACGTCAGAACAGACTCGATTAACTGAGTCTGCTGGGGCATGGTAATTACTGTGCTCCAGCTGATGAGCACTAGTTAAAGCACCCCTGCCACCATTTTTCAGTGGGAGGACACTGATACATGAGATGATTCAGGCACTTTATTTAGAGTGGCTCTCAGAGCCTTTCTAATTAAAGCACCCCGCCCCCCACTCTCAGAGCATGTGTATAACCACCCTTAAAGACTAACTCATTCGAAAAAGCATAATCTTTCTTTTCTGAAGGAGTGCCACCCTGCCTTGCATTCTGCCTATTATTCAGTTGGGTATCAAAATCCCTTAGTGGGGCATGGCCAAACAATGGAACACATGCCACAAGTGGCCAGACATCTTCTATGTGTGGCACATGGTAGACTGGGGAAGGAACAAGCAGAATAGTGGCGCATAAGCAGAAAGCAGAGCAGGATATCATGCAGGGAGAAAAAGGGAGGAAGCAGGAAGCAACACAACAGATCACTCAGAGACAAGCAGATTGGGCAGATGAGGGGTTTGGGGCTAATTTGGGGTATGGCTGCCAAAAAGATTGGTCCCCACTGCCCTGTATAACCTTCAAAACCTCAGCCCAACACGTATCCATTCTCCCATGAATAAGGGCACACAGACTATCGAATATCTGACTGTTGTTCAAATGAACAAGGATAGGGTCCAAATGTACTGCCACCAGCATTTAAGTCATTCAGCATCTGTTTAGAGTAAAGTAGGATGCCATTCATGTTAATTGTAATATATAAACATAGCTGATCTCCAAGACAATCAGGAGGTGATTTATTTTTTAAACTGAAGAAAAGGTCTGTGTAGATATGATGATCAGAATGCAAATATACATTTATGTAAATGTATAGTGTCTGGAATTCCTAGCAGCTAATCAAAAGAAACAAGTGAGTATATAGATTTTTAACAGAGGCATATGGCATTGGTGTTTTGATTATTTTGTAATAAGCATACACATATCAGATAGTTACAAAGATTGCTTATAGTTATATATAAACTAACTTTTCCAAAAAAAATTTCAGAAGAAGGGGTGGTTAAATGAACAACTAGATTCACTCCTTTATGCTCAATTAATCCTTATTTTTTAGGCACTGCTTCTCTTTCTGCCTCTAGCTTCCTGTTTGCTTTGATATGGACTACATTAATGCCTGTGCTTTTAATGATAATCTCACAGGTGACAAGGCACCAGGACTTTGGTAGCACTGAACCAAAGATACTTCAGATTGTATTAGCTCCTTCATCTCTTTCTTTGCATTTCCTCTCTTTCACAGTGTTGCACAACTCAGGAAGAAACCTATTTATCCTTTCTGTTTTTTTAAAAAATCTCCCAACAGCACTTTGCTATAGAAAAGGTACAAATTGATTTTTAGTTTGACACTGTTCCATCTTCTTATTATTTAGTATACACAGTAAGTCAGCACCTGATTCACTGGGAGAACTTCTAAAGATGTACTCTAAACTGTCAAGACTTTTTTGTCTATAAAACTCAGTTCTTCTCTTCTTAATTACATTTCTTGCTAGTCCTCTGTATTTATCAATCACCTCCTGTCAGCAATATGCACTCATAAGAAGCCTTACTTGTCATATGAAATAATTGTTGGCTTGCCTAGTATGACAGAAAAACTACAGTATGTACTTGTCTTACAGTCAATTTCCAAAGGATTATCTCGGAACTCTGTTTTCATTCTAAGTCTGTAATAGTGAACCATAGGCTCCATTCTGAGAGTCAGGTCTGTGTATAACAAGTCACTAACAGTGTATAGGGACGCCTTTAAGATTTACCCTGCCTACATTTATAATGAAAGTTCGTATAAATGATTTGCTATAAACAAAATCTTTTAAATTTTTTTGGACAACTTTATTGATAAATTTAGAACAGATCTATGGGGTGGCTATAGGCTAATCTTATAGAGTTTTATCTTAATGAGCAAACACATCTTAAAAATAAATCACCATCTAAATTGCAAATAATTTCAGATGTAACATAGTAAGGAAGTGAAACCTCCAGGACAAAGCTATGTCACAGACTATTCAATCTTTTTTGTTATTATACCTTAACTAAAAATAATAGACAACATAACTTTTTTGGTAGAGCTGCTGCAATAATGTTTTCAGGTGTTTTCTCTAAATTTGATATCTATTTATTGTTCTTTTATTGCTAAAGAATAATAGAATTGGTAGGCCTGAATAGGACCTATATTAAGTCATCTGGCTCAATAAACACCTGAACGGATCTTCTTGATTTGGGGCCACATATAGAAATTTTTATATCATTGTCAGGAGGTACTCTTAAAGACTGCAAGTAGTTTTTTATTGTGCTATTAGAAATGATCCAAACATTCTTACAAATTGAATTTACCCTTTGTTTCTGTTTTCAACTTATCCATGCTAGGTTGGAAGTTCCAGCATTTTGTTGCTAAAATAATTTGAAAAAGGTTTTCTGCTATACTTATATTTCTATTTGAGCTTTGCATGGGCATTGTTTAAGTACATTGGTTCAAATAGTCAGTAAATGAAATTTAAAATTTAAGCTGTTTTGATTAGACCCACATAGAAACTCCTTTTTCCTTTCCTAGATGAATTGGCTGAACTCCTAGAATCAGCTTTGTTTTGCATATTTATGCACAAAAATTCAAAATGATCTTTCCGAGAATATTTTTTACAATTCCCAGGTTATATTTTGTTTATATAAACATGCTTGACAAACAACAATAACCAGTTCTTAAAGTAGATGAGGCAAATTTCTTTAAATGATTAACTGACATTTATAATGTGTGTACCACCCCTCTTCACGGGTGCTGTATTTATTTTCTGGCTTATTTTATCTTTACACATTTTCATTTAAAAAGAAAGAACTGCATGGGGAGGGGAAAGAGGCAGAGAAAGAGAAAGAGCACTGTCTTGACCTTCAACAAGAAATGCATCCAGATAAGCACAGACAGTGTAAGAAAAAACCTTTAGCTAATCTTGGGTAGCTTAGTACTCCCATGTGTACTATAGTACATCTCAGTCTAGAGGCATTAAAACTATTCAGCCATACAGGTAGAAATTCATACTGGAGAGCTGCAGTAATTTCCTGCCCCCATCTCCTCCCAGATATCACACAATTATGGGTGTTTCTCTGGTTAACAACATGAAGTCAAATGTTGTTGTGGTGCAAATTTACAATGACTCCACTAGTACTAGTGGAATTACCCTGAATTATAATAACATGAAAGAATGACGTATTTATGTCTTTACTGTGTGTCCACTGTGAATAATTACAGATTCTGAATTGACACACCCAACTAAGTGGGATTATTGGCCACAAGTTGTGTAAATTATATTCAACCCAGACAATAAAATGTAAGATTTTTTTCCAAAGATTCCTGTCACTGGAAATAAAGTGATGTGGAATTGTTTGCTCAGACTTCTGGCTCTAGGTAGGAAATGAGGAAGGATGTGGCCTTCCACAAAGATGGCATGGTCAAGGGCTACTCCCTTACGTTATGTGGTCCACTCCAAATACGTTAAAAAGGGGGGGAAATATGGAACTTTGCGCAGTTTGAATCTTCACTAAGCATCTTTGATTACAGAAATCTGCATGGATTAGTGCTCTGATGGAAGTGATCACTCTCTAGAGCAGTAGTAGGTAATCCCTGGCATGGGTGCCAGAGCATGACCTGTGAAGGCATTTTGCTTAGCATACACATCTCATGGTGGATAGTGAGGAAAAGGCTGGGGTTGCACTGCCACAGCAAGCATCAGTCCCCTCATGGCTCCTCTGCTGTCTGCCCCTGCCACACCAACATCTTACAAGTCAAGGTTGTGAATGTTTTTGGCACTCCGCCCAAAAACACTGCCATCCCTTGCCCTAGAGTATGAGCCATACCTATGAGAAGGACTGGTGACAAATGTAGTGCATCTGACCCATTTGTGATATGGATGTCATTTTGTTATCACACTGACAAAATGTATATATTGGATCCTATGGCTTGCTTTGGTATTCAGGTTAAGTACTTTGTCCAGAATGATTTGTTTCCAAAGGGATCAGATATCTATTATGGATGCATTGTAGTTTTATTGTGCTGCTTATTTTTGTGATTGAATGTAACCACACGCTGCATTTTGAGCCAGTTCATGCTAATATCATCAGCTGTCCCCATCACAGTACATTTTGTAATATAGCTCTTTTACATTTGAGCCAATTGCTACAGTTACATGCAATCTGTTGTGTAATGGATCACTATGCGGCCTAAATGGGGAGGGCAGGGGGTTATACAGCAGCTCTATAAACATTGCAACCTCCTTAAATTGAACATTCAACATCACTGACCACTGACGGCTGTTCACATGGCAAATCTGTCTGGAATTTATAGTCTGATCTAGATTTATTTTCTACTTTTGTATTTAGAATACATCTTCAACAGCTTTCTTCTCTTTGACTTCTTAATTCAAAAAAATCACTTAAGGCATGGGCCATCTTTTGAATGCCTGCAATGTGCCTAAACATCAGATTCATAAAAAAAATATAATAAAGAGAAGACTAGGCCCACAGCATCCAGTAGCTCTATCAGTATTTGTGAAATAACAATGAAGGGACATAAAGGCTCTGAGGAACAGGGGAATGAATAGTAGTAGAAAGACCTTCCTATAATAGAAAGTAGAGTTGTGTGAGGGTTTTCTGTTTTATCAGTAGAACTGCTTAAGAACATATAGTTTAAATTTTGATTATAACAAAAGATACTTCCTTCCAAGTTGCTGAGGTAAGACTTTGTACCTGTAGAATGATATCCAGGGATCCTGGTTTTCTCTGATAAAAAAAATTCCCAATTTTTGGATCTAAAACAAGTAACCCCAAATCCACATTTTTCTGTGATTAAAATGAAACACCACTAACATATATCTATAGATAGTGTCATTTTATTTTAATCATAGAAAAATGTGGTTTTAGGTTACATTTTTAAAGCTGAAAATAGTGGATTTTTTTTTATCACAGAAAACCAAGATCCCTGGTGATCTCAATAGGAGAAAAAGAAAGATTGCTGAATGAGGGATGTCTGTAAAGCAAGAATACCAAATCATGAACATGGTGAGGCTTTGTTGTTTGTTTTTGTCCCATGAAATGAAACTATTCAGAAGTTTTCATAAATATAAACATGCGCCAAACACAAGTGACCTTCCCTATAACAGCTAATAGCCCTGTAGTTATGGCATTTTTAGGAATGTGGAAGACCACGTTCAAATTCGCTCTCTGCTGTGTTGAAAGCAGCAACTAGAGCAGGGGTGGGCAATTATTTTGGGTAGAGAGCCACTAACTGAATTTTGGGAAGCCACTGAGGGCTGCATGGCAGGTAGCCAGGGGAAGATAAATGTTAATTTTCTGAATTTTTATGGGGCCCTGTGGGCCAGATAGAATGGCCTGGAGGGCCACATCTGGCCCATGGGCTGCATTTTGCCTGCCCCTAAACTAGAGTATGGGTCTTCCACATGCCAAAATAATTTCCTGCCTTTTGGGTTATGACATCTGTCTCTCTCCCTTTGGATCAATGAATATTTAATTATTTATGCAAAATGAAACAGCTCCTGCAGGAGAGCCAGTTGACTGCAAAATTCACGTGAGAGACAATGGTTCACCCGTTGACTATTAAGAAGGCACAGCAGACAGCTGATCATGGATCTTCTGCATCCTAAAAAGATGACCTAACCACCAAGCTAGTGGTTAATTTAGCCAACATTTTTAAGCTAGACCTGAAAAACCTTCCTGACAAAAATTCCTTCAGAGTGATGCGTTCCCAAAGTGGAATAAAGTTTTGCTTTCCACAAATCAACATTTCCTAACAACAACAACAACAACAACAACAGCAACAACAAATTTGTTCCATTGAAAGACTCCCAGTCAGCCCTACTTTTTAATTCACACCATGTCCACAGATTCTATCTGCCTTGGAAAAAATACAACAAAAGCAGCAACAAATCCAAGCCCAGGTAATGAATTCCACCTGCAGGACTACAGCTTAACCATGCTTGGCTCCCTGCACCTTTAGCCAGCAGCAACTTCTCTGGCTCTTTTCTAGGCATGCTGTTCCACTTCCAATTCAGAAATCTCACAGCCCAAAGCTACACCCCTCTGTAATTCTATGCTGATTGTGGTTTAGCCTTTTGGAAGAGCCTTAACCTGCCTAGGGAATTTAAGAAAAAAAGTCCCTTCATGCTAATATCAGTTCTGCGGTAGTTGTAGTAACATCAATGAGGGTTTTATTTTTTTTTATCTAAAATTCCCTAGTGTAGACACAGCCTGTGTTTGTTGATCATCACAGCCTCAGCTTCATTCAGTTGTTCATCAACACAAAAGAAAATGTTTGAAATCTTGGAACCTCCTCCTCCTTTCACAAGAGCTGTGGGGCTTCTTTCAGTCTGAACAGCTCTCATCTATTCCTTGCTTAATTACCTTTAGGCTCTGGGCTATTAACCCCTTGGGAAAATTCTTGCAATGTTTGTCATGATTAACCTTTCTAGTGTGCACTGCTTGCCTGGGATACCAGAATAATTCATTAAAATGCATTTCTTCAGTACCTTTGGTATAAGTAGAAATGAACCAAAAGTTCTGGGGGTTTTTTATTATGGAAAATACAGTAGTGACAGAAATTAAGTTCGTCACTACCAGGACAAAACAGGCTATCTCCAGGACCAGTCAATTTACCATTCCACACATCAGGCCTCTGCTTACTAAATTAGAAAAATACCGGGTGTTGAGGAAACACCACTAAAGCTTTCTTAGTGATGCAGGTATGATTCAACATCTGTTCTTCGCTGCACATTCAGTGCATACAACATTTGGTGCTAGAGTTACCATCCTTTGCCTGTCATTAGGACTGTCAAACAGAAAACAGCTGCAAAGTGTCAAAATGGATGAAAGATGAAGTGGATGACAATCCCTTCCACCATAATGTGCCTATTGATCTTGGTCCTGGATATTTTTCTGTATGAGTATTATAGCCAATTTGCCAAGAAATATATGCTTCCTTCTTTAAAAATGGGTAGGTTTTGAGCAGCATGAGAACTAATGAGAAAACCCAAGTTTTCCTTTTATAAATAAAAATAGCAATAATAAATAAATACAAGGGAAAGCAAACTAGAGTGAGCAGATATGAAAGCATTAGTGAAGGAAGTGAATAAAGGAATTGTCATCTAAGAGAATTAAAAAAGAATTCTGTATTTTAATAGTCTCTTTCAGTGTTGTGGTCCAATTTCAAAATAAGAACCTAAGTGAAACTGGAAAAAATACATTATTAACTGTAAATAACTGCACCCACAAAGAGGCACTTACATTTACAACCATGATTTGTACACATAAATATTGTGCTTGAAGTGACTTTACATTAACTACTACAGCAGTTTAGACACGTTTATGAATGCTCAGAATATGAGGAGCTGGTATCAGAAAGCCATTCACAGAGTAACTGAAGGCAGTTTTAACAAATGCATGGAAAACAACAATGCATATTCTATATCACAGCAAATATGATTCTAACATTTTCACACGTCTCAATCCTGAGACACCAGAAAAGGATCCACATTTCAGAGCTTCTGAGCTGTTTTGAATTTGAAGCTGCAAAGCTATTTTGAAAGTCAGGTCAGTTTGTAAAGTGTCTCAGTATGGATGTAGGTACTTAATGTAATGCACCCATGTTTGAAAAGCGGGGGTTAATTGTAAGAAGACTCAGCCGCATCCCAAGACAGTTTAAACACTTTTGGTTTTCAATTGTAAGATTCTTAGATAGAATAACAGAATTTTCTCTTATTGCTTTTAAAACAGCCAGTCTTTAACCTGAATCTGAGGAGATTTTGCTGTATTATCTAGCCCAAAGAATACATGCATCAATGAAGAGATAATTTAGTATCAAGTAAGTTCCATGCCAATACAAGAAATAAGGCTGAGGTGATGGAATTGGTCTTTTAAGTGTATTGGGTACAGTTACTTAGTATTAAATTCCCTTTTTGTAAAGGAAGGATAGTTTTGTCCTACAACTGGATGTTGGAGCTGCTAGACAAAATGAGACTCCACAGAAGGAGACCATAAAAAGAGGAAAAATACATAATAAATGCAACGAATTTTGCTGCACACTATAAAGTCCTCACTCCTCCAGGAGAACTGCAGGATGAGAATACAAATCAGAGAGTATGGCCTGACTGTACCATGGTCTTCTGGGAGATGACAGGTTATCCTTATGTGTTGCTTCTTCATCAATAACAGATGAGCTACTATTTCTTTCTACATTTGATTTCTCCTTCCCCAAAACAAAAGAAGAGGGTGGGGTCCAGGAGAGGGCAACATAATTCAGACTCTACTGCATCTACAATGTGTACTGAATTTGTCTAGTTTGGTTTCTTATCTTTGTAGAATAGTGTTCTGAATATTTTTGTGCACTTTGCTTGAACATGGCAAGGATTACTAAAATAGAAATGTTTACTATGAAGTAAGCCTGGCAACATCTCAGGGATAAAAATGAATCAGACAGCATTTTAGGTGAATAAATTGATGATTCTCTTTCTACTTAAAGTAGGGCTGTACAAATGCTGAGTGATGGGGTACAGCACACACTGTACTGTGAAGCCTAACCCCCTTCCAACTGCACCAAACTGGTGCCTCAGGGCTGCCCTGTGTTATACTGTATTGGTATTCTCCTACATCATGTTGTGCCACGTGGGCCTCCCTGCCACACCATGTGGGGTTCCCATGGTTCCCCTAAGTCTGCTGGCTGTCCCTCAGTCCTATAGACCCTGCTGCCCTGTGTTGAAACGAAAGCAGGAGGAGGAATGGGGATGTTTGGACACTCTGGTAGCAGCAGCAGGAGCAATGGAGGGTGCAGACTGGGAGCTGTGGGGGACCACAGTTTAACCCCTCAGAGGCCAGATCTGATGTGCAGACCACCAACTGGACAGCCGTGATTTAAAGAGGTAATAGGAAATAAGCCCACCAGTTCTATGTTACTGAATATTTCTGAGCTTTATAAAGTGTTATTTTTCTTTCCAAAAGCCCATGCA
>NW_017728906.1:125602999-125605346 GCF_001723895.1 Crocodylus porosus | reverse complement strand
AAGAGAATCAGGCAGAGTAAATTTTGGCTAGGTGTTTAAGTCATTTGACGTTTCAATAGCAATTACTATACTGGTTATAAAAATTATGTTTTCTGGGAAAAACAGACATTCTCTTTTAGTTTTGACAGTAGGATGAATATGCATGAAGCACTTGACCTGACAACTAAGAAAAGTTAATTTTGTGGACTGATTTTCCAACAGCCCTAATGCAAATCCCTTTAATGCTGTCTCTGCAAACGCTCTCTCATCTAATTAACTTTAAATTTATGGAGTAGAACAGATATTAAATTAGGATTCTTTAACTTCCACTTATTATGACATTCAGATGGCAGAAGGATTTATATTTAAAGATAGAACTGGAGGGCCTACCAAAGTAGGAGCTGAGGACTTTGGGCCAAATTCTTTCCAACCTATTACACATCTAAGTGGACTTAGATGCCTAAATGAAATTCTATTTCATCATGTTCAAGTCCTGAAAATCCATTAACACATCTATATCTGCATTTACAGATTTTTTCCATGATTAACTAAATCTATCTATTTGTCTTCATTGTCATTCATCAATATCTATATCTATATTTAGTGGTGTTTCATTTTAATCACAGAAAACTGTGAATTTTGGATTACTTTTTTAAATCTGAAAATTGGGGATTTTTTTTATCAAAGAAAACCAGGATCCCTGATGATGAATGTCCTGCATTTGAAAACTTGTCTAACTATCCCAACTATACAATCAGTCCAATAAAAAGTATCACTCTAAGAAATCCTTGATTCTCATATAATTCCTGGACCATCTGGGCTACAACATCACTGTAACATCATAATCCATAAAGGCATATATGCACATAATGACTGGTAGGTTAGATGAGATGACTGGATTGGAATGAATAGGAAATTAGACAGGGATTCTGGATTGAATGCTAGAGGGAATTAGAGATAAATACCTTTGATTATCTGGGCTTTTGGTCTCTATCTCTTCTATGCAGGCTAACAGTCATACAACAGATTTAGTCTTTGTCTTTATTTTTTTCTTCATTTCTGCTGCTTCCTTTAATCTGGAAAGTCACATTGACTGAAAAAGTACCATATTTTCAAAATCACTAGAACTAAAATGGCTCTTTATTGAGTAACAAAATTCTACACCTCTGACAAAACACGTGATACTGACAAAAGTAAAACAATGTCTACAATGGATCATTATATTGATGTGACTATATTGGTTTTGGAATAATTCCATTGGAACACATTTTTACTCAGTGTCATGGGATGGGGTCTCTAGGGATGGCCATGATGCTCCTAGGGCTCCGTGACCATGCCAGTCTTGCCCAATGGGCACCCTTTTTCTCTCCTGCCACGTCTTGATATAATTATAATAAATAGGGAGGTGGCCCTCAAGTTTACATTGGACATGGTCCTGAGGGACCCCGCTGAACCCTGTGGGTTCTTGGACCCCTTTCAGGTCCTTCACAAAAAGGTTGCCTCACAGGGCACCCTCAGCCTTATGGGCTAGACGCATGGCTCTAAACCACCACTCTACCACACCCCAAGCCTCACAGATGGCATTCACACCTTGTCTCACTCTGTGCCCCCTGGTGCTGGGTTCTCCACAGCCCTTTTGTCACTGCAGTCCAGGTGCTGGGGTCTGCTCACCCCCTGTCGCAGCACCCTCTCTGGAGCTGGGGTCTGCTCACCCCCTTTTCATTGTGCCCTCTCTGGTGCTGGGTTCCCCACACCATAATGGGCCCCCAAATGAGGCCTTTTCCTTCCCCAATAGCTTCAGCCCAATCCACTGGTTTTACAGCAAAAAAAATATGAGCCACCAGGCTATAACATAGTATAAACAGTTCAGGGTGTGCTCTGTCTCTTTCAAAAGTCACGCTACCCCCGCCAGCACTAAATGCCTTGTAGGCCAGGACACCTGCTGAGGTCCTGGATCCTCATTAGCCCTATATGCCACATATCAGGTAGCCAAGACTTGCATCCTTGGGCAAGTCTTCTCTGGAGGCTCCTTCCCTTGGCTGGTGCCAGAGAACTAACCCCTGCTGGTCTCATTCCTGGGTTTATATATGCCTAGGGCCCTGCCTTCTTCCAGTCAGCTGACCAGGTGCAGCTGCAGGCTAATTTACTTGTTATCCTATTGCCATAGTAACCTTCACTTGTGGGGCTTCTGTCTGGCTCTTAAGGCCCTCTCCCTAGGCAGTTTCTGCTCTTAAAGGAGCCCTGTGACACATTGTAACTGAGTTCTGTTTTTAGTGGAACAATGCTGAGTACCCAGGAGCCTCAAGTGACAAAATAATTAAAGCTACTATGCTTTCCCCACAGTAATGACTAAACTGTGTGGCAAACA
>NW_017728906.1:125580427-125598677 GCF_001723895.1 Crocodylus porosus | reverse complement strand
TATATATATATACACACTGGTGGGATAAGAAAGAAACCGCTCGTGGGACACCTATTATACTGATCTCTTATGATGGATTGAAATTACAACAAAAATGAAAGTACCATTACTTAGACTCTCTAACTTAGAATCTCTGACTTACACTCTCTCTCAGTATGAATGAAGTTCTAAGAATATTATGGAAAAGGAAAATGAAGCCCACAGGATGGCATTAAACCTGGGTACGAAACACCAATAATGCTGTAGCCAGCTCTCTCTAGCATTTTATCTAACCCAATTTCTATTTAAAACTAACTTCAAAGAGCCTTTTTTTGTAAACTACATAATTGCAAAGTTCTCTCTAAATCATCTCAATGCTTTTTGGATGCCATTCATAGGTTTGAACAAGTAGAGCATGTATCTGCTTTATCTTAATCCTTAACCTTACACATGACAGTGAAGAGCAAGTGTCTTATGTTCTGCATCATATATTTAATTTCTAAGAACTTTAAATCTAATGGAAATGACAAAAGCAACCAACATTTCTATAAAATAGGACATCAATCAGATTCTCCCTGTGTTTGAGTCATAGTAATAAAGGGAATATTTTCAAAGGAAACTGTCTTTTTTTATTTATAGATATTCAACTAGAAATAAGGTGATGGTAAAATGTTCCCGCCATATCTTTTTCACTATATGAAAACAGGGTTACAGATCAATTGATTTACCATCACAATTGATTAGATGACTCTGCTACTATCTCTATTGTGACAGTAGACAGGCAGTCATATAGATCTTTCATTAGAGAAGTCATTGAAAAGCTAAGGTTCATTGCATGCCTAAATGGCTTGTAGCTGACTCATTAGGCCATTAACTAACCATTAATATTGTTTAACCTCAAACCTTACAGATAAAATAAATTATTGTCATGTTATCCAAACAAAATAACCTTCACCACCTTAACAAGTATATAATTATGTGAATTTATTACCATCTGATTCCATTAAACTGAGGGGTTCATTGTCAGAAGGGAGCTGAGTATACATCACCTTCAGGATTAACTCTAATGGGATTTAGGTGCTTCAATCACTGATACACTCTGCAGTACAGGAACCCCATAGGGTCTGAACTTATTCATTTAATGTCTAGACACAACTATATTTTGAACATGTTATTTCTTCTTATATAGTGTACTGAGTCACCTTTTATTTATATTTAAATGTCTCTATATTTTAAGCATTGGTTCTATTTAGAAAATGGCTCTCTCTCCTCTTGATGCCACCTGAGCTTAGCACAGGTCAATCAAATACAATAACAATAATCAGTAACTAACTAGGAAGCAATTTGAATTTTTACTTTTAAGATTATTTTTTGGATTCGTGACTCATATGTAGCATCAGTACCATACATGATTATTAGTATCTACATAAATATGTTAAATTGATTTGCTAAATGGTAGTAAACCCTACAGTTTAAAAAACCCCCAAGGCATATGTTTTTACAAATAAAATAAACTTATGTTAATGTGCTTCTCTTGGGACAAAGCCATTATAATCCTTCTTATTATCAATAATCATATAAACAAAATATGCTGCAAGTTTTATAAGGAGCGTAATATAAGCAAAACAAAAACAAAAACAAAACAAGAAGACCCCTTGGATTACTGCATTGCTGATATCCCAGCAGGTCAGCTATAATGAATGCACCAGTTCTCACACATAATTTTTTATAAGATAACTTGCTTTAAAGTGAAGCAGTCAGTAGACCCATTTGCAGGCACATTTCTCCACAGGAAAAACAACCATAATACAACATCAACTATTTCTTTTGGGTGTAGAAGAAAAAAGCGAGTTCTAGGAAAAGAATGAACACATACATTTAATAACAGATGTGCAAAAAGGAATAAGAATGGGATGGAACTTGCAATAAGAGCAAGATATAAATAAGGTCTACAGCTCCTATAAAAGAGTGGTCACAAAATCACAAAGTGTACCATACACTGAATGCATTAGTAAGTGTAAATTAGCTTTGCTAATCAATCTAGCAAGGAAGCAAACCTTATGTACATAGTTATTGGACTGAAATATTGTAATAAAATGTCACTGCCCAAGCCAGATTCAAGCATAATTTTATGTTCTTGTAATGCAGTACTTAGAGCTCATGCTACTCATGCCATGGTAAAGATTTACAGATTCAGTGCCTAGGTTGGATACTTATCTGCAATCCATTTTAGAGAACAATATGATTTGAAAATATATCTTTCAAGTCACTAATTTTGTGAAATACATGGATACACTTTTCAAGTTAAAGTAAAAGCTGGTGGCTTTTAGAAAAGGCTCAGATCCCAATTATAGCAGATTTTTATTTTGTTTGGAATAACAATATCCAACTCACCTCTCAATAAGGCTGCCTTGGATACTTAAGAGATTTTGATTTGATAGTAAGGTACATGTTATAAAAAAGAGGTAATTCCCTGGACCATACCTTTCAAATACATTTTAATTATTTGTAGTGCGCCGCAGGAACAATGATACATGCCCATGGAATCATGCAAATACTTCTTAGATGAATATATGTCCTATATATAGCCTACGGCATGAAAGAGGTTCAAATTAGGGGTGTACGAAATGGGCTGTATTTGATTCAGATTCCGCCTGAATTGGGGACAGTGATTTGATTGGGTGATTCAGATCACTGTCCCCAGTTCAATTTGGCTGAATTTGAAGATTTGATGCTGATCTGGTGAATGAGCAATTCAGACATAGACACAGCTTTAAATGTTTTTTCTACATACCTTGAGATACCAGGTACGACTCATGAACACTGTGATGCTGGGGCAGATGGAGCATCCCACAGAAATGTGGGGAGGGGCCCCCTGCATGCTTAGCAGTGAACCTGGAAGTGGACTGGAAATACTTCCATTCCACTTCTGGGTCCACCAGGGAGGGGGCCCCTGGCATTCCCACGGCTTGGCGTTTAGCCATGGGGGGAACCCTGGGTGCCTTCCCAGACCCAAGAGGCACCAGTCGCTGAGCTGGGAGGGATTTGGGGGGGCCCCCCGTACACCGTCTCGTGGATCTGGCAGTGGACTGGAAGTGCTTCTGGTCCACTTCTGGGTTTGCTGCTGAGTATGCTAGGGAGCCCTTTGCACTCCTGTGGGATGCTCCATCCACGCCAGCATCTCTGCATTCACAAGCCGCCTGGTACCCAGAGATATGTAGAAAAAAACATTGAAAGCTGTGTCTATGTCTGAATCTCTCTGAATTGATTCAGAGGGTTCCAGTTTGATTCAGAGATATTAAAGGGTGTTCTGACTCAAATTGGAGTCGGAGATTCAGCCACCGAATTGGGCTGAATCTCCGCCAAATCGAATCAGGGACCAAAGCTTTACACAGCCCTCATTGAAATATACTTTTGTTGAGTTAGGTGTCATAATATACTAGGGTAAGAGCATGCTGCCATCTTATACAATTAGAAAATTACTTTAAAAACTCCTAGTTAGCTTTTTGTTATATATATGAAATTTGTTGTCCAGCATCCAGTTTTATTGCTAGGATGATGAAGAATGTGGCTTAAGTGAAAAATATGAAAAGTGACTCCATTCCATGTTTACCATGTTTCATTAACTTCCAGCTTACCAAAAAAAAAGTTTGCAAAAGGCTTACACACCACCACATCCATATTCTGAGATACGAACATATGAATCTATATTGATAGATACAAAAAAAGGAATTGTGACTTATAAATAAGTGACATCAGTTATGAAGCTCAGTGCCTTTGTATGTACTATACAGGATCCAGGTCACAGTTCAGCAAGGGTCTTATGCATATGCTTAACCTTAATCAAAGAGTAGCCTTGGGGAATTCAACAGTACTGGATTTAATGATACTGGTTCATTCAGTAAAAAAACAACAGTAGCTAGTAATTACAGACTGGTTGAAGAATTCTAGTAGAGTCTTTTTGAATCTCCAGAAGTAGAGATGAAGTAGAAATGGTAAATGAATGCCAAAAGCTGAATACTGGTAGGACTCAATAATGTAATACTTATAATAGGCTTATAGATTATTTCTGGGGTTTGGACTGGCGTTAAATTGTCGTGATTGTTGCTAAATCCATACAGTTAAGGGACCCATCCAATAGTGATGTTTAATTTGGCATAACAGGTTTTAAGATACAGCTTGAAATCAGTAATAGAAGTGAACTGTAGATGGGAAATTAATATGTTTTTACTCAGCGACAGAATTTCCCCATTGTTCCTTACCTCTCTACGTAACAGGCCAATGATATGCTTGAGTGGACTCCTGGGACCCCCTTGTTAAAATTCTGCCATCATACTGAATAGGAGATTAAGATGATTTTTCTTCCTGTAAAGGAGTCACCCTCCATTTCTTCAGATACTGTTAAATTATCTCTACTAGAGATTAATTTTATTCCTTGGGCTCCTACAATACTTCTAAAGAACAAATATTTTGCCTTTGACTTTCACTGTCATGGATTTTCAAAACAATTTCCTGGGGGGAGGATACATTCAGATTTGCCTAGAAGGCCTTCACCTTACTCCGCCCTCCTTTGGCAGTGTAAAATGAGAATGTCCTGTGAAGCTGCAATTTAGCAAGGAACTTAATGGAGATGCTTATCTGTTTCACAACATGCATGTGCATAAGCACGTTATGGAATCAAGGTCTACATTTGCAAAGAAAACGTATGCACATTTCCAGAACATTTGTTTGCAGCCTGTTATTGCTCTTCCTTCATGCAAATATGGAAAAGTAGTTTTATTTGCATAGGAATACTAATTATTAGAGTTCCATGGTCCATCTTTTATGTTAATGCAAGCACCCCTCAGCAGTGGACAGGAGGGGAAAGGTTTTCTAGGGGGTTACTGATAAAATGTTGATGGCATAATTTAGCATGCTTAAGCAAAAATAAAAAAGAAAGATCACCAAACTTCTTGGATCACATATAAACAGACATTGCAGGAAAAAAAAATGAACATAAATTTCAATTAAAAATTGAAAAAAAATAGTATGACACATTTTAATAGAATTTTGGTTCTATTTCCTTAGCAGTCTGGTTTTAAAAATGGTTATTTTGCTTTTCCAAAGAAAAATATCTTCAGGCATTTTACCTTACACTCAGTTGTGCATTTAATGTGCCAAATACAGCTAAAATTAATCCAGAGACATTTAGTTAATGGATCTGCAAATTGAATACATAGGTCAAAAACTGAATCCAAAGGGAAGTTAGAAATTAATATCAGCTTCATCTGTTTTCTCACTAAAGGCTACCAGAAATTATAATTCAATAAGGCTGCTGTAGACCTTGACAGAAAACTTTTTGAATTCCAAGTGAACTGCTGCTTGTCTTGTCCAACTGCCAATAGCTTTGACAGAAATCCCTTTCATTTGATTTTTTTATATTGCAAAAGTTCCTTTCATTTTATTTTTTTATTTTACAAAAAATAGCTCCCAATAATTTGAATCAACATTATTTAAACATTAGTTTAAAAAAAACAATGACAACAGTCACATATGTACAACCTATAAACACAAATCTTGTTGAACTAAATTTAAACCAATTCTACTGACTCTGGGAAGATTTTTATGCTAAATTTGGGTGCTAGATTTTTATGTTGAACTTAGCTTAAGCAAAGGCTCCATTTACACTGCAGCTGTTTTTAAGAAATCATTTAATACACTTCTGGTCTGCTCATTTCAAATTGTGCTTGCCTGATATGAGCAGACAAAGCCAAACGGTATTTTTAAACTGAGATAGCTTGACCTATATCTTTACATGAAGTTTTCAAACAGTTCCACTGGTAAAGGCTTAGTTTAGACAGTGTGTAAAAGGCATGAAAAATGGATCTAGCTATAAAGCTCACTACTGGCTACATGTCTGAGGAGGCTCAAGAGTGTATGTTATGCCTTCTAAAGCATTATGTATTTGCAATAAACAGTTGAAGCTTACTGTGACATCTGCAGCAATTTCTTGTTGAAGTGCTAGTCTCTCTGTTACCTGCTTTATTGTACTCTCAAGAAGTACTTCTGCTTGTTGTACAAGGCAACAAAAACTGCAGTTAAGCATTTTCATAACACCTCCATGTTGTTTTTCCCGGTTAGTAAGAATATGAGTGGAAATCACAAAGATGAGAATCAAAAAATAGATGGATATGATGTTTTGTAATTTATGCCTTTTTTAAATTAAAGGATTATACAGTTTAATGGAACATCAAATTCTGTCCCCACATAATACGTTATTATTATGAATAACATACTGAATGTGACCTGTCAAAAATGAGAACAAATACTGTTTTGAGGTAGTTTCTTCTTCATCTGACACTATAAAGGAACATTTTAGTTCTTGTCTTTGCTTTCAATACCTTGCATAGGTTCTGTTCCTGTCCTTATTGTTGAAAGAATATGAGGAAATGTGAGGGAAGCTAGGTCTTTTGATGGTATCTTTTATTGGACTAACTGATGTAAGTTGTACTTGCTTCTTTCCCAGACATGAAGAAGGGTATTTTGTGCCCCAAATCTTGTTTAATATCTCTCCCAATTATATGGTTGATCCAATAAAATATATGACCAAAAATTCTTACTTATCTTCCCTTGTGTCTTATGCTGTGGGACCCTCTCCAGATTTTCGTCTCCAGTTCTCTTTGCAAGATCAGGGATAAATACACTCAGCTTATTCCAGTAAAGGAAATTCATTTTACTCAGTGACTCTGATGCTTCGTTTTACTGAGTTACTTGACTACATGGAAACTACTATGCCATCCTATCTCTACCAGGCCTATGATCACAGTACTCTTCCATCCCATCTGGTTTTATATTAAATTAGTACATGTTTGGTGTATATATGTTTCTGCTTTGAAGGGTGCTTTTTGGGCCCTATATAATACTGACTTAGGGTTCCTCAAATGGTTAAACTGCAAAAGAGGTTAGGGCAGAAGTGGGGGAAGAAATTCCATTTTTCTATTTTTTTCCCCCCAAGGACTTGGGGACAAACTAAAGAGCACAGCCAGATAGACATGGAAGAAAGGTTATTTCCAGTTTTCAAGGGAAATCTGTACTCTCACACTGAAACTATTCCTTTTGGTAAATAGTTTATTTGCCAAAAAATACACTTTTGGGTCTACCAAAACTAACTGTGACTTTGGGGCAATTTCAGCAAATAGTTTCACCTGAAAAGAATCTGAAGAAAAACACGACAAATATCAAAACCATTCAACACGTTGGAAACATTTTGGTTGGGGAATAGATTCACAAAGGATATTGGGCACCATTCACATAGTGAGAAGTTCTTTCATTATAACATTTCTTTTCTCCTCTTGTGAGATCATTCATTGACTCATGGTCACTGACTGTTGCCTAAATCATAGCCAGGATTTGAACGAAGCTCACCCATGTCCTATAGGAATGCACTAAACTCTGGGCTAAGGGTCTTTTTTTTCTTGTTTCAGTGTCCAGTGCCAAAAGTTGTTCTGGATTCCTGGAATCGGAACCTGGTTGCCCACGTTCCCCTACCAAGGTAAATGCTCTAACCACCAAACTAGTTTTGTTCCCATTCTCTCCGGCTCAGTTTCCTGTTATTCTGTTAAAATGTCCAGGAACAATTTATTTTGAGTTCAACCCAACAAAAATATTTTCAGTTCATTGACAATTCCAAATGATTTCATTTTTTCCCCCCCTTTTAAACCTACCCCAGTCTTGGTTGATATTTCAGTTCAAACACCAAAACCAAAAGTTATGCACACAGCTCTACATATACTGGTTCTTCCCTCTTACAGTGACAACAAGGGAATATATGTGATTCCATGAGATTCCTTCTGCACTCGATATGCGCTACTACTGTTAATGTAGGCAAACCAAGAAATCAAGAATTAATTTTCTCAATGCAAAACAAAGTCAGATAGTATCAATTTCAATGGCTATTTAATATGAGTAACCTGGATATATGTGGATCATTATATTTGGCTAACAACTATATATAGTCCTTAACATATATGAATATATAAAAATCCTAAGAAATTCTTGCCTCTTGCATAGTTTATGTAATTGAAATGCTGGTACAGACTAGCTATTGAATAATGATTCCCCTGTCAAAAGTTTAAGTGACTTTCTAAAAGCATTATCAGAAAGAAGACGACATTATCAAAGATGTTACTATATAATACAGTACTTGAAAAATCTTAATTTGATTCTTAGACCACACTTTTTCTACACCCTAATTCAGCAGTACACCTTTATTTAGCATAGTACATAGGACCATCTCCAGATCAACCTCAGTGGGTCCATCTACACGAGCTGTTTACTACAGAGCTGCCTAATTAGCTCTGCAGTAAAGTCTTTGCATCTATATGTGCTGCCCTATTAGGTCACAGTAAACTAATAAACGCTGCTGTAGGATAGTACTTACAAAGCCTGCTAGGCCCTGCTGCGGCCACTAAGCCTGCCAGCTGTCAAGAAGATAGATGCAGGGGGCTTCTGGGGCCCTGCACCCCTAGCTGTTCACAGGCAAAATTCATGACATGGGTGCTTGTGCAACTGCTGCTTCTCATTAGGCAGCAGGACTGAAGATCCCCCATCACTTGCCACCACAGACCTGGGGGTAATAACTGACCACAGTATGAACATGAGTCAGCAGTGTGATGCTGTAGCCAGCAGAGCCAACAATACGCTGGCGTGCATGAATTGATGCATCTCCAGCAAAACCATTGCAAAGAAGTGATTCTCCTGCTCTACTCAGCTCTTCTCAGCACTGGTGAGACTGAAGGTGGAGTACTGCATCCAGTTCTGGGCTCCGCACCTTAACAAAGATGTGGTAAAGCTTGAGAGAGTCCAGAGAAGGGCTACACATATGATCAGAGGCTTGCACGGAAAGCCATACAAGGAAAGGCTGAGGGACCTGGGACTCTTCAGCCTGAAAAAGAGAAGGCTGAGAGGTGACTTGGTAGCAGCCTACCGCTACATCAGAAGTGTACATCTAGGGCTCGGTGTGCAACTGTTCACCAGGGTAGCCTTGGGGAAAACTAGGATTAATGGTATCCCTAGTTGTGAAGCAGTACTTCCTAATGTTGAACCTGAAATGAGCCTGAAATGATCTTCCAGGAGTTTGTGACCATTACTCCTAGTTTTCCCCACCTATTTCCTTGAAACTTGGCAGGCTTCATGGCCTCAGCAGGTGCTAGCAAGCCCACAGTTTTGACCCTCCTGTGGCTTAACATACACATGACATGAGTTTTGCTTTCAGGATTTTGAGGTGCAATTTCCCCAACCCCCCTGCACCTATCTTCTTGAAACTTACCAGGCTTTGTGGCCTCCACAGGAGCTAGCATGCCTGCAGTTTTGACCCCACTGTGGCTTAACACACACATGTGACATGAGTTTCTGTCTCAAGACTTTGAAATACTATTGGTTAACTGTAGGTTCTTCTTTGCTGTGAGTTTACATTTTCATCCACAGTAATTTAACTAACCAAGAGAAAATGTAAATGAAATTAAGGCTCATACTACCTTGTTTTACTAAAGCTTAATGCTTGCCTCATACAAGTAGGTAGGAACTATCATTGTATATAGGCCTAAAGCCTCTTGATTTGGATCACCCTTTTAGAACAAGGCTCTAAAATGTTAGGCATGCAGTACCTAAATGGGGGCACCCACAACGTTATTTTGGCTTTAGTCTTTCAGTTCCATTTCCTTGAAGTTGCACACGTGATGATTTGTGTTGCTGAATAAAGATGAATTTAAGAGTATTTTGCTGAATTTGGTGCTCAAGTGGTCTTGTCAAACTATTTGTCACTTCTGAATTCTTTCTTTTATGCCTTTCATTTAAATATTTGGCCATTTTCATAGGTGGCACTGAAGAATATAGGGCTATAAGCATCTCATATTTAAAGCCTGAAAATACATGCTATCTGGGAAGATTGTTTCAAAATATAAGCTTTGTAATACTTTGTGGCCACATCTACACATGCATTTACTTGAGCCTAGATTTACAGCACAATAAGATACTGCTCAGTAAGTGATTTTAGCTAGGTGTCTACACATGTGGAGAGTAAGCAGTAAAATTGCTGCAATGTCCCTGCAGCCCTGCAGTGTACCCCTGTGGCCACTGGGGGGAGCTCCAGCCTCCAGTTGCAGCTGCCAGCACCTGACAGCCCACTTTAAAAGGCAGCCCTGCTCTTTGATCTCCAGGCAGCCACTTCCTGTGCTCAGGAGCAGCATGGGAAGCACAGAGGCATCTTTGTCTGTGCATATCCTGCCTCCCTGCACTATGGCTGCCCCGGGCCTTGGCCCTGGCAGCGAGGAACAGTGTTCCCAGATCCTGCTGGCCACCTTGATCACCCTGCTGACCACCCTCTCTTGGCCCATGGCCATGTCCTCCCACCTGGCTCCCCCATGACCAGCAACCACCTGCCTGCCCACAGCTTGCCCTCCCAAGACTGCCATTACTGCACAGCTGCTGCCACCAGGGATGCCAATAAGGGGCTCCAAGTGACTACTGTTGGGGGCTGCCATTGCCCTCCTGGGCCTCCAGCCCCACTGCCTCTGAGCCTGCTGTATCGGCCAGCACTGGTGGTTGTGTTTTGTTCAGCAGAACTGGGACAGTGAACAGCAGGTGGATGCCTTCTGGCTAACTCAGGCCACCTTTGGGGACATGCTGCACAAGCTCTTGTCCCATGTCAGGACACTGAAATGCACCCAACCCTTTCCACTGACACCCACCTGGCCCTGGCACTGTTCAACCTAGTTATGCCCACTAGTCTCCGGTATGTGGGCTACCTGTTTGGTGTGGCCAAGGCCATCCTGGAAGTGTGCAGTGCCCTCCAGGATGTGCTGGCAGACACCATCCTCTGTGTTCATGACCCCCAAGTGGTAGTGGCAGGGTTCCATGCACGGGTTCCCATGAGGACCAGCCCTATTATAGCAGCAGGGGTTCTACTTCATGGTTCTTCAGGCCGTCATAGACCACTGAGGCAATGTCACACACATGAGTGCCAGCTGTCTGGGCAGCACAGACAACACCAACAGCTTTAGGAACTCCAGCCTCACAGGACTGGTGGAGTGGCTGCTTCACACAGGGAGTGAGAGACCTGCAGTTGGGCGATGGTGTGATCCCATCCCTGACCATCAGGGACCCTGCCTACTCACTCCTGCCCTGACTGATGCGCAGAGATCCTGGTATTCTCTGATAAAAAAAATCCCCAATTTTTGGATTAAAAAGTGTAACTCAAAATCCACATTTTTCTGTGATTAAAATGAAACAGCACTAGTATATAGATAGTAGTCAACTGTCCATCAGGAATGAAGGGGCAGGGGGGAAGGCAGGGGCAGTGTCACCACCCACCACTCTGCACCACCACCTCCTCCCAGGAGTGGGGGGGGAGGGGGAGGGATTTTGCCCCACCATCCCAACTTGCACTGCCATTCCATCTGTTCCCCTTGGCCAGCACCCCGCCCCGCCACCGCCTCCAGGGAGCAGGGCCAGGAGTCGGGGGTGAGGCCAGCAGTACTGGTCTCATCCCCCACACTCCATCCCCTCTGTCCCTGCTGTCATGATGGCACTCTGCTGCACCGCACCACCGCCTCCTGTCCAGAATGCTCTTGGAGCACTCTTATTGTTTGTTTCCAACTGGCGTGCTCTAAGAACATTTTGGACAGACAGACCAGTGGACTAACCCCTTTATTATATTAGAATATATACCTACCTATTTATAGATAGATGGGGTCACCTGTACCCCCACCAGACCCACTTTAATCACTGCTTGGACCAGAATTGTGCCCTGACTGAGTGCACATTCAGTCACCTCAAGGGCTGCTGGCACTTTCTCACTGCCTGCCTCTAGATTTTTGAGAATAAACTTCCTTGGGTCATCATTGCAGCCTGTGTATTCCATAATATCTGTGAGGCCAAGGCAGAGTGGTTCCCTGAAACCTGGGCAGAGGAGTTGTGGTGGATGGAGGCAGTTTGGCAGTGGGAGCACTAGCTGTGGCGGCATTTGTGGCACCCACCCCCTGACTAGTGAGATCCCAAGACAGCCATGCCCCTGCCAGTGGGGTTCAGGGCACTGGATGTGGGAGGCTATAGCAGACCACCTCCTGCAGAACTCCCCCTTCTAGCCTGTCTGCTCCATTGCACAGACCCCCTATTTCCAGCCCATCCCCAGCACCACTCTCATGCCAGGCACTTGTCCAAAGAAGAAATCTTTATTCCCTTCACAGCACACCTCACATCCCACCCCTTCCTCCCCTCCATACACAGATCCCCCTTCTCCATCCCTTCCCAACAAGCAGAGACCCTCCACCACCCTCCCCACCCACCAACAATAAAAAATACTTTCCCCAGTGTGAAAACAATGTATAACATCTCTGCTCTGGTGTCCCAGAGTGAGGGGTTATGGGGTGCAGGCACCTAGGGGGCAGAGCCTGGGGTTAGGCAGCAAGCAACCCAGCCTCAGGCTGTTCCCCCTGGGTGTGCACACCATGGTGCTTGAGGCAGATGGAAGGCTCACCTAGGGGTGATGGTGGACAGTGCTCCTCTGGCGTAGGCAGCTCTTCCTCTAGCTGTCAGAATCTAGGCCCAGCAGGGCTGAAGTCAAATCCCATTGCTGCTTCAGGCAACTCTGGCTCCACCTGCATGGAGCCAGGGCGAGCAGTGGCTCTGGGCCCGGGTAGGGTGGCTGACTGGTGGTGGACCCAGGGTGGGGGCTGAGCCAGGGGCTCTTCCTGGCTGAAGGCAGTGGAGGACCTCATCCCAGGCCCAGGTGGGGGCCTGCTGTGGGGCAGGGAGCAGCTGCCAAGGGACCTACATGGCTAGGGCTGGGGGCTGGGCAGTGGTGGGCATGCATCAGACTGCCAGGCCTGGGATGGTATCCAGGGTCCAGTGGCCATTGTCTGTGGCCTCCGGGCCTGCCCAAGCATGTTATTTTGTCTCCACAGGACCTGGAGGCATTCCTGCTCCAGGGCCAGGAGGTTGGCCTGGGTCTCCTCCTCCTAGGTAATGTTCTCCTCCAAGGCCCAGTCCTCTGGCCTCCACCCCTCTCCTCAGTCACCACCACCAGCCACTGGAAGAGGAGGGTCCTGTCCAGTGTGCATCTCTGGCACAGTGGAGCATCTGGAAGTCTCCAGCCCTGGGTAGCAGTGTCCCTGAGCCTCCATCCCTGCTGGCCTCTGCAGCCTCTCCCCCACATCCAGATGCTGGCCCTGCACAGCTGAGAGACAGAAGCCTTTTGTGAGATGCCCACCCTGCTGCCACAGTTCCAGATCCTGCTCTCTCCCTCTCAGCAGGTAGGCTGTCCCCCCTGCTGTAGTGCCACCCAGCCCATGGAGCCTGGATGTGGGGTGCATGGGGCTTCTGGATAATTGGGATGAGGAGCTGACCATGCCCCCACCCTCCCTCCCCACAGGGGTCTTTCCCAAGGAGGTGCCCCACAGTCAGCCTCCCTCTGTGCCACCACTGCACCCCAAGTGTGCTTCTGCTGTGCATGCCTCAGGACATGTGTGGTGAGCTGTTTATGCAGGCTGAAGGATGCCCGACCCACTGAACCCTGCTGATGATGATTCTCATGGTGTCCTGGGTGAACCTGCACACCTGTTATGGGTCTGTGAGCTACAATGGCACAGGGGACAAGCACAAGCTGCCCTACAACCTCTGCTGCTGCCTGGAGGGCTATTTGTGTCCATGCTACACATCTCTGTTCCCTACTATCAAAGAAGACATTGCTGCCAGCATTGATATTTTTGTCAGGCTGTGAGAGGCCCATGTCCACCAAGCTGTGGGGCCATGGGCTGCTCAGTAAAGTTTAGAACTGTGTCCTGTCTCTCTGTGTGCTGTGGTTGAGGAGGGGACCCAGGGCCAGGGGAGTGTGGGAGGGCCAGGCAGGGAGGTAGGGCAGGGGCAGGGGCAGGGGCAGGGCCTGGGACTAGGGACAGGGTCAGGTGGCTGAGAGAGCCCTTCCTCCAATGCAGGGCTTACAACATGCCCAGGGTGGTATGTCTGGAGGTTTGGCATGGTCCTCCCTGTCAGCAGTGGCATGCAGCTGCATCCAGTGTCCTCAGCCCATGGTGCATGGCATGCAGGTGCCCAGCTGTCCCCCACCCCAATCCCAGGGAGGAGCTGACAGCTGGCAGTTACTTTGTTGGCCAGTCCTTGTAGTGGAGCCTGGGACTTTGCAGCTGCTGAGGCAGGTGCTGTCCAGGGCTTCCCATGCTGCTGATGGACTGTGCAGTCAGGGAGCTGGGAGGGACAGGGCACTGAATGCCTGAGGGCCTCTCTTCCCGTGACATGTCACCAGAGAGGTCAGGGCAGGCCAAGGGCTCAGGCAGGCTGCCTGTGCTGGTATTATGGCCTGGTTGTGGCCTGGGTCCCAGGTGCCAAAATACGGGTTAGCTGCCACATAAAGGGCATGATCTTGCAGGCATGGCCTGACAGATGATTGTGGTCTGTCATGGCCACCCGCTGTGCCTGCAAGGCCTTGACCCTTATGTGGCACTGCTGTGCCCACTGGGAGTGCCCTCCTTCCCACATCCCATGCAACAGGAACTTGTAAGTGTGGGCATTCATACATCCACCCCACTTAAATTGGCACAGCACTTCTACATCACCCTAGAGCACCACAACATCAGCACCTTCTCTGGCTCCATTGGGACCCCAAGCAGAGGGCACAGGCATGGGCCCATGGACAGTGATAGTCTTGGATGGGGAGGATGAGGACACTGTGGGTCCCACACTGGCTCTTGGAGCCCTGCATGGCCACTGTTGTTAGCCCTAGGCAGCTGACAGCAGCACCCAGTGCAGGGGCATGGCACAGGACTGGCAGTCGTGTGGCAGAGGCTATGCCCTGTAGCAGCAGCACACACAGGGCAGGCTTCTGGGAGTCTGCAGCAGGCAGGTGGCCCTGGCTGTGCTGCCAGAAGCAGCCTGCAGTCAGCTCTGGGGTACTGACAGGCTGCTCAGGGGCTGCAGCAGCTTTGCAGCAACTGATCTGGACCCACCTACCTGACAGCAGTGCCCTGGCTGACCTCAGGCTGGCCCCGTAATTTTTGGGCAGACCCACTAGCAAATTTGCTGCCAGGTCTCATTTACATGTACATTACTGCACATTTACTAATGACAACAAGTAAGAGATTTCATTGCACAGTAAATGCATGTAGATGCTTGCACTTACTGCGTAGTAAATTAGGCAACTGCGCAGTAAAGCATCTCACATGGGCACACTCTATGTTGCAGATTTTCTTCAACCTACTTCCAGTTAATTTATTTTGTGATGTCACATTTAAAAGTCAAAGACCAATAAGAAAAAGAAACAAAGGCCTGGGGATTTGGGGCATCTACAGAAAAACACCTTCAAATGTCTGGATATAAGAAATCACTGCACAATGATATCTACCTTAGTACATTGTAATGAGGTCTTCACTCACCAGGCAAAGATCCAGCCAAAAAAGAATGCCTACTGTTTCTCTATCAAGGACAGCACACTCAGAAGCCAAACAAAAGCAACCCAGGGAGGCTGACCACAGGCATTCAGCAATAAAGGTTGCTATGAAACCTCTTGTGGGAGTTTGTCAGCAACAGATGGACTTTTTGAATAGATTTAATACCCTTTTAATCCATATTTTAAAAACTGCCAAAAAGTATTGCCTGATCAATTCTACTAAATATGTTCATAATTAAAAAATGTTCAGTATAGCCTTAGAAGTGACAATGCTATTTTCTTTCTATGATAAGAACATAGCCAAAAAGCTATTAGTAACTTCTGAAAAGAATATCAGATGACATTTTTCTATTTTTGTCTCTATCATGATTAATGAATGGCTGATATCTACAAACTCAGGCTTTATGTACTTGGTCCTGCACACTGAAGACAATTGGAGCTGTATTGTTGAGTTCAGCATGTTCAGGATCATTCAATATATTCTTTATTGCTTTACCTTCCTCTTGCACAAACTTTCTGTACATGTTGTGCATCAATTTTAGCTCTACAAGTGTGTCATTTGTCTTCAGTCACTATACCCAGTGGGTTTTGGATTTCTTGAAGGAGGCCCTGTCCATTTTTATTGCAGTGTTAAAAAGTACATAACTTTGAATTAATATTTCATGTAGCTCTAAAGGAATATTTTGTAAATATACCCCTGTCTGATTTTAAATGCTGGCAAAATTCTTATGCCGCTGTTTAGAACATGATTAATCATTGCTAGGTCATTTCACATTAAGATATAAATAGTCCAATATAGTTTCCAAATAGTATCAGTGTAAGACCCCCATTTATTTGTACAAATATGTAGAACATATACCTGCAGAGGGCAAAATTCTAATCTTAGGTATGCTTGATTGACTTGGGCAATATTTTTTCCTTGACTGATACTTTGCTTTTCTTAATTGACCTGAACTCCCACTGCCATCAACAGGACATTAGCGTTTTGGAGACAAAGTTCATGTACAGACAGCTACTAAATATTGAATTCATATTCTTAATTATGACTAGTAATCTGTACTGATTAACCACCAAATATTTAGTTTTCTGTGTTATTTTGTGAAGCTTTATTTGTATGACTATGACAGCCATACTCCCATCAGCTGGCGGGAGGGTGACCCAAAGATAGAGTGAGGAGACAATAACATGGACACTAGATATTTGGGTTACAGGGTTAAATGGGTTCCTATCTACTTGCATGAGGCAAACATTAAGCTTAGATCAAACAATTCAACTGTAGGTTTTAATTTCATTAACATTTTCACTTGACTAGTTAAGTTATTGTGGACAAATAAATAGTTCTTAATTTAAAAAAAAAAGTTCTCCAGATCTACAACATTATATAGTCTTGCAGTCTCCAAGATGAGGATGTAGAACTTGATGAAAGAGCAAGAATGAATTACAGACTGGGTTTTAGCCTGACAGAAGAACGGGCCCTTGGAGAGGGCTTTATGGAGAAACCAACAGTAGAGACAAAGGTAGAGATCGCTGTCATAGGTTCACCCCCCAAACCAAGTTCCCGTTGGGGTTCAGTATGTGGCATGTATGGATATTCTCCTAAGTTATATTTACTGCTATGATGTTCAATTTCTATTCGTAGCTAGTATGAAACTGAGTTCAGTTTTATCATTTTCATATTGTTGTATGTAGTATTTATACAAATATATTTTTGTAATTTCATGATGTAACTGGAAGATAATCAAGTGAGGAATTTAATGCACATGCAAGTCATTGTCTTCCTGTAATGAAGAAATTAATTTCTCTGTAAAAAAGGTATACGAGAGAAATAACTACTCCCACTCTGGCCAGTCCACCTGCAGCCCTTCAGGTGTCTGCAGACGAACTTGGCCCCATTGCTAACTCTCTGCTCTCTAAAATTACCCACCGGGTAGTGGGAGCTGGGGTTATAAGGTGCCCTTATCCACCTTTCACTAAGGAGGCAACTGGCCTGGCATTTCTAGAGAACTACTCCACCACAGGCAGTTCCACCAGGCTATCCTTCCCCAGCAGGGTTCAGCTTTTAGTCACACACAGAACCAGGAGCCCCCTGCCATCCCCATAACTATTGCCCTTACCTCCAAGGATGTTCTGAGCAGCCACTCAGCTGTGTGATGTTCTTCGAGGTGCCAGCAACAAGCTCAGCCCTGAGGGCCAGAGCTAAAATGGAGGCTACTCAGCCCTCACCCCCAATCACATGGCCCTCTTGTGGTCATGTGGCTGCCTCATCAGGGCTGGCGCACACCTGCCGGCAGCCCTGCAGCCACTCCGAGTCCTTAAAGTAACAGGCACCAAAGGTACTGTGCCACAGAGGGTAAGAAATTTTGCTTGTTTTGCTTTTCAGACTCCAAGTATATAGTCAGTTTTGCTTGTAGAGTTCTTTTCTCTTACATAATAAATAATTTTTTTACACCAGGAGATCCCAGTGTCAAAAAACCCTGCTGCACTGCTAATTAGTAGTAGAGTGAATGCTTGGATGTTCAGTGCATGCAGTTTGCAGCACTGCAAACCACACGTGTGCACTCATCTGGACATGCCCAGAGGTAGCTTTCTGTTCTTTTTTGTTCTGGTGGCAGAGACAGGGATTCTAGTTTTCCCTGATTTAAAAAAAAAATCCCCAATTTTCAGTTAAAATAGTAACCGCAAATCCACATTTTTCCATGATTAAAATGAAATATCACTCGATCTGTCTATTTATCTATCTATCTATCTATCTGTCTGTCTGTCTGTCTGTCTGTCTATAGTAGTGTCTCATTTAAATCACAGAAAAATGTGGATTTGGGATTACTTTTATTTAAC
>NW_017728906.1:125566225-125580132 GCF_001723895.1 Crocodylus porosus | reverse complement strand
CATTACTATGCATTGACATGGAACATCATGTCAAGGATCTGCTTATTAACTCCATATTATGCAATGACACTATACATCTGAAAAACTCCAAAAGAAGGGTTGATAATACGTATCATGTCAAATGAAAGATTCAATATTATGCCTTGACATAATACATAGTAACAGCTCTGAAGGAAGGAAACCACTGAGATGGATCATGTCGGTGCATAGTATGGAGCCATTAGCTTTAAGATTTTGACATGATCTATCTTAATAACTCCATATCCATATTGAAATGACACATTATAGCATGTTAGAGATCCATGTGTTAACAACTAAAGGAGTCCTATTTCAATGCATGCCATAGTGCACTGAACTTAAAAACATGACTGTGGGTCGGGGGGGAGTTAATGGAAAGGGGAAGCAGACACCTTGAGAATGTTATTAATGAACAACCTTAGCTTATTTTTCCACTCTCCAAAAATGTATATACACAGCCTTCTTTAAATCATCTGAGTAGGATTCTCCAAAAGTAATTTACTATACTAAAACCTATTTTAATTAAAAACTGCCATGATAGTTAGGCAGCTAGTGAGCTTTACCTGCTGCTGTATCGACTGTTCAGAATTGTCTCATTCTTCTCTTGTGTTCCTTTCCATCTGATAATATTTTTCCATCTTTTTTTCCCTTTGGGGAAGAGCTGTCTTTTTTGATGTATTTTGTAAATTGCCTTTCAAAACAGGGTGGTCGCTTGTAGGCACTAGCATACTACAAACACTACAAACACTAAAGATGATAGCAATAATTGTATAAGGTAGGTTATACTTTGTTGAGGTTGGTAGACTTTCCTCCAACCTTACTTTACAATAGATGTGAGAGAGAAGTA
Organism: Crocodylus porosus; assembly: GCF_001723895.1. NCBI lineage: Eukaryota > Metazoa > Chordata > Crocodylia > Crocodylidae > Crocodylus > Crocodylus porosus. The sequence goes on along the minus strand of NW_017728906.1, from coordinate 125,579,267 downwards.
TTTCTTGGTGTGATATTTTTGTTGGATCAACTGAATAGCTGGGGTAGAGTTTGGCAAGCTTTTGAATGCAAAATATTCATCTTCAGGTCCCTTGGAGTACACGGACCTGAAGAAGAATGTCTTGCATGTGAAAGATTGTCTAATTCTATCCCAACTATTCAGTTGATCCAATAAAAGATATCACGTAAAGAAATTCTTGCCTCTTGTATAATTTCTGGACCATCATAGCTACAATATTACTCCTACACTACCTTTACAATGGATGTAAGAGACAGTTACGCACATGTTACTTCCCAAATAAAATCCAAATACAAAAGCTGCTTAATAATTAGGATGCTTTGGACTTTGGGTGGGAGGTTAGCAAGTTTAGGAAGGTATGTATATATAGGGATACTGAGAGATAGCTCAGGTGAAGAAGAAGAATGGAAATATTAAAGAGTACAAGGGCAGCCTAGCACTTGCAGAGGTACATCTGCAGCCTGGGACCCAGAAACACAGTTAGGTGGCATGTCCAGTTCCTGCGTGTATGCCGGGACCTTTATAGCTGGGCAGAACAGGAGCCATTATCATTCTTTTGGTTATGCACTTAAATGATTTCTTCTGGTTGGTCATTTCCTTGTGGTTTTATCATTTTAAGTTAATTTTCCACAATACATCCTGTCGCAGAGAAAAACAGAAGGGATGACCCCGAAATACCAAGGGGGACAGGAACCCACAGAGGGAAATGGAAAAAAAAGCAAAGGTACAGGGAAATACTTACTCACGTGGGACCCACGGTGAAACCAGAACCCAGGGAGGAACCTGCGTGGATCATCAGCTGTGCCTTTTTACAGCTGTGGCCGGCCAGTGATGTCAGCAGTGATCACCGGCTGGCAGACATAAAACAGGTTGCCGGCAAAGAGGAAGGAGGGGGATTGGTGCCGGCAAGAGCACCAGCAGGAGGGATCTCTCTAAAGCTCGTACAGGAGCTAGAGGAGCTGGAGGCTGCTTCCCCCAGCAGGAAAGAACTCTTCAGCACACGCTGCAAGCCAGAGACTGCTGGCTGCAGCGAGAGGAGTCGAGAACCAGAGGTGGTTCCCCACGACTGGGAACCTGGGCATAAGAGCAGACGGGTGCTGAAAGACTCCGATGTCAGTGGCTATAACAGAGGGGCTGGAAAGGCCGACACATCTCCCAGCGTCACACCATGTGGGACCACCAAGGGCACCGGGAAAGCTGGAGAGGCACTTCAGGTGGGAGATGGGAGGCCAAGGCAGCATAAGTGGCTGTGAAGCATGGCTGTCAGTGGCGTGGTGCCGGACCAGCAGGTGACATGGGGACAGGTGCCCACGGAAGACCACAGGTGGCCCGAAGAAACAAAAGGCTGGGTGACGAGGGAGAAGAGGCGTGGTGGACTCTGCAGGGGACCCTGGCCACATACAGGGCCTAACATAGACCCATAATGTCAAGGGCAGGTGATCAGTGGCTAGGCAGAGGGGGCCTGGCAAGGAGATAGTTGGGTCCCTCCAAATGTATCAGTGGTTTTCTTTGTATTTTATGTTTCCCCCTTTTGGAGGGGCTGAGGGTCAGAGCTCTAGTGGAGCCTTCTTGTTACTTAAACCCCAGGGTTGTTTGCTAGCCTTAAAGAAAGGGCGGTGGTCTTGTAACCCAGGTAAGATATCACAAGTTGCTTACGCTTTAGGAGGGAGGGCCACCCCCCCTCTCCCCCCACGAAAGTAATCAGGGGCTCAACAATTGGGAACCTGGCTGGGAAGACAGCTGTGATCCATCTATGCTTGGTGTAAGGGCAAGGTAGAGGGGAGGTAGAGCCTCGCAGAAGACCACTGGATAAACGTTTCACTGTTGGGAGACCCCAAGTGGTTGGACCCTCCACTGAAATAAGATTTAAAGTTGTGGCAGATGAGATTGGGGAAGACCACACCAGAAGCAAACACCACAAAACTGGAGATAGGCCTTCTGAAAGTCTCTGGGTTAGGGTCAGAGGGGGGAGCAACAAGGGTGATGTTGTGAAGGGTGTCTGCTATACAGCACCAGACCAAGAGGATGAGGTGGATGAGGCCTTCTTCAAACAGCTAGGGGAAGTTTAATGATCCCTGGCCATGGTTTTCCTGAGGGACTTCAATCACCCTGACATCTACTGGGAGGGCAATACAGCAGTGCACAGACAATCCAGGAAGTTTTTGGAGAGTGTTGGGGAAGACGTCCTTGTGCAGGTGTTGGAGCAGTCAATTAGGGGCCATGCTCTTCTTGATCTGCTGCCCACAAACAGGGAAGAATTGGCGGGGAATGTATAAGTGAATGGCAACTTGGGCAGCAGCAACCATGAGATGATTATATTCAGTAGCCTGAGGAAAGAAAGAAAGGAGAGCAGCAGAGTGGGGGCCCTGGGCTTCAGAAAAGCAGACTTTGACTCAGGGAACTTATGGGCAGAATCCCCTGGGAGGCTAGTCTGAGGGGGGAAAAGCCAGGAGAACTGGTTCTACTTTATAGAAACCTTACTGAAGGCACAGGAACAAACTATCCTGATGTGCAGGAAAACTAGCAGGTATGGCAGAATCCTAGCTTGGCTTAGCAGGGAACTCTTCAGTGAGCTAAAACACAAAAAGGAAGTAGAAGGGAGTACAAGAAGTAGAAACTTGGACAAATGACTAGGGAGGAATATAAGAGTATTGCTTGGGCATGCAGGGATAAAATCAGGAAGCCAAGGAGCAATTGAAGTTGCAGATAGCAAGGGACATGAAAGGTAACAAGAAGAGTTTCTACAAATATGTCAGCAATAAAAGGAGGATCAGGGAAAGTATAGGCCCCTTACTGAATGGGGGTGGCAACCTAGTGACAGATGATGCAGAAAAGGCTGAAATACTCAAAACCTTTTTCACTTCAGTCTTCACAAGTAAAGTTAGCTCCCAGACTACTGCACCGGGCAGTGCAGTTTGGGAAGATAAGCAGCCAACATTGGTGAAAGAATAGGTTAGGGACTATGTAGAAAAGCTGGACATATACAAGTCCATAGGGCCAGACAAGATGCACCCGAGTTTCCTGAGGAAGTTGGCCAGTGTGATTGCAAAGCTACTGGCCATAATTTTTGAAAACTCTTGGCAATCAGGAGAGGTCCTGGATGATTTGAAAAGGGTAAAAATAATGCCCATCTTTAAGCAAGGGAAGAAGGAGGATCTGGAGAACTACTAGTCAGACTGGTCGGCCTCACTTTAGTCCCTGGAAAAATCATGGAGCAGTTCCTCAAGGAGTCCATTTCCAAACACTTGGAGGAGAAGGAGATTAGGAACAGTCAGTATGGATTCATCAAGGGCAAGTCATGCCTGATTAACCTGATTACCTTCTATGATGATATAACTGGCTCTGTGAATGCAGAAAGGCCAGTGAAAACCTTGATAAGCCTTGATTTTAGCAAGGCTTTTGATATGGTCTTCCACAATATTCTTGCAAGCAAGCTAAGGAAATATGAGCTGGATGAAGGTAAGGTAGCTAGAAAACTGGGTGTCTTGATAGGCTTGAAGGGTTTCAGGTTTTCAAGTTTTCAGGTGACACCAAGCTAAGAGGAGTTGTAGATATGCTGGAGGGTAGGGCTAAGATTCTGAGAGACCTGGACAATTTGGGAGATTGGAACAAAAGAAATCTCGAGATTCAGTAAGTTCAAGTGCAAAATCTTACATTTAGGGTGGAACAATCCCATGCCTTGGTACAGGCTGGGGGGTTGACTGGTTAAGCTGCAGCTTGGCAAAAAGTGACCTGAGGGGTTACAGTGGAGAATAAGCTGAATATGAGCCAACAGCATGCTGTTGTTGTGAAGAAGGCTAACAGTATCCTGGGCTTCACTGGTAGGATTGTTGCCAGCAGATCAAGGGAAGTGATTATTCCACTCTATATGGGAATAGTACAACCAATCTAGAAATAAAACTGCCTGGTCTGGGATAATTTTGTCTCCTGCACCACCAGTTCCATTTTGCAAACTAAGTACATGTGAAAATTATTGAATTACTGTTTTTTGTTAAAAGTAATTTCACTGTAAATTCTGAATTGTTGCATTTCTTAATTAATAGCCCTGAGATTTGCTCCACTGTAGCCGAACATGCAGCACTCATACAGATGTGCATTTTTAAATCCTAGGAAAGAAACCCCTAATTTTTAAAAAACTGTTATCAGAACCAAGGTGAATCATCATCAGCTATTATCTCAATTTCTCAATTGCTACTTAAGAGGATTAGTGGCACTGGCTAGCTTCATGAGTGTAGCTAAGAGTAACAGGATCAATTGCAACTCATAGCCAAAAATCAATTAAATGTTTCTCTGTAAATCTGACTGATCCACAAGACACTACAGAGAGTGCATATCCTGACCTTATTTAGTTACACAGTTAGAACCCAGAAATAATCATAAATGAGAATCTTTCAACTCTTCTGAAACACAGTCTTCAATTGTTTTGTTGTTGCATTTTTGTGGTAAAGAAACTTCAGAGGCATAGAGAGAGATACTATTTTGCCAATATAAATTATGCTGATTCAATGGCTGTTTTATGATCTCTGCTGAGGGAGATAGATATGGTATTGTTTTAATACTGTCTGTAACTAAGTAGTCAAGGATAATTTGCAGACCAAGGCCCTGTGTGTCCTTAACAAAAAGTATAAAAAAAAATGGAAGTTAATGAGGTATCCAGCGGGTATAAAGCAATAATGCTTCTTCAAACTTAATAGAGTTAAGAAGAATATGCACCCATTTATGATCTTTCCCATAACCTTTTCAATGGGGATTGATTGCTACATCCACTGTACATCCTATATATGCATGTCTGAAGGTCTTGACTGATGTCTAGGGACACTGGTTTTCTCTGATGAAAAAAATCCCCAATTTTTTAATTAAAAAGGTAACCAAAATTCCATATTTTTCCATTATAAAATGAAACACCACTAACATATATAGATATATAGTGGTGTTTCATTTTGGTCACAGGAAAACGTGAATTTGGGTTGCCATTTTAACCTAAAAATGGGGGGGGAGAGTTCATCAGAGAATACTAGGATCCCTATTGAAGTCTGTCCTACAGGATCTGAATGCCTTGCAGGAGAGTTGGGAAAAAATTTGCTATCTGGTTAAAAATGTGCATATTACACACCAGTGTGAAGTCAGTTCTCACTTACAAGGATGCAGAGGGAAGGTAGCTGTTGTGCTCTACAGTAATTCTGACTTAACTCTACTTACTCTAAGGGGATGTGGCTGCACTACAGACCATGAACAGCTGCCAAACTTCTGCCTAATGATTCCCCCAAATCATATGCCTACTGAAGAGCTGCAAGCAGTTGTTTTATTGAACTCAGAGATCTGTGCTCCTCAGTAAGATTATACTAAATCCATCAGTAAAGACAGTTTTAGGAAATGAACAATGGAGTTGGTAAACTTACTGATTCACACGCTCAAAGAAAATATGAAGAGTAAAGAGGAGGAAGATGCAGCTATCATCAGTGAGAAGAAAAAAGGGATGGGTTTTTAAAAAGGGTGGAAAAAAGAGTAGATATCACTGTGGAGAAGGGTTGACTTTAAGGGAGCCAAAATCATCATTGAGTAGAACTAGCCAATCACCAGAAAGATAGTGTATGACAGTTATGACAGATGAAGCAGCTATCCTTCTTTATAGGAAAGTAAGCATATATTGAAGAGTTAGAGCTTGTCTGAAAAGATTAGGGCATTAAATTTGTGTTATTTAATTATTTAAGCATTATTTAAGAATCTGATCCTGATTTGTACTTAACAGCCACGATTCCCTTTTAGAGTGATGGGAGCAGAGAACTCTCTGCACACAGCAAGAACTGGGCTCCTTTATAAACTCTTTTGCATGTGAATGAGCAAAAAGTAAGTGCTCACAGAATTAGATCTCCATGTTCATAAATAATGGTAAATGCAGGTGTTATTTTCTAAGCACTTACTAGAAGTACTTCAAAATATTACTGAGAACTGTTTAACAAATCCATCTGTAAAATTATTATAATTCACTTGTAGGGACAACACATTCTTTACTTACAGAAATTGGAAGAGCCCTATAAATATTGTTATCTAATATACAGAGATCCATAAAAATAGCTATTAGCTCTGGAATGGCAGTTGAATGTGGTGTTTATTAAATAAAGAAATACAACAATATTACTTTTAAGTACCATGTATTCATTTCCATGGTTAAGGATTAGCATGCGTACTGCAATAAGAATCTCTCAATATGGAATCAGAGACTGCCAGCATGGGTGCAATAAACTTTTCAGAATGGTTCATAAGATTATACTAATTAGAGATAATCTAATTTGAACAATTTCTATCTTCTAGAAAAGTAATATGATGTCACTCTATGGGAAGAGTCACTACCCAGGCTCTGGGGATATAGAAAAAAACCCACATGTTATATGCAATATTAAAAATTAGGGTTGATTCATGAGACAGTCTTAGATCTACCCTTCTTCTCTCAAAAGATCCACCATATAGACTGTTAAGCCCCCATAATTATCTCCCCTATTTGTGACAAGCATGGGCTAATCAGTCTCTGAGGGAGTTTTCCCGCAGATCATTGAGAAGTATGTGTATGCTTCACATTTCTTATCAAGCTATTTTGTACGCAGTATCACATAAGAGCTGACAAAAGTTCATTATCTTCATCTAGACTAGAATTACACCAAATTAAGAGGAAAAAGGCATGTTTCTTAAAAAAAATGTACAGTTATCTTGCTGTCTAACAAAGAAGGTCTCAGCTAAGAAAAAACAAGCTAGGTTCTAGCTGACTTTAATCCCATATTAAAAGATTAGAAAAAACATCTGAAGAAATCAGAGATAGTCTAATTGAGGTTCTCGCCTTTAATCCTGTGAATAGGCTCCCCCTTGGATACCAAGATCTGTCAGTATAGAGTCTTGGGAATTCTCCAGGGAACAATAAACCACAAGGAATGGACATACAACGTATTCTCTCATATTTAAAAAGAGAGTGAGAGAGAGGGGGGAAAAAGAGTTGGTGATATCAAAACATTTTCATCCAAGAAAGAGAGAGAATAGAAACTAATGAAAATGAGAAAGGAGATTAGAACAGTTACAGTGCTGGGGAAAGTTCTTTGAAATATTGACTTCCACCTAAAAGCAAACCAGTGGGCATGATTCTGCTTTTCTATTCATTTGTATCAATCTCTTTGCTTTTATCAGACCATTGTATTTCCAAAACTGTTATGCAACATATAGGTATTTAAAAAATAAAGCTCATAGCAGCATGCTATCTCTTACAAGACCTTTTAAAAATATAATATCAGCATTAAAGATATTCAAAATAAAATCAGGAAGGTGGATGCATATTTTCTTTTGTTTGTGTCACGCAAGCAAGTAGAAAGAAAGAAATATTATAAATACTGTAACACAGATCAAATATAGGCTCAGATTATAATTTAAATTACATTGGTTCAATCCAGATTTTACACTAGTTTACATTCAGTGACACGACTTAGAATAAAAAAGCTCTAATTTTTCTCATGTGAAAAAAATACTTTTGCCAAAAAGAAGAGATGTCTATAAACAGTGAAGAAAAATCAGATAATCAGATAAAGTGCAGTTAACCAATCAGGCAACAGCATAAAATCACAGTCTTTCTGTTTTGATTATAAAAGTAATGCATCTTAGGTTCATGTATTTAACTTTCTGTCCTTTTAAAACATTTGGTCTCTCTGACAGGTATTTTTTTGCATTTTAAAACACATTATTTTTCCATTAGGATTAAATCTACCTTGCTATACAACTATAGCATAATATGTAGTGGATGTAAGAAAATTAATTGTGCTGATAAATTGCTATTGTGTATTTTAGTACCAGAAAAAACTAATAGGGCCTAGGAACAGGTCACATTTCATGTCATGTGGATTAATTTTGCCCAAAGTATAAAAGGATTTTTTTTTAATTTTAGAAATATGATTTAATTCTGTAAACTGGTATAAAAGCAATGAAAGAAGTGTGAAGCAACAAACCATGAAGAAGTAACAATGACATGTGAAGTAGCATGAAGCAGCAACAAATTAGCAGGCTCATCAAAAGGTCTTTTTATATAAAAATTAAGGCAAAGTTATAAGTGGATAGGCTAAACATAAGATAGAACTGCTATTTTTATTGCCTGGAAAATGTCCATGATTTATGTTTCTAAATTATGGAAAGATATATAGATAATGACTTTATGAACTGTATAAATATAAATGTGTTTGTCTTTCCGTCAACAAATTATATATTAATATACAGAAGGGTTAATTCACTGCACATTCAGAAAGTTTTCTTTTATTTCCATCATAAATAAACTCAGACATGAAAAAAGCTGTTTTAAAATTTTTAATATGCAATTTAATATTTTATTAACAATGTTTTAGAAAAAGATTAATATGTTTCAGTAGTCTGGGTTATGAGGCACTACAAAATGTGATAGGAATCATTCTGGAAGGTTACAGATTCCTAGAGCTTTGCATAAATACAGGGAACAAATTAAAACAATCTAATACCCTTAGTATTTCAAAATTCATGACAGTCTAAAACATTTTTTATAAAGCCTGATCCTACGCTCCTCACATAGGCCAGTTTGACTGACTTGGCTGTACAACGAGTATAGGAAAGTTAAACTGGAGAGCACAGGAGAACAAAGTTCTGAGAACCTCTTGGGAGCGACTAAGAACCTTTAATTTGCATTGAATTAAACAATAGGTGATGGTACTTAGCCTTCATTGAGTTCAGTGGCAGTTGAGGGGACTTAGCACCACACAGGTTTAGAGCACCTTGACAGGTTAAGACTCCAATTTTTATTGCATCTTTCACCAAAACAGTGTCCTGAAAGGCAGTAAGACTTTTACATACTATTAATTGTCATATATATAAATACATCACATTACATGTCATTTTTTTTTGTGTGTGTGTGTGTGTGTAGAAAAGTTCAGTTCCTAATTCATCCATCCATCCATCCATTCATCCATCCATCCTACCTACCAACCTATGGAACTGCACTCTTCTGTGTTAACGAGCTCATCCCAGACATACATGCATAGAGTGATCATATGTCCTGGACTGGCTGGGACAGTCCTAGATTTTGGAGGCTGGTCCTGGCCTACTAGTGAAATTCAAAACAAGTGTCCTGGGTGTGGGGCATAGGATTCAGGGCAGGGAGGTAGAGCGGCATAATTTGTGAAATAGGAAGCCATAGTGGACAGCAAAATTGCCTTAATAAGTTAGCATGATTAATGAAATGACCATTAAAAAGGGGATTATTAACACCTGTGAAGAAAACAATGAGTTGTTAACAGTCCATCAACTCATTAGCAGCCTGAATAGTGATAACAGAGGGGTCCTGCCCCCACCTCTGTCTGCTGCAGTGGGGGGGGTGGGGGTTAGCATCCCAGATTTCATATTGTTCCATATGGTCAGATTGTAGACTTGATGGGATTTGGGCATTGGGAGAAAAGTGTGGTAATAATCCTGATAGGGATTTGAGATTTGTTGGCTGTCAGGTGTTAAGGTGCTCTTTTGCATTTGTCTTCTTGTAACAAGATTCATAGACATAGGGTCAGAGGGGATCTGAGCAATCATCAAGTCTGACCCCCTGCCCTGGGCAGGAAAGACTACTGGGTTTATATGACCCCCACTAAGTTAAGCTCATATGACCCCAGCTAGATAGTTATCAAGCCTCTTTTTAAAGACCCCTAAGGTAAGAGCCAGCACCACTTCCCTTGGAAGCTGGTTCCAGATCCTGGCTGCCACAAAAGCATCTAGGCATCCCTGTTCCTTTTGTATAAAAACAATAAACAATATAAATTGAAATGGTGAGTGACTTTAGTGACTGGGAGTGGGTTGAAGAGTTTTGTAGTATATGTACTCAGCAGGGATGGCTAGTGGTAGTGGTGTAGTTATAACCCCTTTGGCTGCACATCATACTTATCAGAGCTCTCTGAGCTCACTGGCATCTGGGATCACAGCTAGTAGGGTCTGGCCACACCCCTTCAGCTGCATGGCACATGCTCAGTGAGATCTCTTTACTGAGCATGCACCACAGAGCTGATGGACATGTGGCCACACCCCCTCACTACAGTCCTGGATCCACTCATAATATTCAGCAACCTGAAAATAGACATAATCAAATAAAAGCAACAGATATACACAGGCATAAATATTTTCAACTTTATGTTATTTGATCATTTTGAAAAATCCTATGTCTTGTGGTCCAAGGCCAATGAATGAGCACAGATTCACGTTGCTAACACTCAGGTGGGCTATAAGAATCTTTCTTCAATATGGAATAAAAACTGACATTTAATTGGTCAGACAGTTTGTTCCAACTTGTCCGGTATCCTGTGTGTCACAGCGGCATAGAGTGGGTGCTGAAAGGGAGATTGAACAGGGGATGACCAGGGTTTTTCCTACAGTTCCTCACCCACTTTCAGCCTTCAGCATTTAAGGTCTAAGAAGTTCTGACTCAGAGGCTGTATCCCCCCAAGCTCAATAGTCACCAATACACCTTTCTTCTAAGAATTTGTCCAATCCATTTTTGCTGAGTGCTAACTGAAATGATACATAGGATCAATAACTTCAGCTTGTGGCTTTCAGTGAAGATCTTTCAGTGTACAGCACAATACTGGTAGACAACAAAATAATTACACTATGCATAAATCAGACTCTAAAATCCAATCTGTATAGTAATGCAATTCTTGGTGACATAGGATGTTATACTTAAAGGAAAAAGGGCTAGCATCTGCTGTCATATATTGTAGAAAAATCCCGGTGTATGGAAAATCAAAATGGCCCTTCATTGCTTCAGCTTGTGCCAAATATCCCTTAATAATGGGAAAGTAGAAAAATCTTTACTAGGCTGTTAAAATTAAAGATTTGAAATTTTACTTGCCTGTACATACATAAAATTTAAGTTGGAGTCACTTATGCTCCTTTTGTGGTGAGCCCTTTATATAACTATGACTGCATATTATTGTTTTTTTATGCCTGTCCAATCAAGATGAAACTCTTATAGTACAGCATGATAGATTCAAGCGTAATCCTGGTCATAGGTGACTGGTAGGACAGGCACATACCCCCCACCCCTTGACAGGGCCGTCCCCACTGCCGATGCTGCCGGTGACATCTGTAGGTGCTCACCAGCTCCGTGCCCGCCATTGACGCTGCTGCCAGCTTCGGCAGGTGCCCCTGCAGATTCAGGAGGCACGCCCATGATCCTGGTGATGCATTGTCAGAAAAAATCTTATTCTTCTGCTATAACACTTGAAGATATGCTTGGCACTGAGTAAAAAGGTGAATTAATTAAATATTAACTTTGAGTTCATTTATGTGCCTATAGACCATTTTCACTAATTACATTTTTTCCCAGGTTTTCTGCCATTTGTGACATTTTGTTATGTAGGAACCATTTCAGACATTTCATGACAACTGAACAATTAGACAGATAAAGCAGCATTAATATATCTCTCTCCATTATTATATTCATAATATGCATGCATATATGTGTATTTGTCTGTGTGCGTGCATGCATACACAAATGAAGTTATACAGCATGTAGGTAAGTTGTCCCTCTAAAATTTTCACTCCTTCCTAGAGTAATGTTTTACCTCTTTTCAAATGAACATCTGGTAACAGAAAATATTAACAAATTAGTCTGTTTTACATCCATTGGGAGCTTCCTTTGCCCTTTAAATTAATCTCAGATACTATTCACACACAAGCCTCTACTCATTCCATGTCTTCATCCAGCCACTCTCTAGATCATTCATGTATATTAGGAAAGTAAGTTCAGTTTCCTAGAATAAGTAAGGCTCTTTACCCCAAGCCCATCAGAAAGAACTCAGCCTATCAGGTAGGTAGATGTGACTAACTTTTTAAGGACAGATTCTAGCCCCTTCTCAGTGCTAATGAAATTTCAATGGGGACCTGTTTGATTTCTCAGATAAGACTGAACCTGGAGATAAAGGAGGCACAAGAGTCCTTAAAAGCATCATTCTTTATCTGGTGAGAAGCTAACAATATTTGCTTCTTATCTTGCAGGTCTGAAAGTCAGAAAAAGGTTGTGTTTTCCAGTGATGTGATTTCTGGAGATCCAATATGCTCTTTCCATTTGGCTCAGATCCTCCTCCCTTCCATGTCAAGTAGTAAATGGAAGCTTATAGCATGAAAAAAATAAAGAAAACCTTGACAGATACCTTTGTTAAATATTTTATAAAGGTGTCAGTGTTATGCATGTGCCTGTTTTCTTTCTGCTGCAAATTAATAAAATTAAGTGCAGTTGCCTTAAAGTCAGACTTTCAGGCTGCAGAAAAACTTTTCAATATATATTTTAGTTCATTGATTTTTTTCAAAGATAATTAATATTTTTTCTTGCTATAATTACCAGAGCTCTCTGGAAAGATTCTTCCCCTCACAATTTTCCCACTCCTTTTTATTTGATGATATAGCGATGCTGTGCTCTTGTACTTGTGATATCAAAAATATTTCCATTGTGACTGCTGCTTTGCTCCTTGGCCAACTGAAGTTGGTAATGGCTCAACTGCAGTTTTAAAATTAGGGTATATTTATTTTTGTTTATTGATTTTGTAATTTAGCTAAATTCCCATTTTTTCTATTACAACACTATAAGTGTTTTAGAAAGAAGGCTCAACCTTTGCTTCTGATGTCATTGAGTTTCTACTTCAGTGGACATGGAAAGTGACTCCTCCTTGCCACTACTGCTTATTAAATGTGTGTGTTTGGGTAACCATTACATATTATTAGATAATCCTGTCAGAGGAATGTTAGGGCACTGTCATCTTCAATACCATGTCTTTCTTAGAATAGGTATTAAAAAATTACTAACATTCAGACAGCTATTTTAATGAGATGATGTAATGTTTCATAGTTTCATAGTTTTTAGGGTCGGAAGGGACCTGAGTAGATCATCTAGTCCGACCCCCTGCCACCCCAGCAAGGTGTACATCTAGCCTCCTCTTAAAGACCCCCAGGGTAGGAGCCAGCACCACTTCTCTTGGAATGTGGTTCCAGA
>NW_017728906.1:125562335-125565578 GCF_001723895.1 Crocodylus porosus | reverse complement strand
CCACCAGGTTGGTCTGACAGGACCTGCCACTGATGAACCCATGTTGGTTGCCCCTAAGCATGAAATCCCCTGCTGGCCCCTCATGGATGTTTGCCAGCATAATTTTCTTGAACAGCTTGCCTAGGATCGAAGTAAGACTAACTGGCCTATAGTTTCCCGGGTCCTCCTTTTTCCCCTTTTTGAAGATGGGAACCATGTTGGCCCTCTTCCAGTCCTCTGGCCTAGGATAGGGCAGTTAAAGTTTTTGAGCATTCAGAATGGCCTAAACAAGCCAAGACTGAGATGCTCTGGTATAGTTAATGAGTTTGCATTTTGCTAGTATAGAGCCATGCCTAGAATATGAGAGCAAAGCCGAAGGTGGCCTGTGGAACTCTTGCTGCTTTTGTCTCTGAAGAAGAATAAGTACAGTGATTTGTTTTATTTTTGGCTTTAGTACGTTTCTTCTATTTTAGAAACTTTGAGATGTTCTGAGATTTCAAAATAATTTTTGGAAGTATGGATTTTTATCTAATGCTGTCCTAAATTACCTCACATTAAGTTAAAATAAGACATTCCATATAGATACCTTATAAACACATGAAACAAAACTTACATCTTCCCTTAAGTTTGAGTTTTAACATATAATATTTTGCATCTTCTTCAGCTTTAATTTGAATGAACTGACCTCTCTATATTTTTATGCCATGACAATTGTGACATCTAAACTATAATGGGCTCACATAAGTACACCAGCACTGTGTGTGCTAGAAAAGTTTGGTAGGCAGTCAAGAATTGTGCTTGAAAATTATGTTATTCTTGTTTCTTTCAAGGGGAGAAGAAAATCTGGAGAAGCATCTTAGTTACTTTTACATCATGCATTACTTCTCTCCTTGAGTGCCAGGATAATAATTTAATCTGATTGTAAATGACTGGACCTGGATCTACTCTGAGTTTATAAACATTTTCTGAGGGAAAAAATGGTTGTTTGGAATGAAGGTGACCTACACACAGACCCGGAGATTTGCAGAGGTCAGTGGAGATTTGAACCTGATTTGGATTTCTTATTAGACTGCTGAGCCAGCATTTCAGGTACCTGTGAGCTCTGAGAGTAAATCTTACATAACCAGACTTCCTATCAAATATTTGTTGATGTGTCTACTGCTTCTGCTTAGCCCATTTTTAATTATTTAAGTTTTATTGCTCTTATTTTAACAGTTTTGTGCAGTCAGACTGAGACAAATGTATACAATAGCAAGTTTATCAATTTAATTACCTATTTGATGAGCATTGTCTTCATCAAATTATAAACATTAATAACATTAAATGAAACAGAATGTGTCATATTCAAAATGAATTTATCTCATTTTAATTCTTCTTCCTACAAAAAAACAAAAAACGAAACAGCTTATGAATATTCTTTTTGCTACCTCATTTGTAAAGTATTTATCACTAAAGTAGTCCAGATCCAACAAAGGCCTTAAGTACCTAAACTACTATTTATTACACAGATGTTGGTGCCTAAATCCAATCTTGCTCGATATGACCTCCTTAAACCCTGGAAGTTCCTAAACTCAATAAATGCCTTCCTGTTTGACTTTCATTTCCCCGGCCCTAAAATATATAACTACATTCCTGATACTACCCCAGCCATCACTGGATTTAGCCCTTGGTACCTACCTCATGCCTAAACCTAATCAGGATCCAGATACAAAGTGCATCTCTGCTTAAATTCCTGAGCATGCTCAATATGGTTCTTAAACTGCACCTTACACAAACCTACACAACTGAGTTCTTAACAAATTTCTGCTGTGATGACCCTTTCTTTTAAGTCGGGAGGGTGGATGGGGGGGTGCCTTTCTTTTATATAGTGGTCTAGTGATCAGAGTACTTGTCTCAGCTCAGTTTGACGGGGTCAAAATGATATCACATACTTTTCTTGACCACCAAGTTAAGGGTATTCAGTTTGAGGGCACTGCACAAGGAATTTAAGAGGATGGACAGAGGAGAGAAGCACATGACTTTGTAACCTCCATATATAGCTATATATGTCTCTTTGCATTAGTGACATTTCATTTTAATCACAGAAAAATGTGGATTTTAGCTACCTTCTTTAAATCCAAAAATTGGGGATTTTTTTTTTAATTGGAGCAAACCAGGATCCCTGCTAAGGATTACAGTTCTTCCCTGGGAAGGGAGAGACCTGGGTTTTGATACCTGTTACCAGGACATTATGTAGCTTACATGAAATGTTGATGGGTAAAGACTAGAGTTCTAAGAGCAGAAACCAGAACCGACTGCTCTTCTTCCAACTAAGTGCCCTAACCACATACTACAGAGTCTTGCTCCCTTTTGGTTTCTCTCTGACAAAGAATCTTTTGCTCTTTTTTTGAAGCAGTTTAAAAGATCCAGTATCCACCACCTACCCAAAACCCAGTGGCAAAAACAATCTCCTGAGGGGCTAGACTTGGGTTTGAATCCCCTCATGTAGGTCTTCCACTTGTCCAGCTCATGTTCTAATCTCTCTCCATCTTCTAAAATATAAGTGAACGCTCCTCTTTTTCGGGGGGAAATGGTGTCAGCACTTACCTTCAGGAGAGTACTCAGTAGGGCTGTGCAAAACAACGCTGTTCCATTTCGCCTTCAGTTTGGGCAGTTTGATGGAACAGCGGTCCATTTCCAATTCCGTTTCAAGTCGAAACAGTTGTTCCAGTTCATTCCTTCAAAACAGAAAGGTCATTTCGACGCTGTTTTGATGTGTTGCTGGGGATGGGAAAAATTGTAGGATTGGTGTGTATACGCATTGCCCTTTCAATCAGGATTCAGCAAGTGGCTGAATTCATCACTGGTTTTCTGCCATTGATCCAATGATGCAATATTGCAATGATGCAAAACCATTCAAATGCACTTTGTGATGCTCTGGGACAAATTATTAGCACTTCTTACCCCATGCATCTTTTCTGGGTTTGTCCTAGGATGATGGACATGGACATCTGAAGGATTGTGCTGTAGCCTGGGACAAAACCATTTCTCCCGGGACAAATGCAATGTCTATTTGTAACCTTAAGGAAAATATGGAATTCATTAGGGAATATCTGTACTGATATTCTGTAGCTGTAAGTGTAATGTCAGTTATTCCCTTTCACCTGCTAGTTCTCAGTAGTCACTGTTGAAAAGAGACTGTATAGCCTGCTTATTCCAGAGGTAACTCTGGATGAGTTTGTATCTTGAGACTAAATTCCTCCTTGAGTTCCTTGGGACACAGTA
>NW_017728906.1:125534871-125560140 GCF_001723895.1 Crocodylus porosus | reverse complement strand
TCTCTTTGCATTAGTGACATTTCATTTTAATCACAGAAAAATGTGGATTTTAGCTACCTTCTTTAAATCCAAAAATTGGGGATTTTTTTTTTAATTGGAGCAAACCAGGATCCCTGCTAAGGATTACAGTTCTTCCCTGGGAAGGGAGAGACCTGGGTTTTGATACCTGTTACCAGGACATTATGTAGCTTACATGAAATGTTGATGGGTAAAGACTAGAGTTCTAAGAGCAGAAACCAGAACCGACTGCTCTTCTTCCAACTAAGTGCCCTAACCACATACTACAGAGTCTTGCTCCCTTTTGGTTTCTCTCTGACAAAGAATCTTTTGCTCTTTTTTTGAAGCAGTTTAAAAGATCCAGTATCCACCACCTACCCAAAACCCAGTGGCAAAAACAATCTCCTGAGGGGCTAGACTTGGGTTTGAATCCCCTCATGTAGGTCTTCCACTTGTCCAGCTCATGTTCTAATCTCTCTCCATCTTCTAAAATATAAGTGAACGCTCCTCTTTTTCGGGGGGAAATGGTGTCAGCACTTACCTTCAGGAGAGTACTCAGTAGGGCTGTGCAAAACAACGCTGTTCCATTTCGCCTTCAGTTTGGGCAGTTTGATGGAACAGCGGTCCATTTCCAATTCCGTTTCAAGTCGAAACAGTTGTTCCAGTTCATTCCTTCAAAACAGAAAGGTCATTTCGACGCTGTTTTGATGTGTTGCTGGGGATGGGAAAAATTGTAGGATTGGTGTGTATACGCATTGCCCTTTCAATCAGGATTCAGCAAGTGGCTGAATTCATCACTGGTTTTCTGCCATTGATCCAATGATGCAATATTGCAATGATGCAAAACCATTCAAATGCACTTTGTGATGCTCTGGGACAAATTATTAGCACTTCTTACCCCATGCATCTTTTCTGGGTTTGTCCTAGGATGATGGACATGGACATCTGAAGGATTGTGCTGTAGCCTGGGACAAAACCATTTCTCCCGGGACAAATGCAATGTCTATTTGTAACCTTAAGGAAAATATGGAATTCATTAGGGAATATCTGTACTGATATTCTGTAGCTGTAAGTGTAATGTCAGTTATTCCCTTTCACCTGCTAGTTCTCAGTAGTCACTGTTGAAAAGAGACTGTATAGCCTGCTTATTCCAGAGGTAACTCTGGATGAGTTTGTATCTTGAGACTAAATTCCTCCTTGAGTTCCTTGGGACACAGTACGACTATACAGGTGACAACATCTCTTCTTTCTGCTTCTGTAACCTTTTCCTTTCCAGAACTTGTCTTCAATACATTCAAAATGCAGCCATAAAAATAATTTTCCTCTCATGCTACTGTGATGATTTCCCTCAGAATTTCTTCACTGAATGACTCTCACTTTCACACTAGGTTCAAAGCTTCTTGGTTTCACCTTGAGGGAACTGCACTCTTGACACCTTGCTGAATATCTAGTCTGATTTCATCTTCTGCCTCCCTACTTTGATCCACTCTCCTTTCTCCTCCTCCTTCTTTCCATTCCCCTCACATTTCAAGTATTTTCACTCCTCATCTGTTCCTTCTTTCCTTCAGATGCCTCTTCACAATATATTTCTTCCTTTTCATTCAAAGACAACTACTGAACATATACTGACGATATCAACAACTCAGTTCCAGACTCACATGGAGTATGCCTCCAACTATTATTTGGTATCTGAATAAAATGTGATCTCTTTGGGTCAGTGACCTAAGCATGAGCAAGCATAGCATCATATTAATAATTAATACTAATTAATGATTAACAATCATAATACATTAATATACCTAGGTCTATTAATAGGTATACCTATCAAAGATTATATTGAAGGAAATATTGAAGTTTCTTTGTTAAGTCAAAAATAAAAAAGGGAAAAAGTTCACTAATATGCTCTTAAAAGCTCTTTCATGTTGTTTATAGGCATTATGATGGAGGGCCTGATTTCTCTTTACCTTACTCAGGTGTAAATGAGGTGCTGTGCACTGATGTCAATAAAATTAGATAATTGCATGACTGATGTAAATAAGAGGAACGTATGGTTCAAAATCTGATTAAACAAGATTTCTCCAATTTCCCCCAACTCTAATGTTCCTTATTATTTGTAAGGCAGTAATATGTAGAGGAGCCAGTTCTGAATCAAGGTCCCTATCATACTGGGCACTGAATGTAGAACAAAAAGATGGTCCCTGCAATTTACAATTTATAATCTCAATAGAAGACCTGGCACAAAAAGAGTTTGACTCCTGCTCTGCTCTGGCAAAGGTGGACCCCAGTTGATCCAGCTGTAAATAGGTATTTGGTCATTTGGGTTAGGGAGTCAGATGTGGCAAGCCAATGATAGCAACATTGGGCAATACACATGCTCTGGCAGTGGGGGGAGAGGGGACATTTTAAATATTGTAGCTGTGAGAGTCCCTCTAATTCTTTTAAAAGAACCTAGAGCATCTCATATATCAGAGTCCTTGTGCTTCATAGTGGCAGGGGCACCTTAGCTAAAGCTTGTTAGATGAGCTTAATCAAGCCTGCTCTGACGCAATGGAATTAGAGCATGTTGGAGTAGCATCGCTCCTTATGTATAGGCACCCACTGTTTCCTTGTGTGCCAATGACAAAAGAAGCTGCCATGCCCTAACCATGCTTACCTGTTAAGCCATCATTTTTCACAAGAGAAATAGTATTTGCTAGAATCTTTTTCCAGAATTGGTAAATTATAAGGCTGACAGTACTACCCAAGACTTAGAACATAACAGCTCCATTGAGAGAAAAAACTAGTTCTTAAGCACATCCGTACAACAAAGTGAATAATTTCAATGTTTCTTGAAAAGTTGCTACCATATCGAAATAAATTTAGTTTAACAGTGCTATTAAGTAAAACTGGTCTTAAAGATGTTCCGAAGCTGTCCGATCAATCTATATCTGAGGACCTCCCTTAAACTATAAGTTTAGTCTTTAGTCTTAATGCAAAATGTACAGAGATAGAAAGACAAAAGTATAAAGATGTTACATCAATGTGTAGGGTTATCATAGACATCATAGGCAAAGGAGAATGTACTGACAAGGGATTATAAAAGCCAAGAACGGTGATACAATCATGGAATGGGAACAAGTATTGAAAAGATGGACAGAGTATATTGAAAAGTTATTCCATGACAGTCAAGAAGAAAACCTATCTATTAACAAGAACATGGCTGGTTTGAAAAATCTTAACTCAGAAGTATGAACCGCTATCAACCAAATGAAAACCAATAAAGCTACAGGGCCAGATGAGATCACAGTAGAACAAATGAAATATTTGGAAGAGTTTAGTATAGAAAAGTTAACAACATGTTATCAGTGAGAGTTATGAAAGTGGAGAAATACCTGAGAACCTCAATAAATCGATCTTTATTGCACTCCCCAAAAGATCTGGAGCCACTGAATGTAAACTCCGTTGAACCATCAATTTAATAAGCCATGTGACAAAGATCCTATTAAAGGTGCTGATGAGAGCTAGAAGTAGAATAAGACTGGAGATTGCTAGAGTTCAATGTGGTTTTGTTGAAGACTGAGGTATAAGAAATGCTATCTTCATGGTACGAATGCTTTTGGAGAGGGCAATAGAAATGAGGAAAGACCTTTTCTTGTGTTTTGATAGCCAAGGTTGAGGTGTTAATGAAACTGTTGGAAGAAGTGCATATTGATAGTAAAGACCTGAGAGTAAAAGACTTTAAGAAACCTCTTTTGGGAACAAACTGTAGCAGTGAAGGTAGAAAATGAACTTTTTTCATCCAAATTAAGAGAGGTATGAGCCAAGGCTGTGTTTTTTCACCTAATTTGTTAACTTGTCAAGTGAGAAAGTACTGAGGGAGATTGAGGGCTGATCATTGGTGGGCAGAATTTGAACAACTTGCGTTATGCTGATGACAGAATCTTAAAATCTGATTCAGAAAAGAAATTCTAAGGAATTTTAGATAAAATTGTTAGTGAAAGAATTAAGAAGGGTCTAAATATCAACTATAGAAAAACAGAATGCCTGGTAATTACAAAGAAGAAGATCATTCCTATATGCAACATCAAAGTGAAAAAGGAACAGATAAGGCAGGTCAATAAATTTAACGACTTGGGAAGCTGGATAACATCAGATGGTAAATGTGATCATGAAATAAAATGGAGCATTGGGATGGCACAAGAAGTATTTCTGAAAATGAAAAAGATATTGACAAATAGTAAAATTTCTATGGGGAAGAAGTTAAGAGTTCTGGGTTGCTATGTTATACCAGTCCTCATATATACATCAGAATAAGGGATTCTGGTTTTCTCTGATTTAAAAAAAAAAATTATTGAATTAAGATAAGTAACCCCAAATCCATATTTTTCCTTGATTAAAATGAAAAAAACACTAATATAGATATATATATATATATAGTGGTGTTTCATTTTAAACATGGAGAAATGTGGATTTGAGGTTACTTTTTTAAATCTGAAAACTGAGATTTTTTTTTAATCAGATAAAACCAGGTTCCTGATCAGAATGCTAGATAATATCACCAAATATGGAAAAGAGAACTGAAAAAACTGAGATGTGGTTCTTAAGGTCGATTCTGAAGGTATGTTGGACAAGTCACACTTCAAATGAAGATATTTTGTTAAGAACAACCTGCAGGAGAAAGGTGTTGATTAACATCAGAAAGAGAGAGTTGGAGTTTCTCAGACATATTATGAGGAAAGAGGAAATTAAAAGTCTGGTCATAACTGGAAAGACTGAAGGAAGGAGAGATCATGGAAGACAGAGGCTGACTTATGTCAAGAGTCTATCTAAATGGATGAATTGGAAACACTGGAAATTCTGTATGCCTCAAAGGGACGAGAGCTGTCAAAGTCCATGGTCACTAGGACTATGCGAAGCTTCAGTCCCTGATTCAATTCAGCGGCGATTCGGTCCAATTCAGTGGCCAAATCTCCTAATTGAATCAGAGGACCATTTAATCTCTCCAAATAGAATTGGAACCCTCCAAATCAATTCGGAGAGATTCAGAAAGATTCAGACATTGACACAGCTTTAAATGTTTTTTCTACATACCTCTAAGTAGCAGGGGCTTGTGAGTGCTGCAGTGCTGGGATGCATGGAGTGTCCCCAGTGCACTTGACAACAGACCTAGAAGTGGACCAGAAGCACTTCCAGTTCACTTCCAGGTCAGCTGGGGAGCACGCTGGGGGGCCCCCCTGCAGCCCCCCCCAGCTCAGTGACTGGTGCCTCCTGGGTCTGTGGGGGGAGGCACCTGGGGTTCCCATACGGCTGATTGCTGAGTCAGGGAGATGTGGGAGACTCCCCAGTGTGCTTCCCAGCAGACCCAGAAGTGGACCAAAAGAACTTCTGGTCTACTTCTTGGTTTACCACTGAGCACATGGAGAGCCTCCCCCAGACTCCTGTCGGACGCTGCATGCGCCCTAGTATCGCAGCATTCATGACCCATGCCTGCTACCTCAAGGTATGTAGAAAAAAATTTTAATGCTGTATCTGTGTCCAAATTGCTGATCCTCCGAATCAGCATCAAATCTTCAGATTCAGATTCGTCTGAATTGAATCAGGGACAGTGATCCGAATTGACTAATCGAATCACTGTTCCTGATTCTGGCCAAATCCAAATCAAATAGGGCCTGCTTTGCACACCCCTAATGGTCAACAATATCCTGTTTGGATATGGTACCTAGGGAGGGGGGGAGAGAGAGAGAGAGAGAAAGAGAGAGAGAATCTCAGTAGTGCCAATAAAGTATTGTTAAAATGAATGATTAATGAGCCAGGCCCTTGCATTTCTTAGATTTGCTATGCCATTAAACTGAAATGGTCAATATAGCACCATTTTAAGATAAAAATCTTAAATGAGCCATGCCCTTTGGTAAAAGTTCTTAATTTAAAAGTTCTGACTGTCCCAAACCTAGGACTTTCTAAACTCAGAGTCCTTGGTAGTCTGATTCTTAGGCACCAAAATCAGGTTTGATTCAGATCAAACAAACTCAAAATTCCAAAACATGACACCAAATTGTTGTTTGCAATTTGAAATTAGACCATTCTATTTACTGTCTATTCCTGTTACCATTCTTTGATAACGATATCTACCAGTAATCAGTGCTTTCATCTTCGCTTCCTTTTTGTTTTTCAGGTAGTTGTACTGCAGACCTGGAAGTGCTTGTTTGCTTTCACGTAAATCAAAAAGTCAGTTTTTCTAGCCCCCAAAATATTTGCTGTCATGCGAAAAATTTCTTGTGGGACGGTTTCACTCTTCCTCTACATAAAACTGTAGCAAAAACATCAAACAAAACAATTTCTGCCATCCTAGAACTACTGCTCCCAGAAACTCCTTCTGTACACTTCTACTGCAAAAGCATATAAATTACTTCAAACTGAGCTCTGACCCCTTTGTAGGAATTACATAATCTGTCCATACTGGGAATATCAGGTTCCAGGCCCAAAAAGGAGCAGACCATCCTCTCACAATACCTCGAGTCATTTCATTTACCCATATTGAGCTTTTGATTTACAATGGAAACACATAAGCACAAGAGAAACTAGGGCTAAATTTTCAAAAGGATTTAGGCAAATAAATCATGCCAAATCCCACTCTTGGTGCCTATATTTAAAATAGTGACCCTCCAAATCCCTACCTCAGATACTTAGCATTGGAGGTGTCTAAAGTTCCTTGACCCTTCAGTGTTCCATGGTAGTGTTATTTAAGTGGCACTCAAGTGGTATTTTTTGTGTATTTGGAGTGACACAATGTCCATTTAAGCTAAAAGAATGATCCTGTTCACTTTGCCTAGGCTTTTGATTAGAAATGCCTGGTTATATGAAGAAGTTTCGGTTTTGTTGTAGTCGCGATGATCCAGGAAATATACGAAGCTAACATCTGTCCAAACTATTTAGCCGGTCTGATAAAACATATTAGGAAAAAATACATGTCTAAATACATAGATGAAGCCACAGATTTATCTCCAGCCTTCAATCTTTCAAATAAATACAGCCATTTTTTCAACTGGACCTGAGTTTTACATGGCTAAATGGCTGTATGAAAATGGAATAATTTTATATGGTCTTTTAAAAGAACTATAGAGCAGCCTTTGTGCTGTATTAAGTTCTGCAACTGGGATTGGTTCTAAAATGAAATTCATGTCTTTTCACAAAAGATATATGATTCTAATGTAACATCAACCCTGCCTTATTCCATACTCAGTCAGAAGGAATAGAAGGCTTGCCCAGGAAAGAACTGAGATATGGATCAAAGACTTAAGATCTCTTCAGTAGTCAACTACCTTATGTAATCAGTAGACTAATTTTATATACAGATGATACGGATGTTAAGACAAGTTAGTAAAATTAATTAATTACAAAATCCTTCTATTTTTAATGGTCAACACCTAATTATTTTGAGAGAACCATAGACTCATAGAATCATAGAAAGTTAGGGTTGGAAGGGACCTCAGAAGGTCATCTAGTCCAACCCCCTACTGAAAGCAGGATCATCCCCAACTAGATAATCCCAGCCGAAACTTTTGTCTAGCCAGGGCTGGCACTACCTAGAGCCACAAAGCAGTGGGTGGGACAGCTGCAGCTGGACTCATGTCCTGGTCATGGGATGGAGCTGCTGCTGGAAGCAAGCTAGTGGGGCAGGCAGGGGCTGTGGGTCAGGAGTGAGGGGCACTACTGGGGATGAGGTTTGGGGGTAAAGGGCATGGGCAGGGGAAGGGGACTGGCATATCAGCACCCTACATCCTGGGGAGCAAAGGGGGCAGTGGCAGCCTAATTGTTCTATAATAAAAAAAACCCAAATGCAAACTTGTATGTTCAGGCACATGTGCTGAGGCACAAATCTTTGGAACATATTCGAGCTGCTACAAGCACACATGCCTGCATGTGTGGATTTACCCATACAGCACAACCAGATAAGCTGGAACATGCAGTATGTGGTGCCAAAGACCCAGAGATCTCAGTGTCAAAAAAACCCACACCTAAAAAAAGCAGGGCAGCACCTGTGGCAGTAGTGCATGCCATTCAGAACCAGATCCTAGCCAGCTGGACCCATGCTTGGGGTTCTGGCCAAGCTCCTTGCTGCAGGATCACCATGGCTGCTGTCCCTGGAGGACCCCAGGACCTCAGGTACTGGCCCCAACCTCTCCTACACCACTTAGGGTAACTTGCCATGTGCCAGAGAGCACATGCATGGGCATTCCCTGGGGAGAAGTAACAGCAACACACATTGTCACTGTTGTTTCTTCCCAGGGAAACACATGTTTCTGCTCATGGGATTGTGCCTTTATGTGTATCTACATATGCAATTAATGTGAAGCAAACTCTGGAGCAGTTTGCATGGGTCTGGCTGGGTATGCTCTGGATTTGGGTGGCGTGCACTGCTGCAAGATGTGCCACCCTACTTGGGTATGTGGCAGGTTACCCCAGGAGCACTAGGAGAGGCTGAGGCCAGCACTGTTGGCCCCAGCAGCATAACCTGGGGTCCTGGGAGTCCCCAGGGGCTATAGCAGTGGCAATCCTGGCAGGCAGAGCCTGGCTGGCAGCTCCAGTGTGGCTCCGGGAGGCCCAGATCCACTTTTCAGCAACATGCACTGCTCATGTATGTACTACTCTTCTTTTCTTTTCCACAGGTTTTTTGACCCCTGGATATCCAGGGGTCAAAAAACCCCATGGGAAAAAAAAAGCAGAGCAGAACACACATGGGCACAACGTACCCTGGCAGCACAGAGGACACCTGACTGTGTGGCATGTGGTGCTATGGATGTGCTTGTGGCACTGCATACCACACAGCAGCACTCATTTGGACACGCCCTGGCTGGCTAGGTTGACCAGGTACAATTTATGCCTACAGTCAGCATCTACATGTGCACCAGTATTAAGGCATAGTAAATTACTCTGATGTAAGAGGGACTTTGTACATGCCACAAAATTGGCCTTTAAACTGGCTTAAATGCCCTTTTGCACCATTTTAATGGCATTGCTGTTTGCATGCTTGGCGGCGTATTCTGCTTTAAATGACTTTGGTATGTAGCAAGATAAAACACCTCCAAGGTGTTTTAGTTCACTATCTAACAATGTGCGACAGTGCATGGGGTGCTGGAAGCTGACATGCTCGAGCCTTGGTGAGTCTCATGCACCTCAGGGGCTGTGGGACCCAACAGCAGCCAGTGCAGGCAGACTGCACTAAAGGGGGAAAAAAAGTAGCGAGCCTGATTTTTTTTTCTTCCCAGAGCCTGCCTGCCTGCCTGAGCTGTGCAGGGGCCCACTACTTGCGTCTGCAGCTGCAAGGGAGCAGGGGAGCTGCTGCTCTCCTCCATGGTTGCGGCGTCCCCGCCCTGGGACTGCCTGGGCCAGGTGCCAGTGGGCAGGTGCCACCTGGGCCCCCCCCCCCGCACAGCTCAGAGACTGCTCAGCCCACCAACAGCTCTTCCCCCCACTTAGCTGAAGAGGCAAGCAAGGATTGGGCCCCCACCCTTGTGTACATGCCATGAGGGTTTAGTTCAGTTTAATTCCCCTTAAATTTAAGTGGTGTTTTTAAAAACCTACCATTTCAGTTTAGGGAGAACTAAACTGAATTAAACCCCCATGGCATGTAAAAGCAGCCAGATAGTACTGTCCCCAGTAGCACTATCTTGCAGAGGAGTTAATTTATTGTGCCCTAATATTGGTGCACATATAAATGGTGACACTTTACTGCTGAGCTAATTAGTCTACTCCACAGTAAAGTGCATGTGTAGATGCACCCACAGAAATTAGTAGGAAATTTTATAGCAATTTGCTTGTTGTGAATGGAGACTAGAGCAAATGAACATAAGTTTGACAAGAATTTTGGAACTGTCAATTTGGCATTTGGATTTCTGTAATAAGTGCTTCCAGAAAAAAAAAAGAACTCAAGGTCACTACCAAGACAATCAGACTTTCGATTTTTCTAATTTCAATAAATGAACTATGTAAGAAGATTAATGAAAGCCAGTATGTCACTCTATTGAGAAGAACCAACTGCTTGAAGCATAGAAGATAACTTCAGGGAAGACTGAATATTTTCTTCATATATTACAGCATTTAGTGAACAGATGAATAATTTTTGAACTCACATTATAAATATAAATATAAATAGTTTTGAGTAATCTTTTAATCATGTTTGCCATTTTACTTTTATTGCTGCCTCTTTTATTTTTCCATGCTATTATCTTTCTGTATTTTTATAAGTTGAGTTACTTTAAGGGATTTTCTCTTTGGATTTTTTTGCTGATAATTTTAAGCCTGATTCTGGTCTCACTTAAACCTATTTAATATTATTCTAATTCCACTAAATTCAGTGACGTTTCTCTGGTGTAAATGAGATCTAAATCAATTGTAAACTATTTCATGTATAACTAGTAAAAATAAATTCCATTGACAAATCTCAGAGCTCATGGTTTTCTCATTAACTTACTTGCATTAAAGTAGGCAGTTTGGGTAGTTGTTCCTAACAGGGTATGGCAAACTAATAGTAATTCATTGTATAGGCAACTGGCTTCAATATATATATTGAAAACATACTTTGATGTGTGACTAAAAATCACAGGAAGCATTTATACTACTTCACTTCATTAAAGCTTTGCTATTAAATTATTTCCCTTCATTCTTAATCAGAATGATAGTTTATCCTATTAATCACTTCCCTTCCTCTTTACTATCATGCCAATATATCTATAGATAAAAATCAAGTATTTTCACAATGCCAGTTGAGAGAACTCTTTAAAACTAATTTCTGTTCTGAGTTGCACTTCGCTGAGGCCAATCATCATTTTCCCAACAACATAATTAACAGAAGAAACCATAACCATTCATTTAAATACTGAATAAGTTAAGTTTATGGATCAAGAGACTGCTGTTTTAACTGATACACCACAAGAGGGTTTGGGTGTGATTGTAATGCAGCTGATTGATGGTACTTACCTGGTTCTCTTCTCAGTTATACTGCTGTAAATCATGAATCAGTCCACTAAAAGTCAGCAAAACTACATAGTATCAGTGAAAGCAGAATCAAGTCTTTGGCTGAAAAGCATTAAGGCCATCTTTGGCAAGGGTCCAAAGATCAAGAAATCTATACTATGCCCATGATTTAAGAACATACAGAGTTGAATGTAATTTAATCTATGGCCCTACAATAATGCACATTTAGCATTTTGACAGGTTTAATGTTTCATTCCATTAATGCTTTGTGTCATCAAAAAACTTATAGATAATCATTCACCAGATTAATTGATGGAGCTGTTACTGTCCAAATCCAGATTTCCTTGAATGTAGGAGAAACTGGTGTGGTTTATTGAGATAGGCATCTCAAGGAAGCCTTTAGAATTGCAATTATAAGGATAGTTTATTTTACACCATTCCCAAGCCTAGGTGTGTAGGAGATCTCCTAAAGAAATAATGTAGTTTATTTGAGCCATTATTTACTTTTATGATAGAAACCTTTCTAGGAATGAAATTACACTTCTAGTTGTGACAGCTTTCCTGAAGTAGTGTCTTCTAAAATATGCACTTCCAGGAATGGTGTCCAGCAACATTAACTGGAAGATGGAAGGGATGGATATTTTGCTGATGCCATTGAAATTTATCAGCTGCCGGAATACTTAAATGGTTACAATATTATATTATGGTAAAATGATGATTCATTGATCAGGACAAGGCATTTTATAGGTATCAATAACTATAAAGGTAAAATGGGATACAAAATGACAAATCTCATCTCACATTATTACATCTCACATTATTACAAACACCTCAGAACAATGATCTTCTAGTCATTTTTAGATTCCTTATTATCCCTCTCACTTTCTTTGTGCACTGTTACTCTAATGTTCTTTGGTCTTAGCATTAATTAATATGTCCTTCTAGACAATCAGGCTATCTTTGTTAAAACAAGAAGATTGTACACACACACACACACACACACACACACACACACACACACACACACACACACACACACACACACACACACACACACACACACACAAAATGTTGTATACAGGTGAGGACTAAGCAGAAAATGTTGTAGCAATTTGCTGAACATGGAGGCTTATTGAGGATGCAGTCCTGAATAATACACACTAGCTTTGCTCTTCCCCCTTTAGTCTGTGTAGAGAAGCTATGAATCATTCATGGTCTCCCAGCTGAGAAGGGCTTCAAAGGGGATGATTCTGATTGGATGTCCTGTGTGAATTGCCATGCAGCAAAATCCCCTATACCCCCAGCACTGGAGGGTTGAGGAAGCACTTTCATCTGGGCCTCCAAAGTGTTTAGGGTCACAGTTCACCAGGAGATAACGATGTAGATGTACATTCAGAATTAGCTGCAGAGATACCTGTGTAGTGCGGTGTGGAAAAGTGAGCCAGTTAGATCCCTAGTGGATGCTGTGAATCAATTACTGTATTCTGAATACAAGGTTGGCTGCAGGGGATAAACAGATGTCAGAGAATTTTTCCCTAATAAGACCCTAGTAATAGAAGAGCACTGTCAGCTTCGTTTTAC
This sequence comes from Crocodylus porosus, assembly GCF_001723895.1. Taxonomy (NCBI): domain Eukaryota; kingdom Metazoa; phylum Chordata; order Crocodylia; family Crocodylidae; genus Crocodylus; species Crocodylus porosus. The sequence goes on along the minus strand of NW_017728906.1, from coordinate 125,547,609 downwards.
ATTAAAAATCTCATTTCCTCTTTATATGACCAATTTTATTAGGCCTCTAAACAAAGATATTTTATGTAACTGTTAGCTGTATAATGAGAATAGTATCATTAAATTTCTTTTTTCTTTATAACAAAGGCTGAAGGAAGAAGTAGAAATTAATCTTACTAAAGTTGGAAATAAGGTGGTGTAATTTTGAAGACCCGCTGGTTATTTTTTTTCCAGTGAAACAGTGTTGAATGGGTTGTAGCTGTCTTTCATACTGAATCACAACCATCAGAATTCTAGAACAATAGTCTTAGGACAAAAGTTTCTGATTGACTTTCCATGTTATTTTCACTTTTACCCATTTTAACAGAATATGGCATAGATTGCTTAGAAGAGAAGCACGTAATAACTAACTTTTAACAGATCATGCGTTTGGAAATTGCAATGATCACACTATATTTTACAATTCCCCAAAACCAAAATAGCACATTTAGAACTACTGCCCTGTGATTATATAGATTTTAGAATAAAACAGATGGGCAGTTAGTGATGTGCCAATATCAATTTTCTTGCCCTCTCAGATAAGCCCTCCCAGATACACTATTCTTTGGAGGTTGTTTGCAAGGATCATACCAGGGACAGATTCCTTCTCTGGAAATCAAGCAAAGCATTGTTAACTGATTTTAGAGAGGGGAAGAACTCATGGTTAGATTCATGCTATTGTCCTGAAGTCAGTGGGGGCACATGTATTGTAACTCAGGGAAGAATTTGGCCATTTCCTTATATTTTTGGTTAAAAAAACCCTTTTTCTTTACAAAGTCCAATTCTCACCTATGAACTCAACGAACATTTTCCTAAATAAGGAATGAGTATAACTCTAGTAAGACCTGCAGGATTTAGTCCACTAAAATTAACCAAAACAGAAAAGATAAAATAACATCTTTGGATAAAAGACTTTGTTTTTGGTGGACTTTTGTCCTGCAATCTACATATATAGCAATTAAAATTCATATCTCAAAGTTTCAATTTTTCTCAAAGTCTGTGTCCTTGGGGACTGTCTCATGTAATTGTAGTTTATTCAGATTATAGCATAATGGCTGAACCCCTACACCTTTTTCAACATATCCTGAGCTAACACTTGTACTCACTGGGCGCAGCTACATGTTCATTAATGCACTTCTGCTACTGCGTATTAAATTTAGTACCTCTAATGTGAGGTACTAAGTAAATGGACATTACACTGCCGAATGTGCAGTAGTGAAAGTGAGTGCTTTTTTTAGTGATGCTAGATGTGTAATAGGTTATTTTTAGTATTAGCATATTAGCACGGTTTTTGATATGCTGCTTTGTTCACTGCAGTTACCTAATTAGCCCCGCAGTAAATCTCTACACATGTGGCCCTATTAGGACACAATAAACTAATAAATGTCGCCATAGGCTTGTTTTTGCAAACACAAGTACTATGGTGTGGTGGCATTAGAAGTGCACCACAATGCACATGTAGATGCTGAGCTGGGGTTTGAGGGTGCTTTAGTGCTGAGGGTGCTGAAGCACCCTCATCTTTCATGCAGGTCATCCGCAACACACTGAGCCAGGTTGGAGCAGCTCCAGGCTGGTAGGCTGACCCTGCAAACCCCCTGCTAGCTGGGGCTGCTCTGACCTTAGGGTACTTAGCCAAACTTGTACAAGAATGGAGAAAAAAATCCTGTGTTCAGCATCAGTAACTTTACACCCAAGCATGTCCTTCACTTTCTTCCCCTTTTTCAACATATAATCCTGGATACTCCAGTAAAACAAAGGTTCGCAACCCTTTTTGTACCAGCACCCATTTGTAAACATAAATGGTCAGTCCTGACCCAGTAAATAGTTTAAGTAGAAAACAACCCCCTATCCCTGCTGGTGCCTCTCACTCACAACCCACAGCACCCCACACCCCCAGCCCAGCCCTGCAAGTGTCCCTCACTCCTGACTCACTGTCCCCTCCAGCTGCCCAGTGTGTGGAGCAGGGGTTGTGTGTGTGGGGTGGGGTGTGTGTGTGTGGAGGGGATGGGGGACATGGGCCTCCCCATATTTATGCACCCACAGCAGGCATGGGTTGAAGCCAGGCTGGACTACCATGGGCAGGAACCACCTCCATGGCTATGACCCAGCATGGGAGAGCAGAGTTGGGTGGTGAGAGTCATTGCTTCCACCACTGCTGGGACCCCTGTACCAGTTTCACTGCCAGCAGTGTGAGGAGTAATGGATGGGGGGGCATGCTGCCCTCACCCCTTCCCACCACCAGCCAATCACATGCTGAGCTGTGGCTCTACCCTGCTGCCATGGCCTGGCTACCACCCCTGCTGCTGCACCCCTCAGGCTTCCCACAATTCCACATCACCTTTGAGGTAGAACTGTGGCCTGAGGGGAGAGGTGGCAGTGGCAGCAGCTGGGCCATGGCAGTAGAGTAGAAGACAGTTGGCTAATGGCAGGAGGAGGTGAGGGCAGCACGGCTCTCCCCCAATTTTTTACTTCTTGTGTTGCTGGCAGCATGGCTGGCACAGGGATCCCAGCATTGGTGGAAGCAATGCGTCTTGCTCCTTTGCTCTGTCTTCCTGCACTGGGTCTTGCCTGGTGAGCTGCAAAGGCATCTCCTCCCCAAACCAGTCCAGCCAGTTTGCTGTGGGTGCATAAATTTTAGGGGGCACATGCCCCCCCATGGCCTCCTGATGCATCACCTATACCCCTCTCACCCGCCTGACACATTGTCTATGCCTCCCCACCCCATAAACTTACCTGTGGGGAGCTGCTCTCCATGCTGCCTGGCTGCAACATGCATGTGTGCATGTGCACATGCATGTGGCACCCCCTGTCTGATTGGTCTTATCCCACTACCCCCAGCTCCAAGCAACCCATGGTTTCGCACATTTTTCTCCTTTGAAGGAGAATCTATTTTTAATGTGTGTTTCCAACCCTTTCATATATTCTTGCAACCCACTTTTGGGTAGCGACCCAGGGTTGAGAAATCTGCCATAAAACACAATCCACAAATTTATGATATGCATGTATGGGATAACAAATAAGAGTTAATGACTATCTACAAAATTGACACTTGACTAATTGCAAGTGAAGCAGACTGTCCCGGTTTTCACTAACAGGTTTGAACCATAATCCAAATGCTTAGCTCCTGTTAATTAGCATAGCTCCATTGCCTTTAATGGACAAATGCACATTTATATTAGCTGAGAATCTGGACTCACATCCAATTACAAAAGTCAATTGGCTTGAAAGTCTGAACTGAAATGTTACTGAGATCAAGGAGATGTTGCAACTCCCTTTCAGAGACAGAGTTTGCAATGCATGCTGGAAGGAATAAAATATATGGGTTTAATTATCAACAACAGGCCTCAGGACACAATCAAATTTAATTTAAGTATGATAAGAAACAAAATAAATATAGATATAAGGAGAAGGGAACTGATACAAATCACTCTTTGGGGGGAAAATAAATAATTAAAATGCATACACTGCTTATTTATTCTTAGAATTTTACCCATGTGCATGACGAACATATCTTCCTCAGACTTGAGATCCCCACAAGGAGTGGCCCTTGACCCACTCAAAGGTAAAAAGGAGCTCCATGGCCATATCCAGATGAGTGCGCACGTGTGTTTCCCTGAGAACAAATAGTAGCAGCATATAGCTGTGCCACTGCTACTTGTTCCTGAGAAATGTCCATAAATGCGCATTCTGGCATGTGGCAAGTTACCCCGGGTGTGTTAGGGGAGGCTGGGGCCAGCACCTGGGCTAGCCCCAGTGGCCTTACCTGGGGGCCTGGGGCCCTTCTGGGTCTCCAGTGGCAGTGATTCAGCAGCAGTGAGCCTGGCCAGGAGGCTCTGGTTTCAGGTGGCACATTCTGCTGCCATGTGTGCTGCCCCACGTTTTTCTAGCTTTTTCTGACACTGGGATCTACAGGTGTCAATCCCCCCACCCCCCCGGTGCTGCAAATTAGCAGCACGGGGAATGCCTGCAAGTGCAGTGTGTGTGGTGTGCAGCACCATAGATGGGTCTGTGGGGCTGCATACTGCATGTGTGTGCTTGTCTGGATGTATCCCATGCGGGCATAGAGATCTCCTCTGTGGTTTAACTGCAGTTTATATGCCCCAAATTGTTTAATGTTGTGTCACATATTTCTCTGTCTTTTATTCTTATTGTGCTAGAGGTATCTCCTAACATGCTGCTTAGCACTACAGCCCTTGATCACATTACCCTGTTTCTATGCTTACAATGGGCCCTAACAGAGTACCAGGTCAAGTGCAAGATTTCATTCTCACCCTTAAGATGCTCCATAGCATTGGCTACCTGAGTCTTTTATACCACCATGCCTTTCAGCGGTACTGTGAAGTTGTCAGCTGCAAGGGTGAAACTTTCTCCTTTAGCTTAGCTTTCCTACACCAGTAACAAAAGAAAAGATGTGCACTAAACAAAACTGGTGAAAAAAGCTGACCTTACCAGTCAAGCTACAGGGGAAAGAGAAGAGAGAAATCTAGATTGCAAAAGGGACTGTAGTCTATGTAAATGTTGATTTGTGAGACTTCCCAACACTATTCTCATGAGCACAGTACAAAAAATTAGATCAGCTCAGAGAGAATTTAACTAAACTAGAATCTGGCCAGGGCACTTAACATTCCTGCTATACAAGAGATCCTTATGTGACTAGGACCTTGATTTTATGTCATGTGTAAAAGATGTAAAAGTGCAGTACCCTCACACTGTTGTATAATCAATATCAGTGAGCTCAGAATCAGTCTCGCACAATTTAAAACCTTGATGCAAATATGTAAATGATTTCCTGGCAGTTCCCCTATTTAAAAAATCTAAAACAACTGGTCATTTTACTGTTGTAATGTAATAGGATGGAACAATTTTTAAAAATCTGGGCTTCTTTTGGCTAATTCTCTCTCTCACTCTAATAGATTAAGCACCTGATTCAGCAAAGTATTTAAGCATATGCAAAATATTAAACATATGAGTAGTGTCATTAATTCCATTGGGAATACTACATACTTAAATTTATGCATTTACTTAATTACCTTGTTGAAGTAGGGCCTAAGCAATAAGACAATGCTTAAACTTTTAGTGACAGTTTTTTCTTGCCATAAAATACAGATTCTGCTCTCAGATATATATATAGATATATATATAAACAAGTTTAGCTGTTCTCATTTCTAGCTCTACATACACTTTTGGGGACAGAATTTAACTCTTATAATTTCAAAACCCAAAATACATAAAAATGGTGTATATTCTTAATATCTCATATATCACTACATTTAAAATGCACGTAACTGACATTACTAAAAAACCAAAACAATATTTTGCACCTACTAACCTCCTCTTTTTATTTTTCTTACAAATCTTAACACTAGACATATTTCCACAGAGTTTTTAGGGGGTTTTTTCCTTCTGAAAAAAAATATTCTTATTCATATTTGTTTGCTTACTAAGACAGAAGCTTCAGACCAAGGAATTGGATGTTGCAGCCTTTCGACAGCCATAGCTTTATTCATCTATCATAAAAAGGATCCTAAGTAAAGAACACCAGCAGTGACTTGCGTTGCTTCTGGGCATTTTTTTGTTCTTGTGATCTAAAGTCCACTTATTGTGTTTTCTGTTATTTGGAGGTCACCAAACTTTGATCACTAGGGGGTAGTGTGGGGCTTTTCCTTGATCTTGGGGATCATACTTTACAGCCTGATGTTTTCTTGAATATATATATGGAAGATTCACTCTAAGCGTAGAATATTTCATTTATATCAATGTGTATTGTTCCAGACTCTTATGATTTTAAATATACGTGGGTCTATAAACAGAGGTTAAAAATACAGGATTCTCTTCACTGAAAATGTGCACTGGAAATGGAAATATTATCTTATCTTTCTCATTCCCTCTTTTCTCTACAATACAGAGATGCATGTGCATGTGCACACACATGCACACACACACATATGCATATTTTGAATCGTATCACAGTATACTAACAGGGTATGGAGGGTTGCAAAAAAGTGTGACCCCGCACCCCGTATTAATATTTAATCAAGCACTTACTACACATTGCAAGCCTCTCTCAGAAAATTAATTAGCTCAAAAGATGCTTGTCCTCTAAAGGGATTGTAATCCCTTTTGAAAATGTAAACGAGATAATGCTTCACTGAGTGGAAGCAACTGCTCATTTCATTCAGAATGTGAGGTTTCTATAATATCTGGATGGAGAAACCTGTCCTACGTCATTTGACTTTATTGGTTGTATATTCACCATCTAAGGAATCTCTTGAAAAGAGCAAGAGAATTTGCTCCTCCTTCTTTCAGATCACTCTGTCATTGCATAAATCTGACTATGACCTCAGATGGGAATTACGAAGTCCCTCAGGAACCCTTCCTTTTCCATTCTTCTAACTTGATTCCCTTGTTATGGGGAGACTGAAAGGCATTTCTCAAGATCAAGGAAGGTCTAAGACTATTTGAACACATTGTGAAGAAGACAAAGCATGAAAGCATGGATTTTAAATATGTGAATAACTGCTTTTGTTACTCCTCACTCCACTATTTTCTTGATCAAGCTAGCTGAATTTTAGGTTGTTGCAGATTAAATATTCTAGTGTGTTGCTCAAGGTAACATAGAGCCAGAAATATTCATTTTCCTGGCTATTTTATGGGTTTTCTGAACCACTGTCTCACTAAAAGTGAGAAGATTAATTTCTTGTATAGAAATTGCCTGGCTTCAGGTTTAAGAAAATCTTACAGGTTCTGTGGCTTTTTGATTAATCTTTGTTCTTCCACCTAAAAATGCTGGCTAGGTGTTAAGTGTCAGCAATGCACAGAACAAATGTTTCTAAATGCACTGGCCATGAAGAATAGGGAATATAGCCAAACCTAAGAAAACCACTGATCATTCAAGTCAGTTTTCAGATGAATTGGCAGATCTCAATTCCTCAGGGTTTTCAAGGACCCAATCCTCAAAACCTCTTTTCACCCTGACTGTTGTCATGGCTTGAACCCCTCACACAGTTACACTGGTGAAAACTGCAACAGTGCTGTCAACAAGGGTAGATACATGATGATATATAGTCCATGATCACTGTAACTGATTCATGTTTGGTGCGACTTAACCAGGGTAAAATTAGAGGTAAAACTATGCTGAGATAAGTTATACCACCATACAAGTCATGTCCACTCCTATCCTGGAATAGCCACTAAATCAGTGCAAGCACGTTACAACCACCTTCCCTGCCACCTAGTGAAGTGTCTTTTGCAGCAGAACCCCTCTAGAGCTGTTTGCCTGTAAATTCTGGGCACCAGCTTAATTTATATCAGTGCACAAACCCAGTTACACCAATGTTAACTTGTTGTATAAACAATTTACTTACATAAGTTGCCCCACTGGAGTAAGGATTACTAATAAGAACATAGACCTGAAGTATGAAATAGTTTAGGAGGTTGTTGCACCCTAAAAACATTATCTAGTTGAACCTCGCCTATGATTAAGAATCATAAGTTTTTTGAAATGTGTTTAAAAAATTTGAGTAAATTTGAATTCCTTTATATTATCTACCATTTATCATTTTTGTTCTATTTGCTATCATAGACAGCCAATGAGCAAAAGATGTATGTATACTAGCTAAAGAGAAAACTAATCCTAGACTATTTACTCCAGGATGTTTTAAGACTCTCCTTAATACTAGAAATCTCCTTTGATATTGCACAAAATATACTGTGAAGTAATAATACTGTATATAAGCCTGTCTTTCTAATCAAAATGAGAACTGTAGTGGTCCTATTTTAGCCTTTGTGTGAGGTTATTCTGTGAATTGCAATAAATATAAATCTCAGTTTGCTTTTTTAATCATTTTTTTGATAATTAAGGGTTTATTTTGCCCTGCTTTGCCCCCTTCCATGATATCTTGCAAACATGAAACAGATGGAGATTCTGTAGCAAATGACTTCCTCCAATTTAGTAAACATATGAACTAATTTTTTCTCTTTCAATTGTATCCCTATCCTTTATTCTTCTCTGAATTCCAGTCCCCTTTCTGTATACATCAAACAGTCAGGAAAGGGTTTCCAATATAAATTGAATGGAAAATAAATTATTTTTAAAATTTAAAAATGTAAATAAGAAGATTAATAGGATTTAATGCAATGGTAGCAATTGGTGACTGAGTAGGATTTCTATTCAGAGCCACTCTCCATTCATCCCTCTATTACCCTGGCCCTCCACTATTATTCTGGTAATTTATTCTGTGTCAGTATCAGTTTTAGGCCCCTCTAATTCACTGACTGCCAAGTTTACAAGATTATGTACAATGGTTTTGTGCAGTGGATGTCTGTCCACTAGGGACTCAATGAGCTGAAAATGTCAACTTGGACTTAAACCAATGGCCTAAAGCTAAAAGGTAAGTGCAATTTTATCTGAGCTACAAAGCACTTACAAGTGTTGTCTTCATTAAATGAATGCATGGTTTCAAAAGCCAGGAATGTTTTCAGCATTTTATACAATTCAGCTTCACTGTTTGATAATGGGAAAGAAAACAAATAGTATAGTAAAACAGAGCAAGGAATTCAGACTGCACTACTTTTTAATTGTTTATCTCATTTAAGCTTCCCCAACACACTTTCCAAACACCGAAAGGATCTTGATGAAAGGCAGTGAACCTGACACTGTCATATCAATGTTTTCCCTAAGGAATTTAAACATTGGTATAAAATCACTGAAAAGCAATCACCAGGCAGTTGGGTTACAGGTTTGGACAATCAGTGTCTAAACCCATACAGAAATTCAAGTTATTTACACCTTCTCCCCCACCTTTTTGACCTGCTTCCACTTGTACTGTGAAAAGAAATATTTTTTTTACTATTAGGCTTTTGTGAACTGCATTGCATAGGAAGTTATGTGAGGTCACAGAATGAGAAGTTCACTTGCAAACAGCTCCCTGCAATCTGATGTGACATATACATTTAAAAATTACTTCCCATGATTTTTAAACAAGAAGCAATACTCTCTGGGTAGCATGACCACTAGGCAGGTTATGTTGACTTCCTAAACTATTGCTGAGCATATCAGAACATACTAATTGAACCCGTGCTTTGCTGTGGAAGATTAATTTGATTTTTAAAATTTTTTTACAACCTTTTGTCTTAATCATCATTATCTTCACTTTATGGTTTATGCATCATTACCTGTTCCAACTTCAGAAGCTTTTAGACCATCATTTCCATTTGGTTTCTTCCCTTCACCATTATATCACTATGAATTGCACATTGGCCAACAGATCTGGCCTCCAGAATAAGAGATTTAATTTATATAGATAGATTTATTCCTGACACAGAAGTTAGGAAAAAATAAATCTTATATTTGCACAGTTCACAAGGTTTTAGCCTGTTTTATGACTTTCCCTCCCTGCCTCCTTGCTTCTATAGCACTGCACTGAGCTATTTTCCACATATAGTTTTTCACTTAAACATTTTTGTTTAAACATTTTCAACACTGTAACATGTATAGCTTACTCAGCCTTACATATTATACACTAGCATATTGGAAAGAATACCATTTATAGTGCAAGAAGGAAAAGAGAATGAGAAAAATGGAAAGAGGTGAAATGAAAACAATCACTTATCAAACTAATGGTCTGCAAGTAGATACGGTATACAAAACAGTGTCATTTGGCCCATGGGACTCCAAGAGGAACTGGGAATTCAAAGGTGGGCCAAGTGGGGTAAGCCAGGACAAGGTAGTGGCATTTATTAACATCCCATAGATCTGAATGTCTAGTTATGTCAGTTTTATAACACACTGACTCAGTGCAATGTAGGCAGAATGTATCTGTGAATCTGTCCCAGTATTGATCAAGTATTGTTTGTTTGTTTTTTTTAAAATCAGTATATAAGTCTGGTGATCTCAACTTTATCACAAGCCATATAGAAATTAGTGGGAATATGTAATATGTATCATGCTATAACTATTAATTCATTGCCGCAAGCATTTTTTATGGTAGATGGTATGCTCATTACGATTTTCATGAAACCTTTCACACACTATCAGATTTTTATAGCCTAAGTGTACCAGCAGTATTAATGTTTATATTGTATGCAAGGAGAGATTATTTATGAAGATGAAGAGATGTGGAACAGTTAGCATATGTACAGAATCCAAAATGATCAAGAGATTAAAAAAGTGACCAGTGTTATAATTTTGACAGGCGTTATAAATTGAACAAATGTTAACATTTTAGTATTATAAAATAAGTAACATGTGTATTACAGGGTCACACTTGGTCCAGTTTGCCATTTTTGAAAAATACAGGGATTAAATATGTAGCTCAATACTATGAAGGTAGAGACACTTTGGAGAACACTTGAGATCTAAAATATGAAGACAACTAGATAGACTTAGCTCCAAACTTTCCAAAGGTATGGTTCACCCACATATAAGACTGAAAGGTATTAATGTTGGCCTCAAGCAGTGAGAAGAATCTGCACTGATCATTAAAATAAAGATACAACATAACCCTAATTAAGGAAAGACAGGAAATGGACCACATCTCACTGTTCCTGGTAATCTTCCCCAGATATTTAGAATTGCTTGGAACTCCCTATCCTGCTAGATCAGGTTATCCAATGCTGAAGGGAAATCTGAGAGTATAGGAATATTCCATACAGAAGTTTAACTGTTAGCTGATAAAAGAGAGCCCCTGATTTTTTTTTACTTCACTGACAACAAAAATAAAGGACAAAGTAGGAAGAATGGAAGACAATGCTTACCTATTTACCTCTTAGGTGAGAATATAGGTGACACAAATATTGCAAATATAAGTTCAGTGTTCCTTTCCAGGACATTTGAACCAAAGCCAATTTAGTACTGGTCATACAGGAATAGGGGTTTTCTCCAGCCTCCTCAAAGTATCACAGCAAACTCTTAAAGATCTGTTTCTTCATTCCTCCTGTGCCTGAAACTAGCTCAAATTCTTTTTTGATGGTTTCTGCAGTGTTACTAGTGGTACTGAGTAATCAACTTAAAATAGCAGGACGTGGGCTGGGCATAACGGGATAACAATGAAAGAAAATAGGTCCTGTAACATCCCACCTCATCAGCACATTTTTTGTAGTATACCAGAAGTAGAGGCTGGATCATCTTACTTTCCATTGCTGCTAGTTTATCATGAAGTACCCCATCATTCCTAGTACCCGGGACATTAAATAAATACAAGTAACTTGAAATGCTCAACAGGCAACCAGTGTAGATCATGAAATACAGACAGAATGTATTTGTAGTAGGACACACAGTTTAACTAAATATTGGAAAATATAGTATACCTCCTACATCCATTAAAACTTCCAGTGTTTAGGCATAGAAACCATTCATGCCACCAGAAATGCTCCATGGCAGAAGTGCTGTATACATGACAACAGTGGGCTTTGGTCAGGACATGCTCCAAACCCAAAACATGCCACTATGGATCCTTGATGACATCCTGCTATAACTTCTCTTGGACCCTTGATTCCAGCTGGATTGAGAGCGGCTGCCGGAGACAACTCCAGAGCAAACTCACCAGCTCATTTCTGGGTTTTGAGTGTGTTAAAGAGAGCAGCTGGATGGAGTGCACTATTTTGCATATTTAAATCAGAATTTTTTGGCAAAAATGGGAATAAAACTCACATCCTCCTACTCTGTTATCACATGCTGTACTACCACAGATCCACATGAAATGCTTTGTTAGCTGCTATAACACCCAGTTAAGTAGATCTGGTTCCATCTGCCAGTAGAAGTAGTAAAGATAAACACCTGTAAATAGCCTCTGTGTATTTCTCCATCATATTAACTATTTAGAAAAAATTTCAGCTAAAGACAAATGCCAAGATTAGCCACATCTGTCTAGTAAAATTACCATCCCCAGAGAAAGCACCCTCAAGCACACAACTGCTCTGGGCTGCCTCTCTAAACCAAAAGCTGTATAATCACCTCCATGCCATGCTTCAAGTGAGATGATTAACACTACTGAATAACTGTCAAAATTAACCTATTCTGTAGCTAATCAGGTTGCCTGCGTGGTTACATTCCTGGTTTATAAAGCAGTCCTCCAATCATGTTCCGGCTGAGATGAGTCATCCCTCAGGCAGCTAGCCATTGGCTGCTCTGTCTGCAGAAAAAATATTCTTCCCCAAATACAGCCTTAAAAGAAGGAAGAGGAGCTGGTAAGAGGTTTGCATGATGGAGCTGTAGGATTCCCTGATTCTTGTTCGTCATCTTTATTTCACTTACTAGTCTTAGCTTTCCTACACAGGTGGGATCTATGGCTTCTTGATTCTGGTTTCTTGACCTTGGTTTGTTTCTGATGGACTGGTTCTCTGACCTGGTCTGGTCCTTGCCAAGACTGGAAGCTGGACTTGGCCTTGACCACTGACTGTGAACTTTTTCTTGACTCCTGGTTTTGGACTCAGTTCTCTGGCCCTAAGCCTAACTTTGAGGTCTGACTGCCAGCATCCCAGGTGTGACAGCAAACCTGAGAATGCAACGTGGACGGCAAGTTTACTGTGTAGGTAACACCAGTAGTCCTCACACTGTATTTGTAATTTCTCATTTCAAAATCCTTGTCACGGAGTCGCAGAGGTGCTCCGTGATTGTGAGGGCGATTGGCAGGGCTGCCAATCACCCAGGCAGCCCAGGTGCCTGGTTGCCAGGGGCAACCAGGTGGTCACATGACCGGAAGAGGGCAGGGCCTGGCCTTT
>NW_017728906.1:125532252-125534771 GCF_001723895.1 Crocodylus porosus | reverse complement strand
TCCCTCACAATCCTTTTATGTTGTTAAGCCCAAATTTTCTAACATCTTAGCAAGTATAAGAGTGATTCTGTCACTTTAATGCATCCTTTTATATCTGTCCAATCAGCATTATCTATATAAATAGATGCTCTTTGTTCCTATTATTGTAATATCAGGTAGCTGGCATTTCTATTTGTTGTACAAACTGTCATTTTAATGAAGGTCTAAATTTGCTCATTATCCCTTGAATTCTGGGTATACAGGATGGAAGGGAGAGGCATTACTGTTTTTCTTAGTCTGCAAGGGGAAGGCAGTAATTTGAATGAAATATCAAATAACTGTTGGGAAATTGCTCGCAGTCCCTGTTGGAAGTCTGTACAGTTGTCTGAATGCTTACAGTGATGAGGAAGCTTTTTTAGTATATCAGGTCTATATTCAGATTATGCTAAGGGATAGGCTTCTGTTCTGATTCTTTATACATAGCCAAAGTATGAGGTGTCAGCTTTGCTCACATGCTGATGTAGGGTATGCGTGTTTGTGTTCTCTGCACACTATCTGCTATTTTAAAATGGCAGGCATGAGGACTAACATTGTAAGAGGATTCAGTCAATGTGCATTTTACTATCACTTCATATATAATTTACACTTTCTATGAGCATATAATCTATGATGAATATACAAAGAACTGCATTACTATATCTTGCCTCATTATGCATTTTTACCTTGTGTAATACACAGCATGATGCTGGATCAGTATTTCTGATACCCCAAAAAGAGAATTAAAATGGTTTTATTTCCACTAATGTAATCTTTATCCCAAATGCAGATAATTTAAGTGCTACTCATTTCTTCACAAATAGTCACAACTTCAATCAGAGTACAACTTACAGAGGATAATTTTCCAGTGAATAACCATAGTGCCTCTTATCTGTCTCTGTTAGTCCTCTTGAACAATGGCAAAGGGTCACAAGATGGCACTCTTCAGTCTTAAAAGTTGTTGTTGTTGTCATTGTTGGATTGCTTACAATTTTTTTTGAGGGGAAAAGGGGAAAATAGTGTCTGTTTTGATTTTTTTTTCTTGCATTCAAAAGCTTGTCCAATAAAAGATGTCACCCTAAGAAATCCTTGACTCTTGCATAATTTCTGGCCCATCAAGGCTACCACATCACTTTTTACACTACAACATTTATTCAGGCAGAATTACTCTCTGGGAACTGGGCATTAATGTTTTGGCAAAAATCTCTTGGAACAATTTGCATATCATCTGACCACCTCTTATCAAGGGCTGATGCATTTATGTAAATTTTAAAAAGTACTTGGAATACAACGAGACTATCCCTAAGTTGTCCTCCAACAAGAAGTCAGCCTATAAGGCCCTGGTGAATCTTTTTATACTTAGGAGAAGAGTAATCTTCTAATAGTGTATTAGAATAAAACCTACCTTACAGTGTTTACAGAATAAATAATTAAGGCTTCTATGAAAAATTGGTGAACAAAATTTTTTTAGTACAGATGGAAAGTAAAGGTTCAGAATTTGCCTTAGGACATTGCCTTTATATTGTTGAAATGAAGGTGGGCAAATCTTGCTGTATAGCATTTATGGCCTTTTGACCCATTACTTATTTTTTGAGGTAAGTGTCTAGTTCATATCTCAATCATGGATTAGCTAACAAAATCCTTCATACAGTGCCTACATTTGGAAATGTATGTAATGAAACATCTTAGCAGGTATAAGAGCGATTCTGTCACTTTAATGCATTCTTTTATATCTGTCCAATCAGCATTATCTATATAATTAGATGCTCTTTGTTCCTATTATGAAATGATCATAAGCATTCATCCAAAGGATTAACACCCTTGGTTGCTTAAGGGAGCTGGCTTTTTAATAAAGGTGGAGGAGAAATGTACTGTCAACATGACTGGGGATACTCTAGGATATCTGTGGACTTGCAACTTGTCTTAAAAGAGAGGTCTTTGTGAAATGCTTCAATATACACCTTTAAACATCTTATTTCCCAGACACATCTGTAATTTGGAAAGTTCTAGTGATGGTATGTGCCTCAAATGGCTTCTTGCTTCCAGTTCTTGAGTGTGCATACAGTTTTGATATACATTGAAACAGGTATGATCAAATACAGAAAGATATGTCAATGCCAATACAGCAGAGGGAAGGAGGGAGTGTATGTGTATGTGCGTGTGTGTATGTGTGTGTGTGCGTGTGTGTGTTAGGGTGGGGGTGGGGGGATCTTGCCAAAAAGCTGCTGAAGTCAGATGGTGAGACTGCATTGTCTTGGGCATATATACCTTGGTGCAATTATCTTATTACTTGGTGGCTGGGTCTAGAACAAACACAGTCTCTATCGCTTTTTTTTCATTTATGTTCTGCTCCCTCACAGAATAGGCCTAAACACCTATTCATTAGATTAGGTTAGGTTATTGGACAGCTCTCATCCAGCCCATAATAAAGCACTCAATGCCCATTACTTGAAATAGGATTTGGGGGGGGGGGGTTGGGTTGGGTTGGGTTGGATGTGTGGAGT
>NW_017728906.1:125526951-125532152 GCF_001723895.1 Crocodylus porosus | reverse complement strand
TGGGTTGTTTGTTTTGGTTCAGGCCCAGTGTGGCCATTAATCTCCCTGAGTTGGATACTGAACAAAAATTAACAGTATCTTTGTTTCTTTGAGTAGTGGAGTTTTGGCTAAACAGATTTTTTTACAGGAAATGTTTGTATTCATTGAAGTATTTGTAACTGAGGAAACTGAATGCCCACAAGTGACCATTTTTTTCCTTCTATCTCCAATCTTTCCATAGATCAATCCCCTCCATTATCTTCTTTGAAAGAAGTCTCAAGCCCCAAAATTTATTGCTTAAGTACCCAGATCAGAAGTAAGGAAGCGAGCTGCTATTAGTATTGAGAGGAATATGGGTAGCGTAATTTATTCGCTTCAGTTAAAACTTTTAAACACCTTTTTACAAATTAATTAATAGAATATCTTCCATTATTTATCAATGTACTTTCAAGCATACAGTTTAAACTTCTCTTTTGCAGAATACAGACACCAAAAATGAAAGACAAATTAGACACTCATTGATGAAAGACTCCTCATAAGAACAAGGGGATGAACAAGCCCCCTGCAGTTAAAATATAAAAATAAACAGCCAACAAGTAGTGAACAAACACTAATGATGATTTTACCTCTTCTAAACAAACTGGAACATGGACAGCAAATAATTCTAGCACTTGTGGCACAGAGATCAAAGTGAGATTTATGGATATTTTGAAAGGAGGAAACTGAAATGTGCTTGTATAATTTCCCAAATGAAATAACAGATAGAACCAAGCCCCTATAATTCCCCGCCTTCCCCTACTTACTCCCTAACTGCCTACATCCATCAGCAGTTAGGTGCCTAGTTCCAATGTTGGCAGGAGTGTGAGGGGCTTTGTACTTCTACTTGATCCCTTCAACAGGCAAGTACTCCCAATAAGACCCTGAAAATACTGGCTGAAGTGGAGTGTCTAACCTTTTGGGCATGAACCAGTTGTAAATTTTAAGACTAAGGTGCAAGAAGTCAAAACAGTGGTCTTTACTACAAGGCTTGTGCCATACCCTTTATTTAAATAAATAGGCCTTATTGGTGGCTTATCACTCAAATTTACTCTTCGTGTATACACAAGGATCCCATTGCAGGCCTTTGAACAAAGGCTTCACTGAAAGCCCAAAGTCTGATGAAAATAAACATTAAAAAAATAATCATTTTGCTGGAAACCATTGTTCACTCAAGTGCAGAATGTGCTAAGAAAAGTGAAGGTTAAACTTGTAGGTGATGGAATATCCTTAAACACAGATTCTTAATACTCTGCTAAACTGCTCTGTACACTGGTATTATAAGCATCCCCTGGTATAAGCTACACACCAGATGCAAGGCCCTACCATTAGGATTCCCTAATCACTAGACCCTCAGGCCTTCCCACACTTGGAAAAGCAGACTACAGACTGCTCTTTAGAGCTCAATACATGCTTTCTGAGCAATGGTTTCTGGTGGAGAAATGGTTGAGAGAGAAACCTAATTTGCAACTGCCATGCTGAAGCATAGTCCCCCTCTATGTGTTACAGGTATTGCACAATTAGCTGGTGTATTACAGAAAGACCTTAACACCAGCTACACGTGCAAAGTAGCTATCACACAATAAAAAGCTTCAACCAACAATAAAGTTGACCTTGAAAATATATGCTACCTTCATAGCTGATTGCTATTGAGCTTTAATTTGCATGTGTAGCTGGTGTCTCCTGCAGCCTAGAATCCAGTCAGTTGACAGGATGAAACCCCCAAGTAAGGGGACCACCTTTTCAAAATGGAAAGGTGGGACACAGGCCACCTTCCTCCCTGTCCATCCCTTCCAGTAGCATGGCTGTAGCAGAGCCAAGTGAAGCCTGGAGGGGAAGGGTCAGGGGAGGGGAGCGGAGGGGAGGGGCAGATGCAGGCTGGCTGCTACAGGCTTGGAGCTTCCCGGCCTGCTGCCCTCACCATGGGAGCCCTGTGCTGCCTGTATCACTATGGTGAGGTGCCCCTGCCTGCCCAACAGCAGCAGAGATGGCAGTAGGGAGTTGTGCCCCCAGGCACAGGGCTCCTGGGTGGAGGGCAGTGTCCAGCCTGCATCCACCCCTGCCCTCACCCCATGTACAAATCTGGGGGCCATGTACCTCTTTCCCCACACCATCTCCCTGGGAGTGCCTGCAGTGGCGGGGAGTTGGCTCCCACCCCACACCTCTTGGGCCTCTGTCCCACTCCCCATCCTGGCCCCTGGCAGTGTTCCCAGCCCCTGCCCCACTCACTTCCTCCCTATGGGGGTCCTTAATCTGTCCCCCCCCCAAGCCTGGGACCAGGACTTGATGTTCCCATTGTAGAATGGTTTCACCCAATTATGGAGGGGTGGCCACCCTACCCCTGAGCTCTGAGGATTGAGGCAGCCACAATCCCTAGGGTTCAGTGGTGTGTGAAACTTCTGGAACCTGGGGATCATGGTTGCCTTGATCCCCAGGGCCCAGGGACTTCATGCACTTCTGGGCTGTAGGGATCACAGCTGCCGTGATCCCCAGGGCCTGAGGGTTTATGTTCTCCTGGGCCCTGGAAGAGTGCAGCTGCCTCAATCCCTAAGGCTTATGGGTTTCAAGCACCTCTGTCCATGGGGATCACAGCTGCTGTGATTCCCCATTCCTGGGGGTGCATGAGGTGCCCCCACTCCTGGTAGCCCTTCAGCTGAGGGGTTTCCCAGCTGCGGGAGCTTGCTTATTGCTGCTGCAGGGAGAGCCTAGGTTCAGGCTCCCCCTGCACAAGTGATGAGGTGCAATGGGACGTAATGCATGATCCCATCATTGTAACTCCTGCTGTGCATGTGTGCATAGCAGGAGGTGTGGTCGTTTAGCTCATGCAGTAGATCCCATTGTGCCTTTATCAGCATATGTAGAGGGGGCCTTAGGTGATACTCATTTGGGAATCAAATCTTGTGTCTTCAAATGGGCTCTTATGGGTCCATGTCAAATACCATATATGGAGACTGTGCCAAGTTTTGGACCCCCCACTACAGAAAGGATGTGGAAAAATTGTAGAGAGTCTAGTGGAGGGCAATGAAAAATGGTTAGGGGGCTGAGGCACATGACTTCTGAGCAGAGGCTGAGGGACCTGGGCTTATTTAATCTGGAGAAGAGAAGACTGAGGTGGGATTTGACAGCAGCCTTCAACTACCTGAAGTGTGGTTCCAAAGAGGATGGAGCTAGACTGTTCTCAGTGGTGGCAGATGACAGAACAAGGAGCAATGATCTCAAGTTGCAGCAAGGGAAGTTTAGGTTACATATTAGGAAAAATGTTCTCACTAGGAAGATAGTAAAGCACTGAAACAGGTTACACAGAGAATCTCTGTTCCTGGAGGTTTTTAAGACCTGGCTAGATAAAGGCTTGGGAGGGATGACCTAGTTTGGTATGATCCTGCTTTAAGCAGGGATTTGGACTACATGACCTCCTGAGGTGCCTTCTAGCCCTAATTTTCTATGATTCTATGAAACTGTTTCGTGAGCAAAATCACTTCTAGCCTATGACTTGGCCACCTATGGGCTATACCTAGACACATAACTCTAGTCCCCTAGGCTCACAAGCAACTGATTTTCTAAAAGGATCTGCAATCATTAAAGCATTTAAGAAGTTTCCTCATCCTGTAAGCAAAATCCCAGCATGTCCTCTGGAGAGAATAGGGAACATGATTTTAGCATTACTGCCATAATTTACTCTGATTCTCTTTATCACATCACGCACGTGATATTCAGCAGAAATAAAACCAGAGGAGATATTTAGAAACACATGAAATCTTTAATTAATTAATTGTATGTGCTATAGTGATATCCTATATATGAAAATAAATAAAGCTCTCTCAGGGCCTCCTTGTAATCAGATAATTCTATAATATGTACATTCAGCAGTGACCTACCAAGCCTAGCATCTGCATAATAGAATAACAGGCTGCATTTTTGGCATTCTTTTTAAAAGCAATATACTCTAACTAAGGCTAAAATCTTATTAATAGTAAAATCTTCCTTGAAGGTGCCAATTGACCCATTAATATTGATTTAATCTGAAAATCCCAAATTGGTTGAATGTACCCTGTAAGCTTAAATAGAAAGGAAGAAAAATTTATCGTCTTTCGATGTCAGTTAGATAGAAATCTTCTCACTTTGTAGAGGAATGCTCTAAATGCATGTGTAAGAAAATGGCTTCCAAAGGGCAGCTGACTACTCTTGTGCTGGCACATTTATTTGACACCACATAGCTCCCTAAGTTGAAATATGTTTATTAAAAGTGGGGTTGCTCATATGGTTGGTTCAGAAGTAAGAAAGTGGGTTACTGTGACATCAGTATGGTACATAATACAACAGAATGGGCAGGGTTCTCTTGGGACTTCTTTTGTTTGTTTGCTTTCCCACACCTGTAATCTTAGAACAATATGGCTGCATTGGTAGATGTCCTAGAGTAGGCTTGTCCATTGGGAGACTATCAAAGACCAGAACATATACTACAACACTATTAGACTATTTATTCAAAGCTCAGTTCCTCTATTGCTGAATTCTATATTTAAATATATTGTTGCTTTTCCTAACATTAAAACATTGGACTCTATTCTCAATGGGCTTGGCAAGGAAAACTATGTTTTATAGTCTCAGACAAAATGTTAGCAATTATCATAAGGTGCAGTCCTTTGAGATCAGCATTGCTAGCTGGTAGATTACCATGAAAGTAAGGACATTTCAGCAAAAAAAAAAACCCGACCCTTCCCTCTCCCCAACTCCGTCACTTTCCATTAATGACAATCCATTGGCATGGCATGCATGGACAAAGTTCCCTGCACACTGAGAGCTTGGGGATCTAGTAACTATTTGTTAAAGTAACAGTAGCATTTAATCAAAAGAAAAATCCATCCTCCATTAATAAATAATGTATACATCTAACATTATAGTCAAGCAAGAAAATACAGACGGTTCCAGTAATTTGAGTGCAATGTTTGCCCTCTGTAAAAGTTTAGAAATATTGCTGACTTATAAGGACATCACGTTCATGATGTTATATTTAAGGCTATATTAGAGTCTGGGGCTTCCATTATAAGCCCATATACAATAGAGAGATAAAAATGTCCCCTGAGCCTTAACTTGGCACACAAGATTTCAGTCAGGCAGGGAATTTGTGTAATTGTTGTTATTCAGTGCTTCATAAAAAGAATAGCGTTGGGGCAGGGGATGGGGGTGGG
>NW_017728906.1:125523782-125526851 GCF_001723895.1 Crocodylus porosus | reverse complement strand
AGGGTGGGAAGGGGGGAAAACTGGAAAATGAGGAAGAGCTTCTTAAGAGTTTTGTGGTTCTTTTTATTTATTTAGATATTTAATTATTTATTTATTGAGATTTAAATGAACTGTTAGATCATTTAATCAGTTCTTTGCTCTGACAGATCCTTTGTCACTGTCTCACAACAGCAAAGTAATATTACTTAATATGTAAAGGGGACATCTATGCCATGCTGCACAGTGTTCGGGATTGCTGCCATAAAAATGCACCGATTCACTCAGTACCCCTCGCTACACACCACATGCCATAGAAATGGCATGTAGCTGCTTTTAGTCATGCACTTCTCTCAACTGATATCAGGTATGCTCAGGAGAGCTGATCTAACAACAGTGATGTGACTTTTTGTTATGTGCCACAGGCAAAGTGGGAGTGAATGGGTGGGGCCTCCTTTCACAGCAGCTCTCCCGAGAATTGTCTGGAAGAGTACAGACTTGCTCACACGCCCAGTGGGTCAAATTCTGCCCTGAAATGCATACCATAGGACTATCCCAGATAGTAATTGGGTTGACCTATGAAGCAGGGCACTCACTGGATCCGATATTTTGCTCCTGCTAAGAAACAGGGGCTCCAATTATCAAGGATGTTGTCAAGAAATCTCTGTCTACCTCCTTGGGGTGCAGATCTCTGTTCTTCACCATCTGAGTTGGGATAATGGACTGGCTAGGCTCACGAAGCTAGTGTGAATCCAAAACTCTCTGGGGGACATTACCACTGACCTTGGTGACTACTCTGTTGATGGCCTGGTTGGTCTGCAAAATAACACACTGACCTTAGCCATAGATACAGTGGATCCCAGGTGTAAGCTTCTACTACTGTGGTAGCTCAGGTCCCCCTGGTATACAGGGGAGCTGAGGCAACTTAAGCAGAATGGAAGGTGGTTAAGAGTACAGGTGGCTCACAATCTGTGCTGAACTGACCAAATGTGGCATATTTTCTTGAAGGATTGTTGAGAAGGTTTTCTTCTCCACTGCCACTGCAATCTGCAAAATGTTATCTGGCAGAATTGTTCCAGGTGGTGAGTGGCTTGGTTAATCCAGCTTGTTTCTCCCCAGAAACAGTTGTCTTCAATCTGGGGATCTGGGGAAACGTTTGTTCACCAGAGCGCCCCAAGGGATGACTAGGTCGAATGGTCACAAACTCCTGCAAGACCGTTTCAGGCTGGACATAAGGAAGAATTTCTTTACTGTCCAAGCCCCCAAGGTCTGGAACAGCCTGCCAGCGGAGGTGGTTCAAGCACCTACATTGAACACCTTCAAGAATAAATTGGATGCTTATCTTGCTGGGATCCTATGACCCCAGCTGACTTCCTGCCCTTTGGGCAGGGGGCTGGACTTGATGATTTCCCGAGGTCCCTTCCAGCCCTAATGTCTATGAAATCTATGAAAAAAAATCTGCTGTGATAAGTTTGTACTTTTCAGACAAAATGGCTCTTATCATGCATGGCTTAGGGACCAGCTGTTTTGCTGCAGCATTAGAATTGGGGGTTGAAGAAACCCAGTCTAGTCCTACATTTATGGATCATTTTTAAAAAAATACCACCCTCTCATCCAGAGGATGTGATTGCAGGAATAAGGGTGACCAATTGTGAACTGGAACCATGCCTGTTTTGGCTTGTAGAGACCAGGGCTACTGCTGGAAAAGATTGTCAGTAGTTTCCTTCAGGAGGGCAGGGTGCCAGACATTCATAAATAAGCAGTTGCCTGGCCTCTGGTTAAGAAGCCATTACTAGATACTGTCTCCCCAGCTAGTTATTGCCCTGTTACCAACCTGCCTTTTTGGGGGCAGAAGTTCACTGAATGAGGGGTTCCCTGAGAGTTCCAGGCTTACCTGGATAACATTGGTGTCCTGGATGCTGGTCAGTCTTGCTTTCATCTTGGATATAGCGCAGAGTGCACTTATGGCTTTGGTTGATGATCTTTACCTGGAGATCAACAGGGGAAATTGTGCCCTGTCTAGTTGGCAGAAGGTATAGAGTGAAACTCATCAGGGATCTGTCTTGGGTTTGGTATTGTTTAATATCCTTATAAATGATTTTGTGGATGGGATTGACTAAAAATTTGCAAATGACACTGAATTGGATGGAGTTGCTAACACTGAAAGGTAAGGTCAGGATTCAGAATGACCTTGATAACTTGGAGAAATGGCCTAAAATTAATTGAATGAAATTCAGTAAGCATGCATGCGAAGTCCTGCACTTGAGAAAGCAATTGCAAACACAAATACAGACTGGGAAATAACTGTCTAGGTTGGAATTCTGCAGAGAAGTATCTGGGGGTACAATGGTGTGCTCTTATCACAAAAGGCTCAGTAGCATACTCGTCTGTATGTTCATAGGTGTGTGACTTGCAAATCAAGGGAAGCGATTCTTCCACTTGGCACTGCTGAGGCCCCAACTGAAGTACTATGTTCAGTTTTGGACTTTTCACTTAAGGACAAATATGGAAATAATTAAAGTCCAGTGGAGACTGACAAAAGGTGATTAGAAGTCTGGGGAACATGACTCCAAGATGAACATGGGCCGACAATGTAAGGTCACGGCTGGCAGGGCTAACTGGACCTTGTCGTGCATCCACAGGTGCATCTCTAGCAGGGCCAAGGAGGTGATCCTCCCCCTCTACGCAACACCGGTCAGGCCACAGCTGAAGTACTGTGTCCAGTTCTGTGCGCCCCGCTTCAGGAGGGATGTGGACAACACTGAAAGGCTCCAGAGGAGGGCCACCCACATGATCCGGGGACTACAGGGCAGACCCTACAATGAGAGACTGCGGGACCTGAACCTGTTCAGCCTTCACAAGATAAGGCTGAGGGGGGACCTGGTGACTGTCTATAAACTCACTAGGGGGGACCAGAAGGCTTTAGGGGAGACACTGTTTCCCCTAGCAGCCCCTGGCATGACAAGGAACAATGGACACAAATTATTAGAGAGTAGATTTAGATTAGACATTCACAAGAACTACTTCACAGTCAGGGCAGCTAGGATCTGGAACCAACTTCCAAGGGAAGTGGTGCTGGCTCCTACCCTGGGG
>NW_017728906.1:125514924-125523682 GCF_001723895.1 Crocodylus porosus | reverse complement strand
GAAGTGGTGCTGGCTCCTACCCTGGGGATCTTTAAGAGGAGGCTTGATGCCTACCTAGCTGGGATCATTTGAGCCCAGTTTTTTTCCTCCTGCCCTGGCAGGGGGTCGGACTTGAAGATCTATAAGGTCCCTTCTGACCCTACTTCTATGATTCTATGACTATTAAGGAAAGACTGGAAGAACTAGAGTGGAGAAGAGAAGAATGCAGGATGGCAGGGCTGATAACAGTTTTCTAATACTTGAAGTATGG
Source organism: Crocodylus porosus (assembly GCF_001723895.1). NCBI lineage: Eukaryota > Metazoa > Chordata > Crocodylia > Crocodylidae > Crocodylus > Crocodylus porosus. The sequence continues at coordinate 125,523,432 of NW_017728906.1, read as the reverse complement.
TAATACAGAAGATGGAGATAGACTATTTTCTGTGTCCACAGGGACTCAACATGGAACAATGGTTTTAAATTTCAACAAGGGAAATTTAGGTTCGATATCAGGAAGAACTTCCTCACTATGAGGTTACTTAAGCATTGGAGAAGGGTGCCTAGAGAAGCTATAGAATATGCATCTTTGGACACTTTTAAAAGCAGGTTTAAGAGATATTTGACTGAGACAGTTTAGTCAGGAAAAATCTTGCCTTGAGCATAGGGTTAAATGACTCCCTGAGGTCCTTCCAATGCTATATTTCTATGATTCAAAAGGATCAAAATCAGTATTTTCATAAAGTACTTTGAAAACTATGGCAGGAATATATTGTTAGCACTATCGTTCTGGGTGGCCAGAATCTGAAATGGGCTTCCCAGAGAGGTGGTACTGTCAACTAACTTGGAGGTCTTCAAAAGGAGGCTTGATAGACACCTGGCTGAGGTCATCTGACCTCCGTCCTCTTTCCTGCCAAGGGCAGGGGGGCCGGACACAATGATCCTTTGTGGTCCCTTCCAACTCTACAATCTATGAATCTATGAATGATAAATGTTGCTTCTAAGCTATGAGAAGCAAAGTAGATAAATGTTGCTCCTAAGCTATGAGAAGCAAAGTATTTTTTGGTGATACCTTTTACTGGACCTACAGTGTAGTTGGGAGAGACGTTGGACAAGCTTTTGGGCACAAAGAAACCTTCACAAAAAATCTTGTCTCATATATTTCCTGGATTATCATGGGTATGACAACTTCCCTAATCTATAGTTTCCTCTTTTTTTCTTGATATTACTATCATCTTCCTTCATATTTTGTGTGCAAAATTTAATTTTATAATTTTCCCCATAACAATGGTAATTAAATTAATCTAAGGACTTTGATGTGTGCTTAGGCACTCTCATGCTTTTATGTTGTAAGAAATGTAAACAGCCTTTATATAAAAAAATCAATTAAGTCTTGTGTCCCATTTTTCAACACCCAGTATTACCTTCAAGCAATGAGGAATAAATCGCTTTATATCTCAGAAAATACCCAAGGTACTTGAAGTCATTCATATTGTTGTGATTCTTGTCCCTATGATACAAAATGTACTGGCTTTGCATTTATTCTTCAATGTGGAAAAAAGGTAAAGAGAGTTTCCCTTTTCAATATTTCTAATATTTATGAAGACATACCACAGGTTTATTCAAGTCTTTTTTTTCCTAATCTAAGGAAGAGTGCATTGTGAATTCAGATGAAAGAAGTGTCAATTTAACACCTGTAGTTACTTGCGAATTTATGTACAGGTCATTATTGTGAGACTCAGGAGAATGTCTTGGTAGCTGGATGTCTAGGGAGCATCAACTAGTTGCAAGGGAGTTTAATCCCAGTAGAATTTTTCATAGAATGTAATCCTTTCCTAATTCATATTATTTGAAAGAAAAGGAAAATTTAATGTGGTTAGCAGCAAATAATTTAAGAGTGAAAATGGAGAAACCTGGATGAATGAATGAAACTTGAGTTTTGCTAGTTTTGGTTTGGTTTATATTAAACAGCCTACTATTTGCTTCATGCATTTCTGGACTTCACCTGGATCATTCTGAGGTAACTTTTTCTTCCTGGTAATGTTTTTTTCCCTTTTTTGTTACCTCATTTGCACCCGTTCTTCTTCCCCCAGTGACCTGTATAGACTTCTGCTTACCCTATGGTCCACTATATTTATGAAAAAAATGTACACCTCTGCTCAGAAATGTCCAGTATATGGTATAGATATAGAGTAACACAGTGGTTTAGGGCCACAGGATATGAATTAGTTGGAGTACAGACATAAAACAGTCTATGTTGATGCATGTCCCATCTCTGAGGCAAATCCATTTCTGTGCACTATATTGCTTATTAATAATTATTAATGATTTTATCCTTAGTCTTGTGATATCAGAAGAGCATTTAAAGGATCTATGAATATCTGAATTCTTCCTTCAGTCTTGTGAAATTCTGACTTTCCCCAAATGGATGTCATGTGTAGTGGGATTAAGAACACAGCAAAATACTCTCAGCAAAATACTATTTCCTAGTCTTTTCAATAAGTTTGGAGACTAGCTGCTCCCAGGGAACATGATATCCCTGTTTTCACTATCTGAGGACCAGAGAGGACACAAGAGAATAGGGGAAGTTCTCAGGAGGAGACTTTGGGACAGCAAAGTTTAGCATGGGCAGAGTAAGTGAGCCTGTAGCTATTACTAGAGTAATGGCCTTAAACTGCAGCAGAGTGTATTTAGGTTGGAGATTAGGAAGAATATCCTGACCATAAGGATGGTTAAACATTGGAACAGGCTACCTGACAAGATTCACCTTAGTGATTTGTAATATGTCAGTTGAAATGCCTCTATGCTATGCATATGGTGAGGAGAAAATCATGCCTGAGTATGGAAGCTCTATTGAGAGAAGGTGTACACTTTCAGAACTATGCCTGAGCACCCTGTGAGTGATGAATGATGCATAATCTAAAACTTGACTTATACTTTATGGGTACAGAACACGTATTTACAGTACAATAATGTGTCAACAGAGATTTTGCATAACATGGCAATAGTGTTATTTAGTTTTATGAATGCTTGATACCAAGCTGTGGATACTCGGGTGCACCAGACTAGTGCTTGTTACATATTCATAGAGAAGTATGGCTAAAAGGGACCTCCAGAGATCATCTAGTCCAAACCCCTGACTAAGGCAGGATTACCTCTATTCAACCTATCCCATACAAATCATAATCAAAACTCCACATAAGACTGCTGTCAATCCTGACACAACACAGACCTAACACCCAAGTCTGCCACAGGTAAAGCAGGGGAACCACGGCAGCCAATGTCCTGCTTCTATAAAATGTCAATCTGATCAAAGATGTTAAAAAAAACCTAAACAAGCCATGCTTTATTGGAAGCAGCAGCATGTTAGTTTGGCCTCAGGTCTGCAGGATCTGATTCAATCAACTATTAGATAAAAGGGCCATAACAGCTCCACTAAAGCGCCTGATCTTTATAGACGTTAGGTGAGCTGGGTCCAACTAACACGATGCCTCTTCTGGGCATGTGGTGTATTGGGCTTCACGCTTGTTTGTTTGTTTTTTAAACATTGCTAACCAGCCTATATGTTCAAGAGGTCCTGGGTAGAGGGCTATGCCCCCACTACAGGGGTAGGCAAAAACCTCCATAGTCCATAGCTAGTTGACCATGGGGTAAAATTCCATCCTGACCCTAAATATGGTGTTTGGTCTGACCCTGAGGAGAGGGGCAAGACCCTTTAGCCAGGAACCTCTGATGTGGTCCCAGCAGGAATACTGGCATACCCCACTCAAAGTTCCCACCCTTGGCTGTAGACAACACCAAGTCTTAAAAGGGCTGAGAAGTTTTCAGTGTATGCTTATTGGATAAGCCCCCCACCCCACCCCATACAAGGCCCCTGGCAGACAATATACTTAAAACACCATTAACCTGTTAATTACATCTTAAATAACAACTTGGCCGTGTGTTCAAGCAACTAATGGTGGCAACAGAGTGTGACACCAGCCACATATTATTCCACAAAACATATGTAATAATTTTATAGCTGGTTTCCATCATGCCTTAAATTGGAAGTGTCTAAGAGTCCCCCACCATGCAATCTGATACTAGCTACATGGCAGGGCTTGGCTGACAGCTCCCTCTGCTCAGCAGATCCTCCAGCCAACTTCTGTGCAGTCCCAAAGCTGGGACCCACAGTCAGTTGATGCACTGATCTCAGTCCTGGGACCACATTGGAGCTGATTAGAGATTCCATTGCAGTCCCAGTGCTGGGGCCAACAATCACTGGGACTGGGGGGCCCAACCTTGGATTGCCAATTCCAGCCTTGGGACTGTATCAGAGCTCCATAGAGACCGATGCAATCCTGGAGCTAAGACAAGCAATCTGCTGATTGTCAGTTCCAGGGTTAGGACCCCATCGGAGTCTTGGGCTAGCTTCAGTGCTGTCTGGAGATGAGAACGACAGTCATCTGATTGTCAGTCATAGCCCCAGGATGGCCCTGGTTCACTGAGCACCCAGCTTTTAACTTGCCAGTGGAGGGGGAGTCCAGGATCATGAGCATAGGCTCCCCCTGCACTGGCAAGCAGTAGTGGCATGATTGGAATCCGATCCCTGGTCCAAAAATTGTGAGTTCTTCCATACCTGTGTGGCATGGCAGGAGGCATGATTGTTGGGATCAGGGAACAGATCCCAACATGCCATTAAATGAACATGTGCCAGGGGCCTGTGTGTATAGGGGCACTGCTTTTTCTGGCCCACAGCAGTGCTGCTTCTAAAGGAGGGGCAGACCATGTTCCCACCTCAGAACAGTCAGTTGCCTTGTGGAGAAGGAGCTGGGAGGAAGGAGATATGCATTCTCGCTCCTTCAGGCAGAAGAAGGGATTGAATCTGAGTCTTGCATGTACTGATGGAATGCTCCAAACCAGTGATGTCAAACAGCAGATAGATGCAGAAGAAGTCTGTGAGGCTTCTTTCTGGTGGGGAACTCACTTTCTGATCCAGTCCACATGGTTTCTTGCTTTTGCTCTCAGGGTTGCTCTGCTGGTGCAGCCAGCACCCAAAGGGTTAATGTTGCTCCTCTCCATTACCTATCTCCGAATTTCTGGTTTATGATTGCCATTTGTCAAGCAAATAGGTGGCAGGGTGGCAAGTGGCAGTGGCATTAACTTCTGTAAACTCCACACAGTGGCCCTGGCAGCCCCAGTAAGAAGCCCTGCAGGCTGTAGTTGAATGTCGTTCCTCAGTTTTTGAGAAACCCAATGGGTCAAATCTGGCTTATCAGTTTTTTTCAGTTTGATACCCCTGCTCTGAACTACAGACTATTGTATAAAGATGGAGGTTCCACTTCCTCCTTGCACAACTCTTCAAAAGAAAAGAGTGTTTCTGCCCAACTCTTGGAGAGGGCGCTGGGCTGTGGATTCTTTCCTTAGGAAAGGCAAGTGCCCTAATAAGGTGCCTAAGCCTCAGAGAAGAGCGTCCTCCCTTTAAGTGACTCTAAGTGACTCTTTCCCCACCGTTTTCTCATTATTATGGATCTTGTTCTGAGGCATCGAGATGTCGATGTTGCAATGCTTAGTTCTGTGATAAGTCCCTTTTGGGATTTAGTCCATAATGGTTCAGTAATGAGACAAAATTATTACAGGATAGTCTGTTTTTATCCATGCCACCCCTCACCACTCCTTTCAAAATGCTTGTTTTTTCTTAAAGTAACAAAACCTGCCATTTAATACAAAGAAGTGGAGAATGAGCCATTATTTAAATGCTAGTGAGATGCAAACTACAGCTATTGACAAACACTGGAAGTCAATTGAAGTATCCTTAGGCACTTCTAATAAAGTAAGCCTTTTTTATATTTTAAGTTGATTCAGAGTTCGTTTATGTGTTTGTTCCTTCAGTGACATAGAAAAGTATGCAATAGATTAGAATTTGATAGGGAGTTTTGAGGCTTGCAGCTGACATGATTACTCTTTGGATCATGAGCACCCTTGTAGTTATTTATTTTAGTATTTTTATTTACTATGCCAGTGGAGTGCTTACCCCTATCACTATGTTTTCTTCACATCATCCAATTGACATTAATTCTACAATACCATGTGGCTAATACAGAGTACATTAATTAGAGTTACTATTAAGCAAAACCTCCTCTTCCATATCACTCCACAGATCCCTGAAGGAAAGGAATATTTTGCTGGAATATAAAAACTACCGGCTCAAAAGTTTTATGCAATTTGATTTGACAGAATTCTATAAACTTACTCCCCCAAGCAAGAGTTACTTCTTACACTTTTTCTTTACTGCTTCTGTTGTTTATTATTATTTATTTTTATGGTAGCACCCAGAGGCTTCGATTGGGACTAGAGGTCCCATTGTGCTAGCAAATGTTCAAACATGAAAGAAGACAAGGTTGCTGCCCAAAAGCATTTATACACCAAATGAAGAAGCCCAATACATTTTCAATGGCACACATTGCATTAAAAAAAATTAATAGAAAATGTTTTTCCTTAAACTTACCTCACCTTTCCAAGTGACTCAGGCAATCTAAACTGTTACTGATGTATTCCCACATGTCTCATGGAAACAATGTTAACTTAAGGTTGAGATCACAAAGTGCTATAGCAACAAAGTTTGGTGCATGGGGCCAAGCCCTCGGTGGCACCCCACCCTCACCCTGCATTCAGTGAAGAAGGAGAGCAAAAGAGGGAGGATTAGTTTGAAGCTGTTGAAAGGTTAGGTAGGAAGAGAAGGTGTTTTCAGCCAAGGAACACTTGTACACATGAGGGTGTTACTGAGCTGCCCTTACAAGCTTAAACACTTCCTGGCTCCAGACAGATTCACCCCATCCTGTGTTGAACCCCCATCTCTAGACTGTCTTCCTCCACATCTCCCCCTACTCCCACAAAGTAGCTTTCACAGTTGATTCAGTCCCTGATCTCATCCTTCAGGGACTGATGTTCATTCTCCAATTCTTGACTTCAGTTTCTTTCCTATCTGGCATCCTTTGGACTCTGCATTCAGAAATTTGCCAGCACTCTTTGGCTCTCATATTATTTTCTCTCCTGACTTAATTCATGCTGCCCTTCAAAGGGAAAGCCTTACAGAAATTAATCTCATATCACCATGGTATTGATCACCTTGGATCCTGGTTTTCTCTGATAAAAAAGATCACCGATTTTCAGATGAAAAAAAGTAATAAAAAATCCACATTTCTCCATGGTTAAAATGAAACACCACTAATATATAGATGCATGTTACTTTTTTTTCATCCAAAGAGTAGGGATGCTTTTTATCAGAGAAAACCAGGAACCCTATTGATCATCTTCTCAAGCAAGCAAGATAAAGGGTATATATGCCTGTGAGGTACAGAATTGTACAGATTTGGTACATAGTGTTTTCATTAGTATATTTTAGCAGTCCAGCAGCAGCAAGGTTGTTGTAATTTTTGTTGGCTTATTTTCTGGTGAGGGTAGGAAGGGATAAGAATAGTCCATAAGGATAAATAAAAGTATAAGAGTATCAATTTTGCCTGGTTCAAATTTCATTCTCCATATGGCAAAATCTTTCAGGCAGTTATAATGTTAACCTCATTTGGAACTTACCAAATAACAGTGGTCAAAGGGTAATTAGAGAGAGATTGATTTTGTATTATTTTCCCAATTGTCTTCGATTTTTATCTCACACGTGTGCATACTTTTTTGGTCCCATCACTTGGAAGAATGAGATATTGGCAAAAATGTTTTAATATAGATCTGTCACTCCTCCCAAAAACACTTTTATTTGATTAGGAGAAAGATTTGAAATCCAAAACAAATTTGGTTTTTTTTTCTTCATTTTGTCGCAATGAAATTGGTAATAATCAGGGATCCTGATTTTCTCAGATTAAAAAAACCCCCACTTTTCGGATTAAACAAAATAACCCAAAATCCACATTTTTCCATGATTAAAATGAAACACCACTATGGTTAATTATGAAAAAATGTGGATTTTGGGTTACTTTTTTAAATTTGAAAATCGGGGATTATTTTTTTTTTAATCCAAGAAAACCAGGATCCCTGCTCATCAGCTTAGCACCCATGTTAGCCATACTGTTTACCTTGATTTCATAGGACCAGAATCTCCACTTCATAACATACAACAGGGATTTACCCGACTGACCATTACAGACTATTTGACATGGACATACTCAAATCAAACGTGCTCTTTTTTGGCCCACTTACCATGTATTCAATTTTTGATCCCAAGCCTGCTAAAATCAATGGGAACTTTTCCATTTACCTTAATGGTGTGTGGATGTATTCATTACAATTTATTCAAACATATTCAATTATTCAAATACATGTTTTCTTTTTACTGGAACAAATTTACCAAGTTTGGGAGTCTATAGGCAGCTTAGAAACTTCCGCTTCTATTACTGCAATATCTCCTTTGCTTTCAAAACCAATTTATTTTCTTACTTAACTTGGGTGTAACAAGAAATGGCAGTAGTCAGAACATAGAGGCAGACAAAGGAGAATTATGTCTGAAGCAAGGAAATGTCTTGCCTTCATTTATGCCAAAAAAATTCTCATTATTTTTCTTTTTGGTTTGAGTAAGTGCCTAACCTTCCTGAATCCCTAGATTACAAAATATCTACTTTGCTTTCTGAGTTTTTCACCTATTCAAGACATTTTGGCCAGCTTTGATTAAGGGCATCATTAAGCACACTTAAACATGACATTTTATCTGTAGATTCCAAAGTGTTTTATAGGAGTTGGCAAAGTATTATTCGCTACATTAGTTGAAAAGAAGAATATAAGGAATGTGCAAACCAAGTTAGACAACAGTTCTATCTAGTCCAATACCCTGCTTCTTATAGTGACAAACAATAGAGATTAAGAGGAAGAATATTTAACCAGGGCATTTCCAGAATGAATTAGATGGGGAAACTGAGGTACAGAGCAGTCACATGAT
>NW_017728906.1:125499924-125512424 GCF_001723895.1 Crocodylus porosus | reverse complement strand
TATTCTATTGCTATATATTAACAGTTTTAGAATTGAGCTTTTTGTTCCTCATAGACTTATCGATTGGTATTTGGCTAGGAAGGAGAATTTGCATAATGTAAAAACACACCCATGTACATCAAAAACCATCCCAGCCATTTTTCATAATATGTTCTCGTTGACTATTCCATATGCAGTATTTGAGGATTGCATATAACCACTCATGTCTGGTTTGGGGTTATATTATGTAGAGTGCGTTTAAAAAAATTGAAGAATTAAAATGCCAGGTAATGTTAACTGAGCTATTGGAGCATGCTTATGTGTGCAGCAGTTTTTCATTTGCATCCTTGCTATGGAAGTAGTTACAGCTCTCAGTAATGAAAACTGTGACTCTGCTTTTATAGAAGTTATGCATATAGAAAATAACATCAGCCAAAACAGCTAAGTGTGAAATGGAGATTGTCTCTATGAATATTTTTTCATCCATAAAGAAAAAAAAATATTGGCTCAGTAGAAAAATTATGAGAGTTCGAAGTTTTATCCATCATTTACACCTCTATAATCCAGAAAGGTTTCTCTCTACACAGATCAAATCTGTTAAAACTTTCCAGTTTGCTGGCAACTTTTTCTCATTGTTTAACCATTTTGCTTCCCTGTGATGGTGTGCTGAAGAAATATTATGCCTAGATTTCCCTCTGTGATACTGTTTTAAATATAATTTGTTTTAGTGACGTCCTGAGAAGCTGTTAACTTGAAGTAGCTTTTAATGGATGGAGAGAGAGGGAGAGAGCTCATAATTTTAGATTTCAAATGTTCTTGAAAAGCTGGAGATTTACTTGGCTAAACATACAGCAGATAGAACTGTTAATTCTTTCTTAGTATAATTCCAGTTTCAAAACTCTACACAAAGGCACCAGAAAGAAGTAATCCAAAAGTATACTTGAGTAGATGCAACTGAGATAAGATTAATTTAATGTCCCCATATTATTTCATTTACTATAGTGAAATGTGACTCATTTCCACTGTTTTTATTTTTAAAATATTTTAAAGATACTGCAGTATCTTGCTAATAAAATTAGGGCATTTCTCTCAATATCTATCCTCTCAAAAAACCTCACCTAAGAAACTGTTAATGTGCTAGCTGAAGTGTACAATGATAAGTTGAGTGGTGTGCGTCATTTTAACCAGATTCTATTATCATAAATAAACCAATATACCAACCATGTCAAAAGTTTCTACATATGAAAACTCTAGTCAGTAGATAGAGATCAGCATACATTTTTGGCTCACATTGTATATGTCACAATATGTTGCATAATAGGATTTTATTTAACCACATGGATTCAAATATTTGTTGTTGACAATTTCTGGGAGACAAAATTAAAAAGGATCAGTTACATCCTACATATGTAACGAATAAAAGCACAAGTCCAAGGATTTAAGAAATGCAAAATGTAGATTATAAAACATAACAGAATACTAATACAAGGGAATATCTTAGTTATGTACAAGGCTACAGTCTACATATCTACATTTTGTATTTATGAATATATTTTCAGTAGAAGAATAAATAGGTGAAAATAGTTCACTACCATATGATTTGTTTTATCCTTAGGCATTGCCTGGGGTTACTGGTACAGCCCTGGCTCTCAGTACCGAAAAGTGAAATGTGCAACAATGAAAATTTTATTAAAACGTATGTTAACCCATTAGAGGATGTTCATTTTCAATTCTTTGTAAGAAAGCATGATGTATCATTTTGTGTGTGCCATTTTTTTTTAAAAGGGATGAGTCAAGTAGAGGAGCAAATTTAATGGGGGAATTTTATGGGAAATATTATACAAATGGCAGTGTGTGCAATTCCCATTATTAAAATAATTTGTCATTGTATGAAAAAATGGTATAAATTTCAAGAAAGAGTCCTCTTTAGTTATCTGCCCTTTTTTTAATGACAGCAGCTTTTGTGCCATAAAGACAGACACGTTTTCAAGCAAAACCCATTTCAGACCAGAATTTCTGAGAGCCCTATTAATGTTTCATGCTAATCAAGGATAGTGGGAAATAGAGCTGACAGGTGCTTTCTACTCTGCTTATTCCTGTCTTCCTGCATTAGACATTACTAGCTAAAAAAGAGCCAATATGGTTCCTTTCCAATGCATGTAGCAACAAGGGCAAGAATAAAATGGTTCTTTTCTTAAGTTTACTGTTGTTTTCCTTATTGGGTTAACTGATGGCATCTATGGTTATGTGGGTGCATTGATTATTAATAATTTACTTCAAAATGTGACCTCAACAGGACTCTGAAATTTTGGTCAGGACGCTCCAGGAACGTTGGTGGTAGCATATTTTATGAGGCAAGTCGAGATCCAGGTGGGAACCATGTTTTAGTAGGACATGCTCTATGCAACAGAAAAAAAAACATTCACTCATGGTCTACAATAATTTTTTTTAGATTAAAGAAAGCAATGAGAAAAGGTAAAAGTTAAACTTCCTTGAGAGAACAAACAAGCATACAGAGAGAGAGAGAGTGCACATGTGCACTCATCTGTTTTATTAAAAGGTGCAGATACTTTGAGAACAAAATGGCAGCTGAACTCCACAAACAGAGACTTCTTCTGAAATGATAGTGTATCTTGCCTTCATACTATATGCTACTAAAGGTGTTGCTTTGCACAGTACCCATAGAAAATTGTTTTGTATGGTAGCCATGAAAAAGCAAGCTCCATTGCCATCATTTCTTGGGTACTGCAGCAAAGGAATCATAGAATCATAGAAGTAGGGTCGGAAGGGACCTTGTAGATCTTCAAGTCTGACCCCCTGCCTGGGCAGGAGAAAAACTGGGCTCAGATGACTCCAGCCAGGTAGGCATCAAGTCTCTTCTTAAAGACCCCCAGGGTAGGAGCCAGCACCACTTCCCTTGGAAATTAATGAAAGATATCTCAGTTGTTCACAGCCCATGCTTTAGCAATTTGTCTGATTTTAAATTGTAATACAAACATTTGTTTTGATAACAGAACAAAATTGGCTAACTTATGCATCCCATACACATTGTCCATATGACAAGAAAAACTGTGCTAAAACTAATTTGGCTGGTGCATATCCCTAATATAGACACATTTGAAGTGATTTAATTTTCACTTCATTTGGTTTAGCTGGCTGGTAAATAATTGAAATTAAAAGTTTTCCTTAAACCAGTTTGAAGGCCTCTATATTTAGGGATCTGCACCAGTTTGGCTAGATTGCTTGAAACTAGAGCAACGATTTAAACAATGTAATTTTTATTGTATAAAAAGGCTGAAGCATATTAAGAATATCATCCTGTACTACTGAACTAGTAAATTCATCTATATGGCAGAACACAAGCCAAACTTGTTTTAAAAAAATGATAAAAATGACAACAATTTTATATCAAACAAATAAGTCATATTTTAGTTTGTTTTTTAAAATATTTAATAGGTGATTATACGTGGAGGGAAAAATCCCTATTAACACATGCCTTACAGAGTGTCAAATCCTATGCCAGGTTTACATCATTTCCCCCCCTGGCTCAAATAGTAGTCCTCGTTTCAATAATCTGAGAAGGAAGTGGCTCACAATACCAAGAGGCTTATCATATTGCCATTTAAAATGTACTAACCATTCCTTATTAAGAAATCATTTCTTATTATAGCACATCTTTTGGTGCTGCCAAAATGAAACAAAGATGCTGTGAAACGCTACTTTCAGCAGTATGTATTCTGACACTGCCATTTTCAACCAATACCTCTGCACATAGGTGATCTGTGGCACTTTGGCAATAGTATAAAATATTATTGTGTTATACTTTCTTAAGCAAAAGCTAGGTCACAAAAATGTTGTATCAGAAGCATAAGCCATAGGGTTACCCAGAAACACATGCAGTATAACATTATAAATCCAGCATGCTTGGGACTGAGCACCAGCTGGAAATTTGAAAATTCCATTTTTTTAACAATTGGAGTAGTGGCCATACATGCAGACTTCCCCCTCTGCATCCAGGGGGGCAGGGGGCGGGGTGGGGGAGCAGTGGCCTGTCCCAGAGAAATGGCTGCATGCACAGCGGAGACACAAGGTGGTGGCTGGCAGTGGCAGCCACTGTGTACAAGCCTCCCCCTCCACGTCTGGGGGAACAGAAGGGAAAGCTTAAAAAGTGGCAGATTTTCGAGAATTCTGGATTTTTGAGATCCGGATTTATGAGGTTATACTGTATTATTGATTCATTTCTCATGTGTGGGTAAAATTAAAGTAGCTTGCAAATGTATTTTCATTGGGACCCATTTATTTTTATATAGATTATTTCAATCAGGGGAGTGAATATTCCCTAAGAACCAAGTCCTGAACTCTTTTTTGTTTCTCTATTCTGCAATGGAGGGAAGGAGATTTGCTACTTTCGTGAAGGGAAGAAGCTGGTGATTTAACTCTCCAAAAGACCTGGAGAGACTCAGATTGCTGGCTGCCCCTCTCCACCTATATCCAGGTTTTTGCTGCTCTTGAAAAACATAGCTATTATAAAATTCTACTATGCGGAATGCCCTTGATCTCCAGAAACACTAGAGTCCCCTTAGAGAATGTTTTGCTGGCACAGACAGCCAATATTGAGTAACAACTTGTTTGGCTTTAACTAATTTTGGGGAGAGAATCCAACAAATGAGGTATCTGCACATCCTCACTATGTAACAGCACTGGCCATGCCATCATTTTGGGGGGTTCTTTTCCACCACTAGATCAAGAGGTTATCAGGATGCCTCTTACTGCCTACTGTAGGAAATGATTACTATATCTAACAAACCATGTAAAAGCATATGTTGAGTGTAAAAACAATAGAAATTGCACGTGTCATAGATTAGCCCAATTTATTGCTGCAGGTGCTCCAGAAGGTGATTAACATGATCAAACAGCATTTTTTCATAGTTCCCATCATCCCCTTTTCTTCTCTACAGCTTTTTGTCTTTTTCTTATCTTCAGTGGAAAACTGTCTAAAGGAAGGTCCCCTTCATCTAGAGAATAGATCAAAACTTCAGCACTAACAGACCATTCTTGTAATTATTTGTCTTTTATTCAACTAATAATACTGTGAATCAAATCATATTCTCTTTAAAGCATTGAAATACTGTGTTGCAATTCAATTTTAACAAACACTGCTTTACCGAAATAGTTTTTTGAGAGAGGGATAATTTTAAACAATCACTGATCGTGTGTGTGTACGTGTGTGTGTGTTTATATTTTGGGAGGGGGAGGGGCTTTACTTTTTATTAAAGAACACCAAGGTTTTAATGAACTCTGTCAAAAACTCAACATATTAAATGCCAAAATCATAGAAAAAAAATAAAACTTCCATGCAATAATTATCAGGTGCTGAGCCCCCCCAACTTGATGAAATCATCAGCAAAGCTAACCGCACTTTATCACGCATAAGCAGATACATGACAAATAGATCCAAGGAGGTGATACTTCCCCTCTATGCAACATTGGTCAGACCGTGGTTGGAGTACTGCATCCAGTTTTAAGTGCCGTACTTCAAGAAGGATGTTGATAGACTCGAGAGGGTCCAGAGGAGGGCCACTCGTATGGTTAGGGGCTTACAGGACAAGCCCTATGGGGAGAGACTGAGGGACCTGGACTAATTCAGCCTCCACAAGAGAAGGCTGAGATGTGATCTTGTGACCACCTAGAAATTCATTAGGAGGGCGCAGCAAAGGATCGGAGATGCTCTGTTCACCAGGGCACCTCTTGTGGTAAAAAGGAACAATGGTCACAAACTGACAGACAGAAGATTTAGCCTAGATATCAGGAAAAACTTAATGGTAAGGGTGGCCAAAATTTGTAATGGGCTTCCAAGGGAGGTGGTGCTCTCCCCTACCTTGAACGTCTTTAAGAGAAGGCTTGCTGGGTCATCTGACCCCAGCACTCTTGGCAGGGGGTCAGACTCAATGATCTGTTGAAGTCCCTTCTGACCATAGGATCTATGAATCTATGGACCTCCACCTCCTGCCACAACAAAATGAAACATATATTGCATCCAGTTTTAATAGTGCAAGGAATCTGGTAGTCCATATTCTAAAATTCATAGGCATTAAAACTGGTCTTTGTATTCCAAAAGTATTAAGCTGAAAGCCTCTTATGCTAGATCAGGCCAAACCATTGACCCAACACACAACCTGAAAGTAAGAATATTATTTCATTTATACTAGTATAAACCTGGAGTACTTGCTTTTTACTTCACTATCTTTATATACTCCAGCTTTATAACTATGTAACTGAAAGGCAATGGACAGGGAAGTCTGTGAATTTCCGACACTGTTATTTCACAGAGACAATTTCAGACTAAAAACTCTGCACCAAACTACACAATGGCTCTGTCTACACATTCATTAATGCACAGTGCCTACTGCACATTAAATGTAGTACTTGTATAATCAAGTACTAAATAAATGCACAGTAGATTACCATACTGCATGTTAACATGATCACATGCATAGGCGATGTATAAGAGGGCACGGTGGGGGATGGTACATGAAATTGGCCCTCACTGGCCAGTGAGTGGGGAGTGCCAGCTGGTGTGTCCTCCTGTCCCCAAAAAGTGCTGGCGGCACTTCCAGTCTTGCCAGCAGCACTTCTGGTTTGCCACTGGAGCTTCCAGGGTCAGCAAACAGCTGCTGGGGGACTCTCTGACCCTTGTCAGCGATCGGCTACTGGTGCCTCACCAGAGCCAGGAGCTGCCAGTCATCCATGATCACATGCTTTTGGTGTGATGCTTAATGCAAAGCAGACTAATATTACTCTGCATTAGAGTATTGTCACTGTTTTTGTCATGTGTGCTAATGCATTGTGGAATTAGTCTACTGAACATTAAGCATCTCATGTAGACATACCCAATGGATAGTACATAGTCCTTGTTACTGAACTCTTGTCCCAACCCACAGAAGAACTTGAGATTCAAATAATTCTTTTCCTATAAATGCAATGTATTTACTTAATGCTAGTGGCACCTATGGGCCTTATCCAAAGTCATGGGCCTCTTGTGCTAGATGCTGTACATACATACAGCAAGAAAGGATCCTTGCCTGAAGAACTTGTTATCTACATAAGCAAGGGAGACAATGGGTAACATGAGAGACAGAGACACAGAGGTCAAATAACTTGTCCAAATTCACACACTACATTAGAGGTAGACCTGGAGATAAAACACAAATCTCTTGAGTCCCATTCTGTCCTCTCTGTTATGGTATGCTAGTTGCAAGAGGGTAGAATTTGCTTTTATTGAAGGAAGATAACAGAGAAATAAGCTACTATCATATTAAACAAAGAAGAAAGCCATGGATCTTTATCTATTGAAATAAACTCTGGGTAACACTTTAAATTTAAATTAACAGGATAATACTCTTCTTTTACTTATGCCGGTGAAGCTCTGTTGAATTCAGCAGAGATAGCTCTGCTGGAACTGAGAGAAGAATTTGGCCCAGCATCTGTAATAAATCATTAATGAGCATGTAGTAAGATAAGTTTTAATGATTAATTAACAATGTATTTTTTGGAGAAAAGTATTCTTAACGTGTCCTTAATGAATCAAGTGATAATTACAATATTAAAAGCCTACTGATTATAGCAATTAATTATATGCTTAATGTATTTACTAATTATGCTTTAATATATGTATAGTTAAGTAACTGCTAATGAGTTTTTCACATTGGCTAAACAGGTCTGGCAGTAATTACATGGGAAACATTATAAAGTGGTTCTTCTCATGATTATATGAAAAATGCAACCCTTTTAAAAAAATAAATTACTTGCTTTTACATTTCTCTGTTCTTTCAATGGGATATTGACTACAAATGAAGCTTCCTTGGTAGCTTGGAAGCTCAGTGTTTTTCAAATGATATAATGCAATATGATCTCTGTAACATGACTCAGTCATTCCTACATTAAAACTATGGTTCTGTCCTTTATGTAATTGAAGTTAAATCCTTCAGTTCTTCCATAATTCAAATCTTACTCAGGGCAATCTTTCACAGTTGACAGTGGGAGTTTATCTGAGTGAGGAACACAGTTTCTCATTCTTTGTTTTTGACTGATACCTTGGCCACAGATATGAACTATCCCATAGCACCACCTTTCTTTTCTTATTTCAAATATTGCTTTTGGATGCGCAGTTATGTTACAATGGCGGTGCCAGGGAAGAAAATTTCATTTATGAATAACATATAGATTCTTTGGACATATTTGCTACCTATTGGGTCTGCCTGCAAACTTGTCTCTTAAGATAAAGTTGCACATTACACTTATACCATACTGAGGGCACTAAAATGTAATGGTATTTTTACATGTGTTCTGGGAGGCATTGTGGGGGGAGCACTTTAATTAGTGAGTGCTTTTAATTAAAAGTACTTGAGTATCATGTGTATTGGCATCCCCCATGCTGAAAAATGGTGGCAGGGTGCTTTCAACTAAAACTCATTGAAAGAGCTTTAGTTCAAAGTGCTTTGCCACCATTTTTCAGCACAGGGATGCTAATACACGTGATGCCAGAGTCTGCTGGAGTGCATTTATTTCCATGCTTCAACAGACTCAATTAAACGAGTCTGCCTGAAGCGCTGGATTTCCAGCATGTCAGAGCCAGCTCCCTGCCCATGTATAAGAGCCCTGTGTGTTCACATGTTGAAGCTTGTTAACTTGTGTTAAGTTCCATCTTAGCATCTCAGAGTTACCCCACTTCTGGCAAGAGTTACTCTGGACCATGCTATCTCATGTTACGATAACTTTAGTCCTCTATGTGGAGATAAAATAAGGTCCAGCATCCCAGAATGCACTGCTCCCAGCCCCCCACCCCCAGAAGGGATAGAGTTGAGATGAGCTCCTAGTCATGCCTCTGCTTATTACCCTTCTAATGACAAGTCAGAAGTGTGCAGGCAAGAAACAGGATTAACACTTAACAAGTGACTGCTCACAGTGGCTACTTACAGATGTAAAAAAAAAAATGCCCATTACTTTAAACTCAGTGTGCCCCTACGCCAAGCTCAGTACATGCCCAGAAGAGACATCATGTTAGCTGGACCCAGCTTGCCCAACATCTGTATAGATCAGGCAACTTAGTGGGCTTGTTTGGTGCTTGTATCTAATAGCTGATTGAATCATCTATTAGATAAAAGCACCATAAAGCCCTGCTGAAGCATCCCATCTATTCAGACACAGCAGAACCAGGCTGAACTAACATGCTGTGGCTTCTGGTAAATTACAGGTCTTCTTTTTTTCCCCCACATCTGTCAACAGCCAACACGTTCTAACTTGAGCACTGCTTAACATCCCATAGATTTAGTATGGTTTAAGTTTAACTTCACCTTACTAAAGTCAATGGAACTTTTATATGAGCAAGGAACACAGGCTTAGGACTTCTTTTTACAACAGATGTGGACACATACAATGTCAAATCTTAAAGTCCTAATTCAGGCAAACTCCTGAACTGGGCTCCATGTACACATTAGGCCTGGGAGAAAAAACACAAAAGGCCAGATTCTAGTCCATTTATGATTAGGGACTTACCAAATTAATGATTTAATGATTTCCGCTGAAACCGTGAACTTGAAGGGTCCCCCATGAAAAAGCCCAGTCCCCGTGAAAAAGTGCAGGGACTGTGAAAAAGCAGGAAAATGGTCAGCAAGCAGGGGGGAAAAAGGGGAACTGCAAATGGAGATGGGAAGCCCTGACATTCTGAAGCACTGATATATATGTGCTTCAGGATGCCAGGCCTGTGCATGTGTGTGTGTGTGTGTGTACATACACATACACACATATTAGTGGCATAATCATGGAAAAATGTGGATGTTGGGTTATTTTTTTTATATCCAAAAATTGAGGATTTTTTTTAATCAGAGAAAGCTAGGATCCCTGCTTATGTAACACATAGTTGAACTTAGGTGTGTGATTCTATTCTATCCTACTAGAGTCCCTGGAAAGCAGCTAAAGTAAAAGGTGGATGGATCCTCCTCTTGTTTTTGGGACTCAGGTTTAAGGGTAAGTATTTTGCAACTTTTTATAAAATAAATGCATTAATTAATTTTCAGGGACTTGAACCTATTACTAATCTAATAGATGGAATAGAATATGGCCCAAATTTTTTAACTCTCCACTGCCTGCAAGGGCATTAAAAGTCAACCCTCTTTGCACATGGCTGAGTCACACATCACTCTAAATAGGAATGGGATCATGATCCAATCTGTATTGAATGAAGCCTGGGACACCCTGGAAAATAGACTGCATTGTCTTAGAAATATATTGCCTATTGTATTTCTTACGGTTTATTCTTACCTCATTCTCTTTTTGTATTTACATCGGTTCCTGCACTGTAGTATCTGAGGACCTCCCAAGTACTTAAAAAATAGAACCAGCAATAACATACTGCAAAACATACTTCTCTGGTGCTAGGATCCTCCACAGTGGGTGCATCTACACATGTTTGATCTGGGATCAGTTTACTGATCAGCAGAGATCCTGGTTTTCTCTGATAAAAAAAAATCCCCAATTTTGGAATATAAAAAAATAACCCAAAATCTACATTTTTCCATGTTTAAAATGAAACAGTGGTGTTTCATTTTAATCATGGAAAAATGTGGATTTGGGGTTATTTTTTTATGTCCAAAAATTGGGGATTTTTTTTTTTATCAGAGAAAACCAGGATCCCTGCTGATTAGTTTACAGATCTACCTCACCACTGCATCTCTTTTCAAACCCTGTGCCTCAATCACCCAAATCAGGGCACAAAGCTGGGATCTGCCCCACTCAGGACAGTTCTCAGCCCCTGCCCCTTATGTTGGATGGAAGATGGGCAGCTTGTTCCCCACTCAGCTGTGTGAGTGCAGGGCTGGGTGGGGAACAGGCTGGGGAACATGCTTGTTCCCTGCTCAGCTCTATGAGCATGGACCTGGGCAGGGAACAGGCATGGGAGCTTGTTTCCTGCTCAGCTCTGACTGCAGAGCTGAATAGGGAACAGGCTCCCTGTCATCTACTAGCAGGGAGCTCTCAGCTCTAGCTCTGTGACTGAGGAGCCGGTGCTGGGAAACCCTTATCTCTCAGTGCTGGCCCCATGGTTGTAGAGCTGGCACAGGGAGATAAGGCTCTTCCAGCACTGGCACTGTGACCACAGAGCTGGATGTTTATCTCCCAGTCCCCATGCCCTGATCACAATCTCTGGGAGTGGGGCTTGGAGCTTCCTGCTGCTGGGAAGGGGGACATAGTCCCTGCCTGGGCTTCAGTGGTACAGCCCACTCCAGCAGCAGGCAGCTGGCAGGTCCCAGGGGCAGAGAGCAATCTCCCTCCCCCTGGTGGATGGCTGACCAGATGTAAATTTTCCCTCAGTCAGGTGTCTACATGAGCACTACTTTGCAGTTACTAATCCAAAGTAAATTTGCTACTTGCGTTTTTTGCTAATAGCAAATTCACTTGTGATTAGCAAGGTTTACTCCCAATAAGCATGCTCCTGTGTAGACACACATGCATACTGCTCAGTAAACTATGCTATTGTGCAGTTAAGTGTCTCATGTAGATGCTCCCACATGAAGATAAATTCTCCTGTGAGGCAGGGTTATGGGCATATTTACTCCTCACATTCTTCTGAACAATGCACAGAACAAGTTCACTGCAGGATGGAAATATTCCTGATACTTGACAGGGTCCAGACCAAGCCTTTTGGAGATTTGGGTTGTGAAGATATTTTAGCAGGAATTTCTCTGCCCTTCCATATGTTATGGCTTGTTTCCCAACCTCAATCTTCAGTACATCTCAAGGCATCCTAGTTGCATGCTTTCTTTCCCTTTGATTTGAAATCCACAGGACCCTCTACCTCTTCCCTCCCCCAGTACTGACCTTATCTCTGGGCACCTCCTGGAGCAGCTGCAGCACCAGTCTGACTGCACAGAGCCTGGCCAGCAGCCACAGTGTGGCTCTGGATAGCCAGGCTCCATTTCTGGTAGTGTATACTGCTACTGCTTGCACAGCGCTGCTTTTTTTTTTGTGATGGTTTTTTGACACCAGAATTTCGTGGTGTCAAATTTTGGTGATGCGCTGCAAAGTAGCAGCATGGCAAATGGGTTCATGTGTGCTGCGTGCAGTTTATGGCACTTCAAATAGCTTTGAGGTGCATCAAACCAAACATGTGCACTTGTCAGAATATATCCAAAGGGATCAGATCACAAATACAGTCCTGTCCTGTATGGATCACAATGACCCTGTTTGAGATGGATCATACCTATCATACCTGAAGTGGATCTGACTTTCTTTCATCAACATATGAATTGTAACACTAACACTGCCTAACTCTGCTTAGGAGTGTGTATATCTTGTCCTGATTCAGTCTGAGAACTGGGCTCACAGAGCTCCAGGTAATATTATATACATATATGTATAGTGTACCTGGAGCTCTGTGAGCCCAGTTCTGAGATTGATTCAGGCCTAATATATATATATATATACACACATATATATATATATATATATATATATATATATATATA
>NW_017728906.1:125487408-125499824 GCF_001723895.1 Crocodylus porosus | reverse complement strand
AACATATATTGCATAATGTGCCTTCAGGAAACTTAACTGAAATAAATAATGCAAAAGAGGTAAGTTCAAGTTGAAGGAGACAGATTCACTATCTCTTAGTATAAGTGCAAAGAATAAGTATATAAGTATATAAATATTATTTTAAAGTGTAATTACCACTGTAGTTTAGCCAATGCTTCCTCACAAAATAGAGATGCTTCTTAGAATTTGATATGTGTCCAGACTAACAAGTCAAATTTCAACAGCCTTCATTTCCAGGGTGTTTGATATTTTGAGGAAGACCCAGATATTAATTTTGCAATTTGAACCCATTTGAACAGCAGTTGCATACTTTATAACATAATTCTTTGGTGGCAGGGATGTAGAATGACTATTACAACTTCCTCTGAGCACTAGAATTCTAGTCCCCCAATACAGACTCCAGGTTTCGGTTCTTATTAGAGGTACTATCTAGTAACAGGAGGAAATTACTGCAGACTGTATTAGTCCTTCACATTGTAAAAAAAACTGTAAAGGGGGGAGAAAGGGGGGAAAAGTATTGTGCAAAAGTTCTCCTGAGCTGAGAAGCAGAGACTACTGTCCTCTATGCTGAGAGTCAAGACTAGAAATTAAGGGGATTTTGGGGAGCTGTGTAGATCCTGTGTATGAGTACACTGAGCTCACAGTGTATTCTCAAAGGAGTTCAGTTTGAGTTACTATCCAAATTAATCCCTTTCCTGGGACTTAGCTTGATTTGTCTGTAAAATCAACTACATACTGGCTTGTAAACTTCAACATGAGTTTCCTCCAGAACCTTTCCTGTCCTTGCTCTCCAGTTCTCTTCCTAGAGAGCCTATCCCATCCCTTTTGTGGACTGACAAAGTCCACCTACCTGAATAAGTCTGTAGGACTTCAATAGCTTTAGGTAGGTTTTTCAACTTAACAGGATGGCTGAATATGAGAAAAACCACAGGAAACAACAAACATCCATGCTGAGTCTCTTTTTCTCAGTCTATCCATCCTATTCCTTGAAAGCAGTTTCATTTGGAGCCAACACTGCAGACAGGTATTAATAGAAAAGGTAATACAACCCTCAGGTGTGCCTGACAGTAGTGCCCTGACTTGTCAGGGGTGCCCTTCAAGGGAAAAAAAAACATGCTGGGGAGCACAAAAGAAGCAGTGTCTAATGGATATAGTAAATTATATTGTTATGGTATTTTTTTTTAATTGAACTTTCAAATTTTCACTGCAGATGATTTAAAATAAACAATGTGTAAACTATACCTGAGTGCTGGTTAGAAAAAAAAGAAAGTGAACAAAAAATATTAAAATATCAGGCCAAATCATTAAATTCCTACTTTTTTCCCCTTTAACTTTAAGAAAGAAGTTTTCCTTGGCTTCATATAGGATTTGAAGCATAGAAAACTGAGATTAAGCCACAGGCATTTTAAGGGTTATTGAACCAGTCAGACCCAAAGAGCTCTTGGAAAATGTTCGTACACATGCAGCTGCTATACTGGTATCCCAGGAACCAGGACACTGGGACCTCAGTGTATTGTACAGTTGTGAATTCTCAATAATAGTGGAGTATTATGTACTGGGTGAACTGAAGAGCTGAGAAGGCCACATATTCTGGTTACCAGGTCTGGCTAATGTGACAGTTTCTACCGTGATTCTGGATTCTCTCTCAAAATGGATGAAGTACTAAGGTTAATTACAGTTAAGTCACTGGAAGTTAAGTTATTCTTCCAATGAATTCCACAACAGATGTAATAGGTAGGCATTCTATACATCTTTCATGTAAGGGGCATAATACAGAGGAACTATGAACCTATTCATGGGAGGTACATGTATGTAATATAAATCATCAGTGTTAGCATATTTGTGTATGCATGTGTCTACTTTGAAGGCAGCTGTACATGGAGGTAGTACTAGGCCAAAGAAATCTGAAGTGTGTATATGCAATGAGTTCTAATTATCAGCTTCATTATCACAAATGATCTTTTGTGACACAAGCAATCAGCTTTATTGTTATTTATTATTTGTATCTTAGAGAGCCAACCCTAGATTTGGGTCCCTTCTTTGTTTCACGTTATAAAAATACATGGTGGCTTTGCTGATGTGGATTGCAAAACTCTCGTTGATTTAAGTGGTGCTTGGATCTCAGACACAAAAAAACTTATGATCTGAAAGGAAAAGACAAAGTAGATGGAAGGGGATGTAGAGTCCCATTTAATGTAAAGGGATTTGCTTAAGACATTTAAACAGATGGAAATATAACCCAGGGGCTCTGGCTCTCAGTTGGTGCCTTTTCTACTGGACCATGCTGCCTTCTGAAGATCCACTTGTGAGCTTTGAAAATGCCAGCATTAGCCCTGAGGGTGACTGCCTTGTCTTCAACTAAGTTATAATTCATGGTGGCTGAAATTAGCTCAGCCATACTATTGTTTATGAATCCCGTGACATGGTTTAAAATATACTACCACAAGAGTTCAGGAACGAATGAGTGGTGGTAACAGACCAACACCAATATTATTTTATCAGTTTTCTGAAAATATTCTAAAGGAACCTGATAGGTATCCTACTGCAGAGTCATTTAGTTTGCCTCATCCTAAAGATGCTCTGAGAAGAGTGGGTCAGTCATTCAGTTTATGATCCAAATTGATACGAATTTCCTAAACAGCCTTATTGTCTTTCCACCTTCTATTTTGGTAACTAAATAGCATCATAAATATTGAATTATGAAAGCTAGGGATCTTGGAAACCAAAAGCCACACTTAAGATGTTATTTCCACATCACTTTTTTTTGCCTACACTAGTTTTAACTGCAGCTGTCAGTAGTTCATAAGGGAATGTTTTAATGTTTTAAGTTTTCACTGATTTAATAATTTCATCTGTTAGCTTCTAATGGAAGAATTTAAGAGCTTTATGTTCACACCCAACATTTTTATTGCCAACTTGATTTAAATACGTTAGCTAAACAGCTCCTGGTTTACTTCTTATAGGAAAAGGAAACATTCTAATCAACTGAACATTTTGCTTATATTGACTGATTTACCAGTTGTTGGCTTCAGAGAGGGTCAGTGCCAGCACTATTTTCCCAAAGGCAAGGCAGCAGTTCTCTCTTTCCGCCGAGCCAGCTTTTTATTCTGCCAATTTCACCACTGATCTTGTGCAGTAAAGTGAGCTTGTCAACGAGAGTGTCAACCAAGTTTAAAAAGAATAGTCTGAGTAAAACTAAAAAGTAAATTATTTAAGTTGAGTTGTAGTTGCAACTTGAAAGACTTCTGTTTGGTGGTTTTCTTTACATCATTCTGCCAATGGAGGAGGAACTCTGAATTTCTAACTAGTGAGGCTCTGTCATAACGAGGGCTGACAGTTCACATTGAAAATTCTGTTTTCTTCTTTCCCAGGAAAGCAACTCAAAGTTAAACCAACAAACTATTGTTGGCAAGTACCTTACCTTTGTTTTCTGCTCCTTTATCAATTAGCCATTTGGATTTTTAAGGTTACTTGTAAATGGGTTTCTAGCATTTAGAATATCAGTTTATTGCTGTCTACCATGCTATTTTAAAAATAGCTAAATGTCCTTTTGTACAGCTACTGAATTGAAAGTATGTAGGAGTCTGAGCCAGGTAAGGCACACAGGCAGTGATAAACAGAAGGGGAACATACGATTTTTTATTGATCGGTCTATTTTATTTGAATTGGAAACATAAATAATCTCACCCAAAATAAAGTTATCTCCCATATAAAATGAACTAAAACATTTATATTAATCCTCCATTTATCTGAGAGATCTAGCAGTATAAAAACAAACTAAATTTTCTACTTGCTTACCAACAGTCTTGTGAGAAGTATTTCACTGAAATTAATTAGAAATCCAGACTCCTGCAAATTAGAATTATAATGTATCAGTGTGAAAAAAATGACTGCTTTACTGTATTTCTGGTATAGTATTTTGTGTATGCTGTTCTACAGATGCATATACCTTTTTTTTCTATATGTCTATATATACATAACCCCTATTCTCCTACTAATTGACTGATCAGTATATACTACAGTATACACATGACCAGTTCATTAAGGTTAATTTGTTCAAAAATATTAGAAGCATTAATTTCTGGCTGATAGCTAATGGCTGCTCCCAGCCAGTGTCTTGTTTCATCATTAGTGTCAGCTAGATTATAACTCACACCCAACTGTTTTTACACTATCTAATAGAATCAATTGATGCAATGGTTGACAAGATGCTGTTTTGCATTTTGTCATCTCACTAATGCACATGGCTTAAAGGCATTGGCATCCATAATGTGGGGCAGTTTTGTTGGAGGCATGGAATAGGCTGAAGCTGCAAGGGCCATTTTCATAAAATATTAATGAAATTGAAAAATACACTGGGGTTGAAGGCTTGTCTGCTAAATGTAAGGTAAAATCTATTCTGTTCTGCTTTCTGATGACTGTAATTAGCAGCCCTAATTAAAAATTCAAACCTTGTGTATATTTGAAAGCATGAATCTTAGCTCTCATAGTGTTTATTTCCTTTACAAAGTATTTTATTTTACAACACTAATTGAACGGGATCCTTCCTAGTCTGACAGCCGCAGCTGGCTGGAGCCAGTTTATGTATCCAGTCTCTCTAGACTACTTCCTTTTGTAAGCAATAAAACATCTTTAAAAAACATGTATATGCTCTCTATGAGCCATTAACTCTGTGTCATCCAGCGCAAGGCTGGCCATCCACACAGGCATTGTTGTTTCCTTCACTTAAAAGTGACCTCTGTGAAAAGGCAGCTTCCTTTCCCCCGATCTTCAATATTTAATGTGGATTTACTTACATTAAATGACCACCTTTCTTAAGGAGTCTTGGCCCAATTCTGACATTATTTATGAATGGCATACACTGTGCAAAAAAACGGAAGGAATCATCTGTGAATGCCCATTAGTTCCAGTAGAAAAATCTACTTTTTATCATCACTTTGTACAGTTATTTTGAAATTTGTGATCAAGACACTGGTGTCTCGCTAGGGAATATGTGACTGCAACTAAATTGTCCAAATTGATTATAATCGCATTGCTTTGTGAAATCCAAAGTGCTGCATAGGAGACAGGCCACTAGAGTATAATATTGCAACTGTAGTGTGAATGGCTTAAGTTTTTTACTGCTATATTTCCTGTTTTTATTGTTGCCACAAAAATAGCCCTGTATTGTATCAGTTGCTGTCGTCTTACACAAGGATTGATTGGAAAACAATCCTGGAATTTTAATATCCAGTGCAATCTCTGTAAACTAGGACTACCCCAACTTCAGCTTTTATTCCAATGTCCATCATTTGTTGGTGGGGTGATCTTTCTATGCCCTTATCAGAGGTTGCTGAAGCCTTGAAGATAAAGGACAAAGGGAATGGACAAAGAACAAGAACATTTTGAAGCACCCTTGCTTATCAAGTTTTTGTTGTTGCTGCTGCTGTTATTCCTGGGTTAAGACAGAAGGCCTGATCTCGCAGTTTTTGCTCAGGCAAAACTAATTTCAAAGAGAGTTTAGCCTGAGTAAGGAGTGTAGTTCTGAGATTATACTCAAAGCAGGAAATGGTGAATGTTGCAGTCCTAATGTTTCAATTTCTGAAATTTAGAAGCCAGAATACAGTATGTGGCACCAATTTGTAGTCAAGAATGAAAAATGACCTGTCTAGAAGAGAACTATTTTGTTTCACAGACATGTTTGATGTTTGAGTTTCTTTGCATTCTACATCTGTATTAAAATAAAATCTTATGAATCCTTTTGCAAAATGGAATTGTGTCACAATGCCCATATGCTGATAAAAGTGGTTTCTCTCTCTCTCTCAAAGTCCCTCTGACCAAAGAGACCTGGACCAATAAACCTCCCTGACAAAAGTGTTGTAAAACCCATACATCTACAATACAGCCCTCTGGGCTAGGTGATGGCACAGGCTGGTGCACAGGCCAGATCAGACCCACAGACCTTCCTGGGCCCTAATACCTATGCAGGATTCAGTGCATGAGGTGCCTGCTCTGGGGCTTGCTCCACATGTAGAGCCAAATTCATCAAACCTGGGATCTCTGGTGTATGCGGACTGTGTCACATGTAGCAGATATCTCAGACTGGCCAGGGTGGGCACTGCGTAGTCTGGATCCTGGATCCTAGACCATCTAGAATGTGGTTCTGGTTCTGAGCCCTGCATGCAGGGCCACTAGGGCAGTGTGTGGGTCAACTCAGATGCAGGGGAAGCATTGGGTGCTAGATGATGGGGCTTCGCAAGCCAGATGTGACCCATGGGCCATATTTTGACACCCTTGATCTATGCAAAACTTATTATTTCCAGTTCAGTAACACAGTGTATATCAGTGAAATTTCATTTATTCAAAATGTGATAACCAGCACTAAGCATCCAGGTGTTTTAAAATAATAAACATTGCTATAGGATATATCAAAGGAATTAATAAGTAATTTTATTAGGGCCTGATCCAACATGGCATGGAGTATCTTCAGATCACATTGACATCAAGGCTAAATACAGGCGGCCAAAAAGCCTAAGATGCAATCAATTCAGTCTTTGCAAGTTAGTCAGCTGTGTAAATTGAACCAATGAGCAAGTGAACAAACATTCACTTTTGATTCTGGAAACATATTCATAGCTTGGCTGGAGCAGACAGCTTGGGCCAAGGTTAGTATGCCCACTCTGCATGGGGGGGTGGAGTTGCGGGGGAGGTGCAAAGCATACTGGGATGCTGGGGGTTTATGAGTGAACTTGAATTTGGAGGAGATCTGAGAGACAAGTTCAATAAACAGGTTTAACCTAAATCAGTTAAGTCTGATACTACATTCAACCAGGTTTATCTTAAATTGGTTTTGGCCATTTTGAAAATGGTTTATGTGCACTGAACTTCTGTTGTGTTATGGATTTGAACTGGTTTCTTATCCCTTAAACTAGTTTATGTGTAATGTCTGTCTATAGGCCAAGACACTGCAGATTTTGAATCCTACAGCAGCCACTAGGATGACTGGGGGGAAGGAAAGGGGGGCAACCTGGGCATCAGCCCTAGCTGTCATTTGTGGGGGGGAGGGGGACATAAAGATAGCTGCCTCTGCCACCACAGTAGTTACTGCTGCTCTACATGTCAATGCTGCCCAGGGTGAGGAACTGTCCTGTTATGTCTCTGACATCAGCAAAAAACCCCTCTCTCTTATTCATGTCTTACTTTTATACTCATATAAATATGAATTTAAAAGGAAACAGTAAGACAGTGATGTGCTCACATCAATTCACACAATTTTTTTGTTGCACCCAGTTCCCTTCCCCTTGTCTATGTCTGTACCATATTTAGTTGAGAAAAGACCCAAACTTAATGTTCACCACTTCTTTAAAGATTTCCTACTCCGGGGTATTAGACACTTTACAAAGGAAGATAAGTACTGCTATCTCCATTACACATATGAGGAAGCTGAGGTGGAAAAGAGTTGACTGACTTGCACAAAACTGCACAAACTTTAACAGAGCCAAAAATAGACTTAGCATGCATAATGAGACACCACCGAATAATAATAAGTAATGATGATAAGAAGGCAAGAAAATCCATATGACAAACCCTTGCATGAAGGGTGAATTCTTCCCCCAGATCTTTCCCAAACAAGGAGAGTGTTGTCTCTTGAAGCTACATCCCTTGTATACTGGAGATAAGAACATATCAAACTTCTTACCTCAACCTCTGGGTGCATTGTAGCAATCTTTCAGTGATGCAATCAATGGCATGCATCCTGAACTCCAAAACAAAGTTTTATGACTTTGAAAAGCAAAAAATAAACATAAAGGCTAAATTCTAGGCCAGTAAAACCACTTTGGATCCAGATGATGCTACAAAATAAATTACCCCCCCTTTTTAGCTACAGCACCTGATAAAAATAAACCAGCCTAAAGATAAAATAAACACCCTTAGATGTAGTTAACTACATAGGATCTTAACAGTGAGGATTAAAAAACTTCTAGGAGATCTGGGCACCCAACTTTCATTGAGTTTCAGTGGGAGTTGGGAATATAATTCCTTGGTCCCTTTTTAAATCACACCATAAATGAAACATGTCTAAAAAATGTCACAGTGGTTGTATGACTAGAGCTCAACTCTCAGATGCCCACAGTTCAGCATGGAGATGTCAGCCCTATTTCACCCTATAAAATGCAGGGGCATCACTTACTATTATTATTTATTTATAATTTTCATAGTGGTAATGTGTAGGGGCATTTTTACATGTTTTTCTGACGCAGCGCTGGGCGCTTTTAAATAGTGAGCTGTGCCAAGAAAATGGCAGTGGGGAGCTTTGAACTAAACCACTTCCAACGTGTCTTATTTCAAAGCACATGGCTGTCATTTTCTCAGCGCAGGGATGTGCTGCGCCCCTGATAAACATGATGCATGAGGCTGCGTGAGCGCGTTAATTTATGTGCTCCAGCAGACTCAATTCATCTGGTCTGCTCTGATGCACTGGATTTCTAGTGCATGGGAGCAGGCTCCCTGCATGTGTATAAATGCCCTAGGTGATTGAGGTATGGATCACAACCCTGTTGGGCTAAGTGCCATCCAAACACTGAATAAAAGGATGGGCTATTACCCAAACAGCTTGCAGTGAATTAAAATATTTAAAAACTGATTTACTGAGCTTTGGAACAAAATCTAACTGAAATGCTTTTTTACCTTTTGTTTCCAAGGGATAGTGACACTGTTACATTTTATCATGTCGTTTAACTTCTAACTCAGTTTTCTTCACGATAGTGATTTCAAATGGATAAACATACCAGGAAAAACACAATGCTTTCCTACAGATAATCATTTTGAACATGTTTACAGTATCAAAGGTGAATGTTGAACACTGTAAGAATTGTAGAACAACATATTTCTCAATTAAAGTCAAAATGAGGGACTTGGTGAAAACTGCTAGATGAGGAGGCTCAAAATAAATTGGCCCTAAATTTAAATGGATGTGTTTTAAAATAAGAAATTGTAATATTTCGTTATTGTAAATAACACTTTATCTCATGACTCAGCATTAATTATCTAGAAAATTCCCCTGAGTCATTTAATACCTGTTTTAGTGGATTCTACAGATTCTTAGATGTAAAATAAGTGGCATAGCTTGCCACGAGGAAAAGTAGAGAAGATGATTTAGAAGTTTTAATAGTTTCAAATTATGGTTCAGAAATTAAGGCAATTACATTTTAAAAAGTCATAAGCTGATATGTTTCTCTTTTCTTTTAATTTTTATTTCCTTCCCTCCCTTCAGGAAGTCATACCTTGGGCAATTCACTTCCCTGGCAGTTGAACTTTTTCATCCTCTTCTCTCTCTCCCTTAAAGTTATATTATCCTCAGGTAAATAGAGCTAAGGTGGCAGGACATATATAAGGGGCATTATTAGCCCCTTATTTAAGGGGCAATATTAATTCTCCATCACAGTTCCTGATTTTGTAGCTAGATGTAGTCATTACAATTGTTTCAAGGCCAGGCTATCTCCAACAGGTTGTCACACTTGACTCTTTTTTAGACATGCCTGGCCCACAAGTGAGTAAAAAAAATTAGCTGAATTGTAGGCGCCTACTTCATCCAAGGAACCAACAGAAGGCCTTTTCATAGGCTGAGTGGTTTGGCATACAGGGTTTTCAAACTGTAAAATATCACTAATAGTTTTGTTAGGATATAGAATCTCTGATGGTAAGAAGGGAGGGATAACTCACCATTGCCTTTGCTACCCTAATGCTCAGCCTTCATTTCTCCTTCTCATGTCACAAGCAAAGCCTCCTTAAAGCCTCCACTTCTTCAAATAATTATTCTTTTCCCAACCCATCTTCATGGTACTTGTATAGTGTCCTTCAGTCCTTCCCGTACCAGGGTAGCTATCACACATCCTTTCTAATCTGCCTTATGTTATAGTCTCAATTCACTGTACCATACAACTGCAGCCAAGTGCAATTTATGTCCAGAGAACATTAGGATTGCATAGTCAAGCGCTCAAAATTTAAGAAATGCCTAAATTTTGGCTGCCTGTGAAACCTCCTTATGTGCATGCATTATTATACAGATTTTCATTACAAGATCACATTGTTCACTCCAAAGGACTTTTACCCCTTCCCTCACTCCCTTTTATCCCAGTTACCCTTATCTTATTGTCATCTCCCCTGCAAAAAAAACTCTGTAGCTTCTACCCACTTTGTTGTTCTCCTTCACCCTCTTTTCCTCTTCTTCCTGTCCTCTTTTCTCTGGGTCCTCCTCCTAGCCTGCTTCCCTTAGTCCTCTTGCCTCCTGTCTCTGATCCCTGCACCACATCACTTATTTCTAGTTCTCATTCCCCAGCTATCAAATCAGGCTGCTTCCTTCTTTTCTTCTACAGTGCCTTAGTTCTCACCTGGGTAACACTGAGAGCAAAGGAAAGACTCAGTACTGATGCCAGCACAATAACAACACCTGTCAGAGATTAACAGCAATTGTAGGGAAAGACCTGTTCATCCATGTGCAGTTACTCAGCGAGGATGGTGCATACATAGTAGTATGGGTAGGATCTGAGGCATCAGA
Organism: Crocodylus porosus; assembly: GCF_001723895.1. Classification (NCBI taxonomy): domain Eukaryota; kingdom Metazoa; phylum Chordata; order Crocodylia; family Crocodylidae; genus Crocodylus; species Crocodylus porosus. The sequence goes on along the minus strand of NW_017728906.1, from coordinate 125,489,266 downwards.
TCTTACTCATTGTAGATAACTTCTTTGGAAAATGTGGCTCCTACAGCCTAACAAGTCTTTGCTTAGCATGTGTAAAATCAAGATTTTTTAGAGGTTTAAACTTGGCTGCATTTGGGCAGATTTTCATGGGAATAGAAATAGATGCATCTCTAACACCATCATGAGGTTTGTGAAAAATGTCAAGTCTCTGTTACGAAGCATGTTGCTGGAGCTTCTCAAAAAATTGATATACAATTTGTTTTGGTCTGGAAAAAGCAACATATTTTTCTCTTTCTTGGAAATGCTGCACTGTTTTTGCTATAACTTACAAATATTCAGCATGAAACAGGTACCCTCCATGGGTAATTTAAGACTAAACAGTTCAAGTCTGGCAAAGTTATAAGTAACTGAAAAGAGTGTCATATCTGGAAGCACTGGGCAACCTTAGCAAGGCTCAGCTACCTCTGCCTTCTGTAATGTATTCAAGATCCCACTGCCCTTCAGTGCTCACCATCCCTTTCACTGTCAATTGCTGTCTCTAGTGTCAAATAAGCAGGAGGAATAAGCAGGAGGAACTCATCCTCCTGCTTAATGCAAATAATTATGATGTCATAGGGATAACGGAGACCTGGTGGGACTCCACCCATGATTGGACCATGGGTATAGATGGCTATACCCTGTACAGGAGGGATTATGTAGATAAAAGGGGCGGGGGTGTAGCTCTCTATGTTAAGGGAAGCTACATGTCCCTGCAAGCTGATATTGGCGACCAGGGTGAACAACTGGAGACCCTCTGGGTTAAAATCCATGGGGAACATGGCACAGGGGACACAATGGTGGGAGTCTACTACAGACCTCCTGCCCAAAGTCCTGAGCTTGACCAGGAGTTCGCCCGGGAACTGGATGAGGCCACATGCTCCAGGACCATGGTTGTCATGGGTGACTTCAATTACCTGGACATCTCGTGGGAGGTTCACTCAGCAAAATCTGAGCGGTCATGCATGGATGACCTCTACCTGATTCAAGAAGTCTATGGGCCAATGAGAGGTAAAGCGCTACTCAACCTGGTACTAGCTACTGGGGATGACCTAACTGGTGACCTAATGATGGAGGGGAAGCTGGGTGACAGCAACCACGAGCTGATCACCTTCACTACCTGCCATAAAGCTGGCAAGTTAGTCAGCAACACGGAAGTCCTTAACTTCAGGAAAGCCGATTTTGACAAGCTCAGAAGGCTTGTCAGTGAGGCCCTAAGGGACCACGGCCCTTGGGAGAGGGGAGTTCAAGAAGAGTGGTTGCTCCTCAAGGGAGCAATCCTCAATGCACAAGCTAATTCTGTTTCATCTCAGAGGAAAGGCAGCAAGAGGGCAAACCAGTCCCCCTGGCTCTCCAGGGATCTAGAAGACATCCTGAAGCTAAAAAGAAAGGCTTACAAAGGATGGCGGATGGGATTCACCTCCAAGGAGGATTATTCCGCACTGGTCCAGTCCTGAAGGGAGCAATCCAGGAAAGCCAAGGCTGCAACTGAACTCCAACTAGCTTCCAGCATCAAGGACAATAAAAAGTCCTTTTTCAGATATATAGGGAGCCGGAAGAAAAGCAAGGGCAACGTTGGACCCCTGCTAAACCAGATGGGGCAACTGACAACTGGCACCCAGGAAAAAGCCAACCTATTAAATGAGCACTTTGCATCAGTTTTTCATCAGTCCCATGGGATGCCCATGCCCGCTACGGGACATGGAGGTCCAAGTGAGGGAGATTCCCTGCCCTCCATAAATGCTGACCTTGTGAAGGAACACCCTGAGAAGCTGGATACCTTCAAGTCAGCTGGCCCTGACAATCTACACCCCAGGGTACTCAAGGAGCTGGCAAGCATCAT
>NW_017728906.1:125456940-125487308 GCF_001723895.1 Crocodylus porosus | reverse complement strand
GGGTGACCACCAGGATCTGGGGGAACGTTTGTTCACCAGAGTGCCCCAAGGGATGGCAAAGTCGAACAGTTATAAACTACTGCAAGACCGTTTCAGGCTGGACATAAGGAAGAATTTCTTTACTGACTGTGCCCCCAAGGTCTGGAACAGCCTGCCATCGGAGGTGGTTCAACCACCTATGTTGAACACCTTCAAGAGCAAATTGAATGCTTATCTTGCTGGGATCCTATGACCCCAGCTGACTCCCTGCCCTTTAGGACTTCTGAGGTCCCTTCCAGCCCTAATGTCTATGAAATCTATGAAATCCATGAAATGTCTGTGAAATGTATCAGATGAGAGAACCTGGTCCACCCAGGGAAACACACACACATACACCCTGTAATTTTAGTGGACAGCTTTATGCTTTCAGAAGGTGAAGCTCCAGATCAGAAGGGGGGATATCTACTCACCTAGTTTGTTTGAGTGCAGCATTGATTTCAGTGTCAAGTAAGGGAATGTCATCATGGAAGTGCCCAGTTTTTTGCACAGTTATCTAGTGGTAAGGGCACTTGCCAGGGACTGAGACCTGGTTTCAAGGCCATCTCACATGGAGGCATTTGAAGCCATGTTGCCTATTTCACAGGAAAATGCAAACTATGGGGTAGGCAGATCCAAACATAACCTCCATCTCCTCTACGTCTGGATGACTGAATGGAAAGGAATACACGATTTGTGGGGTTAGGACACCAAGCAATCAAGAGCCTGGTTTTACAAGTTGGTAAGGTGGGCACCCTCTTAGGAGAGTGGGTTCAGGAGTGGATCTGTGGCAGGAATGGGGCTGGTATGGTTTTAGTGCCAAGAGTTCCAGTCTTGCTGCTGCCACAACACTGTACTTTGCAGCATCCAGAATCTGCTACTGTGTGAGTTCAAGTTGTTTCAGGCTCAGTGGAACCTAGAGCCCAGATTCTCCTTCCTGAGCACATACTGAGGAATGGATAACAACTAGGCTATTAGAGAACTGTTGAATTGCATCAAGGCCACTGCTTCCTCTTCCTCAGATCAAACAGTCACTCTTTTTATTTACATTAAAAATGGGGACTTACGAAGTGCTTATATGCTCCTCAAATTGAATTAGATCATAGCAGAGCTTAAAAGAAGATAGACACAGGCAGCTTTTCTGCATTGCTTTTAATGATGATCATCAATAGGGCAAGATTAGATGCTTTGGGATCTTCCAGGCCTACATCAACATATAAAAGATGCAAAAACCATCACTGGGGCTAGGATCAGGAGACCAGAACCCAGGATACCACCCATCTCACTAAGCCACAAACCAAAGTTCCCTTTCTTTTTGGGTGCCAGTGGGCCAGTTCAGTGGACAGCATTCTTAGTCCTCCTTAACCCATAGTCTGGGGATTACAATAATGTAGTGGAAAACTGGAGAAGTTCAAACCCCATAAGGAAGAGGGTGACCTACAGTGCTATTGGGCTGAAAGGTAGGAGGGTCTACCTTCTCAGTAAAACAGTTCACAGACATGAGTTTTCTCAGACTTGAATGGAGATACGCACCTTCCTGGGTGCAATAGAATAGCAAAGGAATGTAGTTGACTGGAATGGATCCTTTCTGATCATACTCTGAAAGGCAAATTCCATAGCGGGTAGGATCTTACACCTGTATAAGTAGTCTAAAATTCCACTTACATATCTTTAGCTGCACAAGGCACTACTTATCCACCTAAAGAGGAGCTGGATTTGGAACAGTATATCTATCCAGGGAAGACTTGTGTGTGTGTGTGTGTGTGTGTGTGTGTGTGTGTGTGGTATATATACACATACTCCTGTATACACATACTCCTGGAATTCACTTTTCTTTCAAGATAATTCCAGTATGCAAACTTGAATAGAAAATGTTTGCATGCTGTAAATTGTAAGCGTGTAAGAGTAATATTTTGCCCAATAATACAATCACACTCATGGAGTTTAGTGAAGAGACACTTCATCTGCATGCCCGTCATGTTCATTAGGCTCATGAGCCAAGGCTGACAAAAACTAAAGGGAATTACAAAGAAAGGATGACAGAAAACCCTGGTTTTGGAGCTCATAAAACTTGTATTAAGTAGTGTGAAATACATGTAAAATAAAATGTAAATTCATTGTATAGGAAGCAGTTTAAGAAGGTACAATTAGCTCAGCACATGTTTTATAGAACATGGCATTTATTGTTCTCTCTCTACATTATCCCTCCCCTTTTCCTGTGTTTACTCTCTTTCTCCTCATCACCTTTCCCCTCCATGCCTCCTTTTGTCTTTTATGGATTTTGATTGATAAGAACGTTAATGGCACACAGCTAGTCTTCAACCTACCAGCTGGGGTTTGGATTCCTGGTACTTATATATGGATATTTTAAAACATATTCTTTTGTGATAAATCAGCTTGCTAGTTGCCTGGTGTATCAGATAACTGGATTTCATTGTTGTCTGTTTTGACAGTAAGCTCCTTGTGCTGTGCCAAGTTCTCTGTTTGCTTTTGAAGTGTCTATATATCTGCTATTTGAGTATGTCCATGCAAGTAATACTTCCCCTTCGTCTGCCTTACCCTTTGGCCCCAGTCCTACAAACTCCTCCTTGTGGGCACAGAAGGCTGTACTTGTGGAGAAGCTTGCAGCATCTGAGTCTGAATTCTTTTGAGTACCATTAAAAGAATGCATGGACCCTATTCTCCTGCTGTAGGTTATGAATAACTCTCATTAAAGTTAATAGGAGGTACTCATATCCTGGGAGAACAGAAAAGGGCCAAAGCTCTCTAAACTGATCAGAAAGAACCTTGTAAATTCCAATATACTGCCAGCTTACAAATAAGAGGCAGACAGGCATAACAGGGGAAAACATTTATTGTATATGTGCACCCACACTAATAAGCAGGGATCTTGGTTTTCTCTGATAAAAAACATCTCCAAAGTTCAGATTAAAAAGTAACCCCAAATCCACATTTTCTGTGATTAAAATGTTTATCTCCATGATTAAATGTCTAAAAATATGTATATATTAGTGATTTTTCATTATAATCATGGAAATGTAGATTTGGGGTTACTTTCTTTAATCTTAAAATTGGGGATTCTTTTTTTTTTTTATCAGAGAAAACCAGGATCCCTGCTGATAAGACTCGTGCCCTGGTTTGTGGTTCCGAGGTCATAACTGAGGCTTGGTTTAAATTGATTTTGCATTTTTTGTGAAAATCAGCAAGCAGCCATGTCCATGGCATTTCATTGCAACAATGGCAGCAGTGATAGTGCATTGCTGGGCAGGGCTAGGTGGGCAGGGGGAGGGAAGTGCTTGGTGCTGCCTGAGTAGGGCTCCTGCATGTGGAGTGCAGCTGGGGGCAGAGGTGGAGGCAGTGGATGGTGAGGCTGAGGTTCAGCGGCCCCCTGAATACAAACAGAGGCAGGCATAGGGGCAGGAGCAGTGGTGAGCAACGCTGCCCCCCCACTTGTGAGCAATGCTTCCCGTTCTCCAGCTCTCCCCACCCAACTCCCTCCTTCCCTACTGGACACTCACAATCCCTGCTCCCAGCCTGGCACTGAGGACCAGGCTCAGCCAGCCATATGGCCCTAAACCTGCCCCCTCAGCCAATCAGGGGACATGGTGGAGTGGGCAGTGTAAAAATGGTGGCCTCTACCAAAACTGGGCACCAATATTCATGAGCTGGGCCCATGATTTAAACCAGGCCCTAGTCATAACTGATACACAGTTGTGGGTTTTTTGTTTTGTTTGTTTTTAATTTTCTTTGCATTTAAAAAAAGAAGTTTACAGCCATGTTTTCTTTTTGTTCTCACAGTGATCCTGTCCTTTTTGGCAGGAATTCTGGGATGGATTACTATGACTTTTAAGGCATTTCAGAAAATGATAATTATTAATTATCATCACTTAAATGCACAAGTACATTTCAAATAACCAGTGATATTTTATGATCTCTTTCTTTACCCTTAAAAAAGAAACAAGTGTCTGTGATTTAAAATATTGTATATAGAATACTATTCCGTACTATATAATACCCTCCCACACATCAGTCCACACATGAGTATAGAATATTCCCTTCAAAGTGGTTTTCTAACAGCAACTTTCATACCCCAAACACATATACTTTTCACAATGTTTACTTCTTTCAGTGAATTTTTAGCCTGGCAAATTCCAATATGTTCAGTTTTTTCTTGAATTTGTTTCCTATAGTGAGGCTCTGTATAGGTACCTGAAAGAGTGGCAGATGTATAAAGAGCACAATAAGAGCAACTAGTACCAGGAGGAACTCTTTGAAAAGTTCCTGCCTAGAAAATGCCTTGGGTCAGATTTTTCTCTCAGTTAAACTGTGGTAACCCCACAGGCTCCACGGCCATTGGACTGGTTCTACAGGGTTCAGATGCCACCTCTCTTGCAAGAAGGTGAATAGTTTAACACAGAACTCACTAATATTATAAACCTGGCTCAGCTAAAGTTGGTGGGAAAACTCCCATTGACTCAGGTGTAGCCAGTATTTCATCTTCAGTGTTTTCCAGTGGAATTCACTGTGCAGGAGAGAGAGAATTTTAAGGATCTAGGCATATAGGGGTGAAAACCTGGTACCTTTGAAGCCATTGGTGATTTTGTTAATGACTTAATATAGGCCAGGATTATGACCTCACAACCAGGTCATACTCCATCTGTCAGATAACTCAGTGTTAATCTGTTCTTCTTTTGCTTACTGTTTTTAAGTTAACATGGCAACCTGTTACAGTAAATTAATGTGTCTGCAGGGGTTTTAACAGAGTACAATAGGCTCACACTTACGTATCTAAATTTCCTTAGGTGCCCTAATCAGTAGAGTGTGATCTAGGATCTCGTCCCTAATGTTCACATTATAACCTATACATTGTGTTTGTTTCAATAGATGAAACTAAGGAGAAATATACTTTATATTTGTCTATGTTAAATGCTGGAAGATCCTACACAAATTGGTACATCACCGTAAATAAGAACAAAATTCAAGTAAACCAACATCCAGTTTTTGGATATTGGGGAATGGAGTAAAAACAAAATCTGTTATGGCAACCTGGGACACCTTTATGTAAATAAGGTGGTGATTTATTGGATACTCATTTAGAAATCAACACATAAAGCGAGGGCCAGATTCACTGGTATGCGCTGCCTACCATGCTCTTCTTTGGGGTTGCAAAGCAGCTATAAATCTGAATTAACAAAGTTCGTGGGTGAGTTCTTGTACAGAGCTGTACCTTTCCTGCAAGACAAATGGAATCTGGAGCCTGTAGAACTATGTCAGTCCGAAGGCCATGGGAACATATGGGGCTTTGCTCCACAACAGCTTTCCAGATGCTTTGCATTGCAGAAGCACCAGGCAGTGAGACCAGGTACAGACATTACACTTGAACAGGTATAAGTGATTGGAAACCAGTCTATACCTCTATTGGAACAGAAGTTGAGCACACATAGACTGGTTTAAAAATGGTGGAACCCAGTCTAAGATTTGCCCTGACCCTCTCCGCCCCAAAGGTTGAATGTGTGTTCTGTTAGCTACAAATCTAAACTGTGCTGCTTACAGAAAGCTGTGTAACTTAGATCGATTCCACTTTGGGCTCTTTGAATATCTGAACCTAGCCTGAGATTGTACTGATGATCCTTACCCACAAAACACAGCAAATGAAACTTCTTCTATCTGTCCAGTTTCAGTTACACACAGACATCTGGCTATGCTGGCTGCCTCCATATGATATGATTGATTAAAAGTTCAAAACAGGAGAAAGTCAAATGATATGGCCAGTATTAGAACCAATACACATTACTGGAATCAACCTTAATTTTTATCCTATGGTAACATCTGAAAATGGCACATGAGCAAGCTTAATATTTCTGTTGCTCCCAGGAATGTCACCCAATAAATCCATTAAGTGGTAGACAGTAAAGGTGAGAGTTATTGACAGAAATCAAGAGGAAGATGGGTGACTGTGGGGAGATACACATGCTATTTCCACAACAGAAAATGTGCATATTAAACATGTGTTATCAGTGATCTAGCAGCGTACAGAAGAAAGACATTTTAGGTTAAATCCAGATAAACATTTCAATGTACGCTCTACTCTAATTTCATTTTAATTTGTAAGTCTAACTTTGTCTGTTGAAACTGGCCTAGCTAAGACTAGGTTTACATCCTACTAGTTATAGACACTATGTCTGCTTTGATTATTGATTCATTTTCTTATTAGACAATGGCTACCAATTCAAGCACATTTACTGCAGGGTTTCACTAGAGTGCATTCCCTAGCAATGAACACAAAGTGTCACTGTGACCACATACTAATATTCAAAGAAGTCTGCAAACTTTTGCCTAATTTGGAATTTATTTACTTGTCGTGTGTGTTCATTTGGAACTTCTAGCATTAATTATCTTTGGTTCAAGTTGGGCAAGTCTGGAATTCTAATTATCTTCATTTTTACCACACATATCTCCAAGGTCTTAGTGTGTTTTGGAGTTGTACTTCAGCGGGTTGTACATAATAAAGGCAGAAAGCAAGTAGGTGGCAATATTGTACATTTCAATTGCCTTGTCTGATGTGCCACCTTTATAGAATAACGAACATCGGAGAAACAAATTGGTCTGTCAGAGTCAATAACAACCGAATGGCCTGAATTTGCTGGTCAGTAATGCTTCCTGTGCTTAATCGATGTGCTGGAGGAGATATTCTGTTCAAAACAGTTAAAGATGAGCAGCAGCAGCAGCAGCAGTGGCAGCAGGAGTGCGAGTGAGCGGATTCACAGGGTTAGATAACTGTTGCTGAAAGGGAAGGGAAAGAGAAAGAGAAAATGTACCTGTTAAACCAAAAGAATATGGGGTCAGTTTGGGATTGTTGGTGAAGTAGGTGGGACAGGCTTGCTTTGGTTCTGTCATATTTAATCAAAGTTCTGCACATAGCATGACAAAGCAAACGATAATACCAGAGGGATGACAAGGCAGAAGCAAAGAGAGATTCTAGATGCCTCCAGTGACATGGACCATGGATTACGTCCACTGGAGCAACCAAAAGAAAAGATCCAAAATAAGAAGAAACCCTGATTCCTGAACACCTTTCTTTCTGAACCACATTGTTCCCAAAACAACCAATGCTGGGTTCATGTATATTCCAAAGCAAGCACATCTTTGTAAATTGGAGAATTGCTGAATCATGCACAAGTAGCCTTTAAAACCTACGGGACCTACAGAAAACCATGTCTGAAGGAAAAAAGAGATTCAATGGTGTAAAGATTAGATGGATAATTCGGACAATCACACAATAGCTTGGACAATATCAGATGGTTGGAAGTTACCTGAGGACATCACATCAGGACACATGGAATTTTTTGATTAGCTCTAGATAAGGAGTGGTCAGAGCTCTTAGCAAACTAACTTATTCAAATCTTTGCATTGACTTCCTGTGAAAGGGCAACTGACTAAGCTATGCTTTACATTGCTAAATTAAGGGTGGATTTCACAGAAAAAGTTGTTTTCCCAAATCATGAAGTAGTAACCCATTTCTTGGAACAACATTGATAAAATAAAGGGACTGATTATAATAACCTTTAAATATCTTGTACCTCAATAGGGAACATAATACAGATACTTATTTAACATCTGAATCGTCAGGGAGACACTCTTTATCTTCTTGCTTTTGGTTTACTTTGATTCAGGGTCATTGTATTATTTTTGTTAGAGGGATTTCCTTTATATGGATGACTTTTGATGATAGTCTCCAGAGAGCAAAGATTGAGTGCTTTATGGAGATTTTTACTCTTGCTAAGGATAGAAGTCTACAAGTCTTGGATAAATATTGTCAGTCCTTAGCATACTGAACATGTTCATAAATTATAAAGTATTTATATATGAATGGTTCATACTGCTAGATTTTTGGTTCAAGAAAAATAATGAGTGTGCCCGGAATGGATTAAAGAATCTGGGTATGTTGGCAGTGGGACCAAGGGTGTACTTACTCCTTAAATATTACATGTGCATGCACCATCATAAACAAAAACTTTTCTTTCTTTCTTTCTTTCTTTCTTTCACCAACACAGTTGAAGTAAGTTCAGGTGGAGAGGATTGTTTAACAAAAGATCTAGAAGATATGTCACCAGTTGGTTCCGAGGATGGGTTATATATTCATTTTTTAAAATGATGCTGATACAAGAAATGGTTCTATAATTACTCATTTCCTTGGTTAGCTTGCTGTCAAGCTCCTTTAATGTGTAGTTAAATGAGAAACCTCAGGACTTAAACCTAAATTTAATTTTATTTGCTACTACAAAAGGCTGAAAGAACAATAGTTATTTTAAACAGCACATTCAGAAAAAACATAGCTTATTGGTTGCCAGGATGATAAATAAAGAACAGTGATCCAAACTAAACTGGCAAATTAGGCATCTTAAATCCAAACTCATCACCCTGGAGAATCACAGAGTTATTCATCCATTATTATGCCAACTTACATACCTCTGAACAAACATTAAACCCCAATTCCTGAATCAGCTATATAATACCAACAGATATAACTGACACGAGCAAAAGGAACTGTTTTAGATTCCCATGGTAGAGGATGAATTTAAGGAAACAGTATTTGCGTTAGAAAGTAGGAAAAGCCTATGCCCCAGTGGATTTACTATAGAATTTTAAAATACATTTGAATCCAAAATCACATTGTGCTTATCGGACTATGTCACTGAGCTTTTGAGAGAGGATCACTCCCAGATTCCCAAAGGGAAGCAACAATCTTTTTGCCTCTCAAACCAGATTATGGTCCTCTAGAGGGGATATCCTTGTTATAATTAAGGTTACAACCACAATCTCATTCCAAGGCTGATTTTGATCTCCCACATGGAACTGGGTTTTCAATTGCTTGACATCACTAAAATAATACAAAACCAATCAGAATGTACCTGTGTATCTAGTCCTTCATTAAAATAAATAAACATTAACAACACATTTATTAGTATCAAATGTAAATCACACATACACATTTTTTACTGCCAACAAATGATGTCCTCGTTTTTCATTAAGCTATATTACATACAATCAAGAAACAACTCTACTGTATTGACTGACAATTTCCCATTTACAGAGTCCCTTACAGATAAATATTTAGGAATCTAAAACAAAGTAGCAAACAAACACAAACATTCAAACCCACAATGCACAGGTCAGAGTCTAGGTTGCTGTGCTCTGAGGAAAGTATGTCTTTGTTTTACTTATTTTAAACACCATTTCAGGGTTTTTTGTGTTTTCAGCAATCTAAAACAAAAGGTTATATTAACTGATATAACTTGCAATGATGAAAGTTATAATTTAGGGGTGCTTCCTAATTTAGAAGAGTTGGGAATTGAGAGATGGTCTTTTAGTTATGGAAGAAGTTAGTTAGAGGCAAAAAGGTCAGCAGAGGCTTGCTTAGTGCTCTACCATAAAAATTGTTGTTTGATTCTTTTCATTCCTCTATTCCTGTGAATCCTAGGAGTATAACATAACTGACATCAGGTTAACGTACTTGTTAATCTGCTCCCATGTTCTTAGTTATATTACATATGCTAGATCAGCGATTCTCAGCCTTTTCAGAGTCAGGGCACCCCTCCACAACTTTTCTAAATGTGGTGGCATCCTCCATTGAGAACCACTGTTGTGCTTATCATAGTTCAGTACTTCTCAACTGTGTGATGCTGCCTCCATGTAAAACTGCTCCATGTATCTTGTACATGCCTGGACCAAAGAGTACTGTGGTATGTGCACACGCTTCTCCTGCATTAGGGTTCTCTGATAACTCTAAAGCAGGCAGGAGAGCAAGCTTGTGCTGGCCCAACCCTGCATGGCATCTACTGAGAACTGAGGCACATAAAACTGTTCCACAGGAGGAGTGTGTACGTATGTGCGAGGAGAGAAGGCTAGACTGGAAAGGGCTACAGCATAAGCCAGCTGTCCTGCCTGCTTTAGGGTTATCAGACAACTCTAATGCAGAAGGTGAACACATCTCACAGCCCTTTATATGCGGCAGTTTTACCCAGCAGCAGCATCTGCATTGTGGCATCTCCTGAGGGGGTCTTTCATGGTCCCAGCTGAGAACTTCTGTGTTAGATGTTACTTGTAGATTCCAGAGAGGAAATCCTCATATGAGATTAATTCTTCAATGCAAGTATAACTCTTTTGACTACTGTAAAAGTATGCCAGTTTACAACAGCTGAGAATCTCACCTCCGAGTCTAGACCTTATTTAATTTCTAGTATATAAATATCAGAAGCACATTTGGTTAACTTCCAGGTTGGTGAATTAACTTAGAAAACTATTAATTGTTTTCTTCCACAGGTCTAAAATCTGCAAGCAGCTTGACCTAAGCAGATACCTGTGATTTTAGGAGTCAAACAAAATAAACAAAAACTCCAGTTTAATTCAGGATTAAAAAAAATACTTTTTCTCTGTCATAAATATGACTCCATATACTATAGCTTGAAGGATCATAACTTTTAAAATATTGTATCATAAACAAATTGGAGATGTGGGCTGGACAAAACTACCGTAAGGTGGATAGACAACTGGTTTAATAGCCACAAGCAAAAGGTAAGTATAAAGAGAGATCCTGGTTTTCTCTGATAAAAAAAAACCCTCCAAATTTTTGGATTAAAAAAAGTAATCCAAAATCCACATTTTTCCATGATCAAATAAAGCACCACTAATATATAGATATATATAGTTGTATTTCATTTTGATCACAGCAAAATGTGGATTTTGGGTTACTTTTTTTAATCCAAAAATTGGGGATTTTTTCATCTGAGAAAACCAGGTTCCCTAGTTATAAATGGGTCCATGTTAGAATGGCAGGAGGTTTCAAGTGGAGTCCCCCAGGGGTCTATCCTGGGCTCAGTGCAGTTCAATGTGTTAACTAATGATTTGGATGCTGGCATAGAAAGCTTCTTGAGCAAGTTTGTAGATGACATGAAACTGGGAAGCATTGTGAACATGTTGGAGGATGGAAGGACACCTCAGAATATCAGGATGTCAACAGATTGGAAAGCTGGTCTGAAGCCAACTAGGTGAAGTTCAGTGCTGACAAATGCAAGGTGCTACACTTCAGAAAGAAGAATAAAAAATACAAATACAAAATAGGTGATACATGGCTGGATGGCAGCATTGTGGAAAAGGATCTGGGATTCTTCATAGATCACAGGCTCAATATAAGTCTGCATTGGGATACAGCCACATGAAAGACAAACGCAGTTTTGGGATGGATCAAGAGAAGCATGAGGTACAAGACATGGGAGGTGATAGTGCCATTCTATTCAGCACTAGTTAGGTCTCATCTATGGTATTTTGTGCAGTTTTAGGCTCTACCTTTTAAAAAGGATGTGGAGAAGTTAGAGTGGGTCCAGAGATAGGCAATAAGAATGATAAAGGGCTTGAAAAGCAAGTCATACAAGGAAATGTTGAAAGAGCCACGCATATTGCTTCCTATGGAAAAGGTGCTTAAGAGGGGATATGATAGCAATCTTCGAATGCTTGAAAAGCTACCATAAAGAAGAGGGAAATCATCTTTTCTCTCTTGTTATAGAGAGTAGGATGCAGACCAATGGCTTGAAGTTGAAGCAAGGTAGGTTTAGATTAATTATCAGGAAAAACTTCTTCACAGTTAAAATAGTGAGGCAGTAGAACAGACTGCCCATGGAAATTGTGGATTCTCCATTACTGGAGGCGTTCAAAAAGAGATTGGACATCCACTGGTTAGGGATGATCTAGGCATAGGTATATCTATGTTCTACTACCTGTTATATCTTATATTGTGTCAGGGCTGGCTGTATTGTTTTGCTAAGAGGTAAGATTATGGATGTGTACAGGATGATTTGGATAGCAGTGATCCTGCCTCAGGCAGGGGGTTGGGATAGATGACCTCTGGAGGTCCCTTCCAGCCCTACTTGTCTACAATTCTCTGTGATTCTATGATACCACAAGAGACTGCAGAAATTTCCCATATAGTTGGGTTTCTGATAAATGGACATAATTGGACATGGGATTCTCCTCTGCAGGGTTCTCCCTGACTTAATCCCTACTAACAAAACCTTTATCTTTTTAACCATAGCTGTATTTCCAAATACAGGTATAATTAAACTCATACAAGCCCCAGCATTGACACAGCTGTATCATTATTAAGGTGCTTAAAATGGAAGCGCTTATTCTTGTAAGGAGAGGGGAATAAAGCGTACAGCTATGAAGCACCATTTTCAATTGGGATAGCCATGACCAGACTGGGGGATTGTAACTGTCAGTAAACAACAGCAACAACAAAACACATGCCCCTTATCAAAACAATCATACTGCTGCAAAAAAATGTTTATACCATGATGTAGATATTTTTTCTGTAACTCAAACAATGAGTAATGAAGAAATGAGAGAATTTGTACTGTAATCAGGAATAGCCTGTATTAACTTTTCGGAACATGAATAATTTGCAAAACTGTTACAGCATGCATCATTTTTTCATGTCTATTTGCAAATTTAGAATAGTACTGTTATGTATCTGGTCTCAAAACTACTGTCTTCCCATAGGACAAAGGAGCCTTGGCAATACCATCCTAGTAATTCTGGACTGCAAAGGGAGCAGATATTCAGGTGCTTAGCTTGTGTAAATTGTCACAGCTCCACTAAAATCAGTGGATTTGTGTCTTTACTCTGATGACTGAAATAAAGAGTATGATAGGGACTCACCTTTATCTGTCACCGGTTACAGTTTTCTGGTGTCATAGGAGTACAGAACTGTTCTTTCCATAACAAACAGGAATGGTCTTTGGGAGTTTACTAATGATTTTACCATCAACACACAGTATAATGTCCTTAAGCATTTTAAAATAGTCCAGAGAGTATTTCCTATTTGTCCACTTATTAACAACCTATGATTCCCTGAGGCCCTTTGGGGCAAGTTCTATTAATTGTGGGATGAATGTGACATTATGACTCTCAAGGATATTTATGATGAGGGAATATTTAAGCTCCTTTGAGAGGCTAATGAGAAAAATGTCATACACTAAAAACAACAATTTTATAGATATTTACAAATAAGAGATTATCTGTGGGAGATAAATTAAGGGATTTTTTGTGCCTCTGAGTTCAATCCCTTAGAATATCAGCTTTTAATTATGGATAAAGACCACAAAAGACTCTACAACTGATATCTGTGTAAGACGAATAAAAGCAGGAAAGATGAAAGCTAAGACCAAGTGCAAAAGGAACCTGGATCAAGAATTCACTGCCGAAGAATAGATGGGGGTATGTAATCAAACAAACCAATCTCCATTAGTGTAAGATTTTGTAAACACAAAATGATTATATTTAATGCTATTCATAGAAAAGGTATAGCTCCAGAAAATATGCACAAAATAGACACTACCAGCAATGATATAATAAAATGTAACACTGAAAAACAGTCTTGGCATGTCTTATGGGACCTGTGGCATTCCTGATTCCAGGGCAAAGTTGCTGAATTTGTCAGAGATATTCCAAAACTTCTTAAATCACAATAACCTCAAATTTTCCAGTTTTGCTTATTAGCTGACTTTTTTGGGTGGCTATTAACTCAGCATTGGTGGGCACTGTGTTTCCTTTTGCTTTCTTATGAGACACTGGCAAAACATCACCATCCTGCCAATGGGAGAATGGCCAACAACAATGGACACATGTTATCTGGAAAAAAAATTAGCTACTGAACAAAATCTGTCAGTTTTAATTGCAACTGATTGCACAGGCTCCTGAAACTCAATGTCTGGCTGATGGAAAACACTATAGCTAAGGTAATTTTCTTCAGTTGCAGTTAAACTTCTTGGTCCCTTTCTCTCCTAGACATATAGACAGAATGACAAGATGTGAGGGATGTAGTTTGACTGGGCTGCAGTTTGTTTAATGTAATTTATCTGAGAAGTATTCAGCAGTAGCTAACACAATAGAGGTAGTCAGTTTGTCTTTATTTTTTTAAACCACTTTGGTTACCTAGGTGGGACCCAACTTTGATACTACCACTTTGATACTATCTGGTGGGACCTAACAGCTCTTTTTTGTGTGAAGGTTAAGCAATCAGGGAAAAAGGGTTCTTCCATTGCTATACTAAACATTATGAGCCACAATCCCATGTTATAACATCATTAATCCATTTCCAACTTTGGTTTATCAGAGAACAAGATTCATCATGTAACATGGAAGTGTATCAATCACCTGCCATTGAGAAGCACCAACAACCATCTTGGCTGCCTCTTCCCCAGCCAGGTCCTGTGGCAGTTAACAATTCCCCTCCTAGTAATTTCCTCCTGACATTGGCTGAAAATATATCTATTCTTTGTTCAAAGATGTGAACCCTATCTTCCTTGAATAAATCAGGCACCAGATATGACTCTTTGATGACTAAATACTGACAATAACCATTCATGTAGAGCTCCCAGTTCACACCTAACTTGGCCAGATAACCCTTGCTGTACCCTTTTCTGAAGCTTTTCAGACTGGTTACAGTCACACCCAGAAAAATATCCTGAATCAGCTTGAAATTGCACTCTACCCTGATTATTAAATCAACCTTCCTGCAAGATTTCAGATAGTTTTCACACAGTTGTATAATAATTATTTTAGGTGGCTGGGTCTTATCTGCCAAAGTGAGTAAGAGAGGCTTCACCTGGTCCCAGAATATGCCGCTCTGGCTATGCCAGTTAAAACTCTTCTCACCACTAGGGTTCATCTATGAACCTCCAAGGGAAACAACTGCCTACATCAAGTTCAATTGTCTGAAGTTCTAAGTGTCACCTAACACAATCCATTCATTCTTTTGCTCCTTTTAGCACACCCATCCAGCCAGGCCAACTCAGAGCTGCTCCTTTTGTGGAGGCCCAACAGTGAATTTCCCAGTTGCTTCACATTGCATTGAAATTTGCTTTGGCATTCAAACTTCTGTACAAAGAAACCCTATTGCATTAATAGAGGGATTATCTCCCATTCAATAAAAATCCTCATCACCAGGGATCCTGGTTTTTTTCTGATAAAAAAATCCTGAATTTTCATATATATATTAGTGGTGTTTCATTTTAATCATGGAAAAAATATGGATTTGGGGGTTCCTTTTTTTAATTTGAAAATTGGGGATTTTTTTATCGGAGAAAACCAGGATCCCAGCTCATCACTTACTTGTCTTTTTAATAACAATTGAATCTGGCCAGGAATAAGAAAGCACCTAGCTAACTCCCCCCTCTTTCCTCCTGCCCAATTCTGCCAGTTTATTAACAACAAGTAAGGCTGTGTCTCTTCTTATCCCTGTGTGTTGGCAGAAGTTCTTGTGGTGACAGCAGTTGTCACTTGCAACCCAAGCACTTCTGGTGGCTCTGGATTGCTCCACTGTTTCACCAGTACCACCAGCCTGAAAAATAGTTACAAAAATGTATAGACTGGCCTAACTTAGGACAGGTCTACGCTGCAAAATGAATGATTCTTTGTAAAACAAATCTCACTCTGGACAGTGTAGTGGGAAAAGCTCAGTCAAGGTGCCAGCTGTTCTGCCCTCATGGGGGCCCAATGACCCATCCCCAAACAAGAAGAAGCCTACCTCAGGGAAATATTATTCAGGGCGTGTCAAAAATGCAAATTTACTGAGCCTGGCAGTCATACCCTGATTAGCAATGTCATTCAGCGATCCTGATTAACCAGCCTGATGTGTCTGTACAGATGGAGATGGAGATAGTGTGCACAGAGAAGCAAAACCTGTTTGACAGCAACACTGTTGGGCATGTTAAGTTTGCACTGTATGACCGTACAGTCTGGTGTGGGCCCTGCCTTTGGTTGATCGCTACCATCACTGTGGGTGAAAAGTGGGAGATGCAGGTTCCAGTGCCCTTTGGGTGAGTGGAGCCTACAACTCAGTCTCTCATTTCCTGAAGCACTCTAACCACTGGGCTTTGGAGCTAAAAAGGTGGTGAGGGCTTGTCTCCTTCACTTAGGGCAGGAAACAGGATTTTAAAACCTTTTAAGTACTAAAAAAAGTATTTGCAATGGCTAAGTGACATAAGTGGCACTTAGGCACATGTAAAATAGGATTTAGCCTTAAATGTCCATATCACAATTAGACATTACATAGTTATTTTCTTCAAGCTTCATTAAGGTTTGTTCATGATGTTCAGTTACCCATTGATTGTAATGAATGGCTGGTCTCCAGTTATCTTCAGCTGGAGCAAAATACAATTTCTGCAGTCCAAAGATGGGATCAGGCAAAGGGCTTTGTTTGGACAAATGTGAAGAATGACAGGATTATTTTTAGTCCATTGGGCTAAAAGGATCCTTCTCTTCCATCATTGCCTCTCCTCATTCACAAGCTGTGGTTTTTCTGTAACTAAATTTTTGGGAACTATATGGCATTATGTGCATACTTGTGTGATTCTGTTCTACCCAGGAACTTATGTAGCCACAGTACTGCCTTCTGAATACGCTCAGTCAGGAAATGTTGGGCAAGTGTAGCTAAATAAGTGTGAGTGTCCATATAAATGCCATGCATATGTGTAAAGATGAGATACTATTTAGCTTTTAGTGCATTCTGGGAGAGTCTACATGAAATGCTTTACTTGAGACCAGAGCAAATTACTGCACAGTAAATGTTACCATCTACATATGCAGACTCTTACTGAGCAGTAATCTGCTCTAGTCACAAATAGCAAACTTACTCCCAATTACTTACTGCTCAGTAGTGCATGTACAGGTGGCTAACCAGGAGCAAATGTGCTCCCAGACAGCCAGGCAGCAGGGGGTGGAAGATTGCTCCCTGCCTCTGGGAGCTGCCTGCTACCAGGGCAGTCTCTGCCACTGGAGCCTGGATGGGGACAATGGTCCCCTACCCCAGCAACAGGGGCTCCCAGCCCCCGCTTCATGATCATGATCAGGGAGTGGGGGCTGAGAGATCCTTATCTCCCAGCCTTGGCTCCATGCTCATGGGGCTAGGGCTGGGAGATTCTTATTCCCAGTCCAGGCCCTGTGACTGCAGAGCTAGGGATAGGAGATATGAATCTCCCAGCCCAGGCCCCATGACCACAGGGCTGAGCCTCTTACCCTGACATGCAGTCCAAGCCTGCTCACCAAAAACTTGTTTCCAAGCTCATTGAAATGATATATTTTGAAAGGTTTCAATGAACTTTGGATCAAGCCCAAAGTGGATATTTGCAATTGACATAAGCTTTGCTTGCAATTTGCTAGTCTATCAGTTACTCTTCAGTAAGGGGCTCTTTTTTTTCCCGAGGAAAGAGAGAGGCTCTGTACAACATCTGCTGCTGTTTGTGAAATCTTTAGATCTTTTTAGCTTGGTGGAAATTAACATTGGCTAGAAATCTGCCAGCACAAAAATATGCCTAAAATGCTGCACTCATCTATCAAAAATGCCATAGAGCTATGAAGAAATATTTAAGGGCTGCCTGTATCTTTATGCTGGGGATGCCTATGGCATTTATAACGTACAATAAATAAGAGGAGTCATTCCAAAACACTAAAATAAAATGTTCACAACTTAAAAGTAAATACTACTTAAAATGATCTGCTGCCTTATTATTGCCAAGCAAGGATTCTCATAATTGGTACCATAATGAAAAAAGTCTTTATTAAACATATAATGGCTTTTAATAAACTGACCCTCCAAACACAAAGTGTTTGTGTTGATCTATTTGAATTGTTTTACTAGAAAATAAAGGTGGTGAATACGCCTTTCTAAAGGACGTTAAAGACGATTCAGCTATACTTTATTTTCTTTTTTAAACTTCATTTAAATCCTGGTTCATAAGTTAAATAGACAAAGCTGCCAGCATCTGCTGCCCCACAAAACATTTAATGATGATATGATAAAATGTTGATGATAACATCGTAATGCCTTATGACAAGGCTGTAGAATTTTGTGCATATTCTGATAACAAATTTGCCTTTAAATCTTCTTTGCTAATATTTATAGGCATGAAATCTTAAAGCACCATTAATGTGCCTATAATCCTGCCCATTTGACAGCTTTTACATAATTTTCTAGGGAAAGGTGACCTGATCATCCCAAGCTGTTGACAGTGCAGCTGAAATGGCCCTCCAATAAATGAAGCAGGATTATCCAGACACTATAGCAAACAACAGCTCATAATATGCATCAAGAAATTTCCATAGCACATTGGATCTTTGCCTTCAATGACACAGGGATCACGCCTGGATTGCAAGCACACATTTCCCCAGACACTTGATAAGTTTTAATGTAAAAGTAGAATAGGAAGGCTTCCTTCAAATGTATTTTGTTTTACATATTAGAAGGAAATTGTTTCCCATTCACAAAACCACAGGCATAGTTTTAACTAAATTACTGTTGTTAACATGTACTGCTTAGTTTAGTTGTTCCCTGACACTTTGAATGCATTTATGAGTTTACTCAGATAAAATTATAGAACATTATAGGAAATAAATTTTAGGCACAATAAAATCCACTATTGACAATAAACAAGTACCTATGAATGGTATAGGGGTGATAAAACTGCAGAAGTTTTGTTGCATCTCTTATGCCTTTCTATAAAAATATCTCACACAAAATGCTACCTAAATGCCTCCTAGGTTTACATGATAATGTCAGGAAAAGGTTTTGATGCTTGTTGCCAATTCATATCGCACATGTCATGTGCTGTAAATTTATTTTATATTGGTGTAATTAGCAGTGACATGGCCAGATTATATTAATATGCCTGCTCCTCTTGCTTAGTTTAGGTACTTAACAATTTGAATGCCACAAAATATCAATACTGATGCTTTATGGCATCATGCCAAAGCAGCCTGGGGACAAGAAGGGTGGAAGTGGTGACAGTTTTGTTAGAGCATGGAGTTTGTTTGGTCTCATAAGACATTTATGAGGTCAATTGGATGTCATTTAAAATACCAGTAGAGAAACACATTTAAACTACATACAGGTTCCTACTTGCAGAACTGAACTCTGTAAACACCTGCTAAATATGCTTAGTGTGCTGCATTTCTACGTTGCACAGCTAGAAGGAAAGCTGTGCTGGGAGTGGCAAGGAGGTAAGTGTTCTGTAGAGTGAATGTTGCACATTTTTCACTCTGGTATAAAGAATTTGGGGGTAGGGAGATAAATATTACTGGTGGAAAAAGAACAAACCATCACTGGCCTACACCTTAAATAAAGGCCTACACTTTTTCTGTCTAATTCTTCCATAAAGCTTTGTTGGAGTCTACATGATTATGAGGCACATAATAAAAACTAATCAGCCCCTACTTTCTAATTTGCTCCATAATATGAGAACAAAGATGTCCCTCAGATAAATTACTAATAATTAAATGTGAAAAAAAAGGCACAGACTATTTATTTATTGAGGGCAGTGCAGTTAACAGAGGAGAAAGCCAGCTGGTTAGGGCACTTAATGCAAGGCTCACATTCAAATCTATGCTACTATGGCTTATTTGGAGAAAAGGCCTGAACCCCTGATATGTAGAATCTTTCTCTTATCTTTTTTATATTTCCCCAAATTTCAGAAGTTCTGTCCCGACATAGGGAGGGACATATTTTGAAATCTCAAAAGGTTTTGTAGGACAGGAAAACATTTTCCCACCCAGCTCTTGTTATCCATTCTATAGCTGCGCATTGGACCTGTTTAACCAATATAGGAATGGCTAGGCAATATATCTCCTCCGCTGGCTGAGCTGCTAACTGTTGGTGGCTTTGGCATTGATTCTTAATTATGGCATTAGTTAAATTGCTGTAGCATTGCATGCATAATCTTCTAAAATGCCTTATCTGGAATATTCCCGATTCCAAAGACTGTTCACAATCGAGTCCTTCACAATTTTTTTATGGTGAACCACAAAAGAGATGACTTCATCTCTTTTGTAATCTAATTACACTCTGAAAGAACATCCAACAAATCCTTGATATGCCAGTCAATATGGTAAATATAGCTGCATATTACATTTTAGAGATCTTCTTATTGCCTTTAGAATTATTTTAAAAGTTGGTAATATGCTCCCTCCTTTATACTTGGTTGAGTGAGTGATCCTGTTCTTTGTGCAGAAAGGCCAGAAAATCTACTTCAGAATTAATAATGATTACCTTCAGGTACCTAAGTATGAACTAGTCTGATGTCACATCTAGACAAAATTTGGAGAAGCATAAATAATTGCTCCTTGTAAATCTTAAACTTGTAGCAAAAAGGGAGATTACTTCTTACTCTTAAGTAGCACAAAGTATTCATTCATGTAATAACTGGTATTAAGCCAGCAGGTAATACCTACAAGAATATAATTAACATCTATAAAGCAAGAATTTAAACTAAAGTTTAAATTCTTCAATTACAAGCTTAAGAGAGGGTAATTAAAATTATATGAATATGGTTATAAAGAAATTAAAGGAAAAAATTACATTATTGTCCAATTTCTCTTTAGAGCATTTTAAAACTGAACTATTTTATACTGTTTACATGTAAGGGACTATAAAATCACATAAACATCTACAATTGCTAACCCTTTGTGTGTCTCTTTAGCTGATACATGTCCTTAAAATAGCATTAATGCTATTCTGCAAAGTACATTTGAATGGTATGTAAAATTAGTCATTAAAGAGATCGTTTCATCTGTCACTGAAGCTTGTCCATAATTATTTAACAGCGAAGAATGGCATTGCACAGAGGTGGCATAGAGGTGCAGAACAAAACTGTGTAACAAAATACAGTTTAATTTTAAGCTCTGGAGGTAACACTTTGAAGCTTCAAGCAATATGGTGGCCCAGAACCAGTCAATATTTGCACTGAAGATAGTTAATTAAAGAAGCCATAATAAGAAAAGATGGGAAGGCTATGTCCACACCTGAGGAATCCCACACTGAAATGCTGTTTAGGGGACATGGAAGTCAAGTGGGCAGGTTAAGGGTGGTGTGAACAAAAAGGTAGTTGGAGAGATGAGACAAGACAATTTCCTCTAACCTTTGTCAAAGAAAGGAAGATTTAGATAAAACACAGTAATGCATAGGATCTCTAGATTCAGGGCTTTCTTTTTGTTCTGTGTTCATACAACCCAAGTACATAACTGGGGTTCTTAAGCACTTTTACAATAGAGAAAAGAAATGGCAAATCTTACATAGTTTGTAAGCAGTGAATGACTGGTACTACCCAATACTGTGTGTGTACTGTGCCTAGAACAATGAAGTCCTGAACCCAGATTGCCACTATTGCTCATAGGTGCTGCCACAATAATAATACATAATACTAATACCTGTGAAGAAAGATCCTGAGATCATTTTTTTATGTTGTGTGTCAGAAGCTTTTCTGAGCAGAGATAATGCAGGCTAAGTAGAGTAGTTCTTGATTGCATTAATAAAAGGGACTTTATCAGTTGAAGCTACCTGGGAAATGTTGGTAGAGCAGAGACTTTTACTAAAACTCCACAAGTAACATGCCTAATCTTGTAAAAAGGTGACATCACATGCTTAAACACCCCAAAGTTACATCTTATCATATCAGAAACTAGAAGGTTGGAGAAGACTTCATGGTACTAAAATAATTACAATTATAGAATTAGAGTGAAAGTAAATCCGTCATCTTTTATATTACTTTCCCCTTCTTTCTTTCTGCTTGATAATATATCCTCACAATGGTTGCAGTATTCATTTGCATGCCAAGTCTCCTTATTAAAGCAGCAGCAGTATATTATACAATTTATACAAGAGTTTCTATTTTTAAGATTCTATTTCAAGCCATGAGCTCAGCATACAAAGCCAAATCCCAGGAGTGAGTCTTCTTATTTATTTATATATTTTTAAACAAAACTAAAAAATCTATCTGAGCAGTTTTAGGTTACACAAGGGGGGGAAATAGAAGATGGTATCATCTCTTTCGCTCCCTACCTCTGTTTCACCCCCTGCCCACTCCCCATCTTCCCACTGTAAGACAGGATCTGCATGCATTTTAAGAAAAAGATGCAGAACTTCCTTTTTTTCTCTTACTTTAGGTGTATTCTATTTATATATAAAAATTTAAATGAATACAAAAAAATTTCATTTCTCTAGAATGTAATAATTACTTTCACTATGCAAATTTCATGCACATATGCAGCATGGCATTGACTTGATATACTATAATGGCTCCAGTTAAATCACTACAGTCTATTGTATGAAAGACCAGGAAGAATTTGCATCCATTAGAGTTCAAAGGGGTGGCCTTTGTAGTAGTAATGTATGCTATAAAATAAATATCATATTTACTGCATTTGAGCTGCATTTCACAAAAGCTGCAGATTTGTATTTAAATGATAGATTATAAGGACTTCAGCTGAAGGGCAAAGTGGAGACCTGTGATGTGTTAAAATCATCAGTCGCTTCAATGAACTTAAGTGAATTTTTGCATTGCTCATAATCAGGGATCCTGGTTTTCTCTGATTTAAAAAAATCCCTAATTTTCAGTTGTTGGGGTTACTTTTTTTTAACTGAAAATTGGGGATATTTTTTAAATCAGAGAAAACCAGGATCCCTGCTCATAATGCAGTATCATTTCCCTATAAGTAGGTTCCAGTGCTTTAATTTCCTTGACATATAGAAGCATCAGCCATCTCACATTCCATCCTGTGCAGAGGAAGAACAGATGAACAATAATTGCTATTACACATATGATAAAAAGAAAGGGGAAATCCTGAGTTTGTGCATGGATGCAATTGTCACCATTTAGTAGTGGAGGGAGCTTGTTATAATAGCTCCTTTATAATAGATAGGCAAGACCATGTATGAGTGGGTCTCAGTTTATTCAGCAACAACAGACTACAGTAATATTTAGGTAGTCATATGGCTTCATCATTTCAATATTCAAGCATCTTGCTTACATGGGTGAATTTAGCCTACTAAAAGTCCTGTGAATTAGACAAAACATTATTTTCATTATATAGATGGGGAGCTGTATAAAGTATAAAGGGTCTGAGTTTCAGAAGTTCCAAACATCCTTAGCCCACATTGCCATTTGAAGTTGTTGGTCTTCTGCATCTCTGCAGAATACATCCTATCAAACAACTTGTCCTGGATCCCAGAGGAAGTCTATGACTGAGTCTGAAATAGTAGCAGGTTGCCTGAGTCCTAGCCCAGTGATTTAACTAAGCAATTATTTTGCCACCATTCATGGGGGAGGGTTTGCTTTTTTCAGGTTACATCATTCTTTTTCCAACAGCTCTCCAACTTATGGTGGTGCCATATATGAAAAAAGATCAGTAAATATTCAAGGTATAGCAGATTAAAGACATTTGACATAAAATTTGACATTTCTCACATATTATGTGTTGAGAAAAGTTATGTGGACCAAATTTTGTTGTTATATGCATGCTCCAAAGTAGCAACAGCCGCATTTTAACCTTAGTACAGTTTCCAACTTGGCCTTATGAAAGTAAGATATTTTATTTTCAACACAGAAGTATTTCTATCTAATATACAGATATAATACAGCCTACTTCCATTTGTGTAAGCCTTACTTTTCAAGGGCTTCTTTAGAAATTAAATTAAGTTTTCTATGCTATTTCATGTTCAGTTTATGATTTAAATCTGGTCTTACTGCATTTCAAACAAACCTGTGAGAAATTGTCCTTTTAAATAGAAAATGCAAGCTGAGATGAAAATTAAATTCAAATGTCAATCTACAATGATTTATGATGTGCAAATTTTTCCTGTTTCTTTTAGTAATATTTTTATTCATTCATAATTAAGCACAAATTCATTTTATTTAAAAGCTACTATTGCTGGCCTCAAGGTATTTGCTGTGTATTGCAGATACTGCACCTTTTTGTTTCATCCCTAGCACTGCACTTTCTCTGACTAGCACCCTCACTCTTTTATTCAAGAGAGGTTCAGCTAAAAGCAAAGCCTACCTAGTAATTAGCAATTCATTCTTTGCCAATGGATGTTTTGAAATATCCAGTGACTTCTTCTTAAGTTATGGGGATTCTTGGGTATTTTTATGCATAAGTTCAGTTTAAATAAAATCTGAATATCTTTAGCAGAAGTTCCTTTAAAACAAAATAAACCAGAATTTATTGTATACTTGTGATTTGAACCATGTGTATTTTGACCAAATTGTGCCCCAGATTTAAACACTAAGCACTGAAACAGGCTGAGCACATGCTTTATATTCTTACCATTTTCTTACCTTACAATAATCATGTACAAGCATCCAAACCAGAGTCTTGGAAGTGACCAGGAGGCTGATAAGATCACCACTTGGGAGGTTTATACTGAGTAAATGCTAGGGCAGCCAGCTACACTGTGCTCCTGAGAAGGTAGAGAATCTATTAAATTAGATCAAAGAAAGCAGAGAGATACATGTGGAACTGGAAGTTTAAAAAAAAAGATAGTGTGCAACAGCTTACAATTGTTCATATCATGCATAAAGAATTTTCACATCAGGGCAGAACACTGCAAACCAAAAAATAGCTGGGAAAGACTGGCACGATCATATTCTGCATGGTAATTAAATTACTTGAGTCAGGACATTTTGGAAAAGCTGATGTTTTAAATACATTTCAGTGGGAAACAGACCATGAGTAAATGAACTGTGGCATAGGAAAGGTTAACAAATATTCAAGATCAATAGTAGCAGCAGGGGTGCTCCAGGAGAGGAAGCTATATAGAGAGCATTATATTAAAATGAAAATCAGGATAGAGTTGGAACTAGAATTCAGATGTCTGGCCTCCTAGTCCTGTACTCAGATCACTGGGCTACAGCTCTCCACCTTGAATCCCCTTTTTGTACAGATTATGAAAAGCTAGGCAATGGGCCCATTGTTTAAAGTATCCCCTTGTTTCCCAAAAGGAAGGGAATGGTATCGGTGCTGTTTCTTGACCTGGAGCTGGAGGAAAAGTGACTAAGAGCAGATACAATAAGTGCAGCTGGAGTTTTCAGACCACTCCAGAAACTGTTTTAATTCTGCATTTAGAAGATTGTAATTTGCCCTTTGATCTATGGAAAACAAGGCAGATACTGAAGACCATGCACCTAAGAATCATGGGCCTATTGGTCCTTAGTGGCTATGTGCCAAATTCTCTGCTACTGTACTCTTTGCACTTCAATGGGTGTGTCTACACAAGATGCTAAATGCGCAGTAGACGAATTATATTGAGTATTAGTGTGTCACAGCAAAAGCCATGCTAATGTGCTAATGCGCAGTAGAATTAATCTACTACTTGATGCATTAACATCACTAAACAACTGTGAGCGCCGGTTACTGTGCTTTGAGTTAGTACCTATTATTACAGGTACAGTACTAAACTTAATGTGCAGTAGCAACAGTGCATTAATGCACATGTAGATGTGCCCAATGGCAGCAGAAAATTTGGTTCTGGTGGGCTATCACCTGGGACAAACTTATCCCTAAATCAAGTGGTGTAAGAGCTCTTATTAGGCTTAAGGAACGCCTAAGAATATCACCTTAGCACTCTCTTAGGGTGCATCTACACATGCAATTAGGGTGAAGAAATAAATTCTAGTGCAGTTTGTGCCCAAGTTTATTTTTCCTGGGCGGAGCTTTTGCATGTGCATCTGGGACCACAGCACACTGAGCCTGGATGGAGCAACCCCAGGCTCCAGGTGGTGGCACTGGGACTGGCTGGGGCATGAGGGCAGTGCAGAGCTACATGGCAGGCAGCCCCTGCACTGTAGCACCCTCATGCCTCAGCCAGCCCTGGTCACTGTCTACACACTTGTTGTGGTGGTATAAATTACTGTGCCATGGGATAGTACTGGTCCCAGACAGTACAATCGTATGGCAGAGTTAATTAATTTACTGTGCCCTAAAATGGGCACACATGTAGACAGTGACACTTTACTGTGCAGCTAATTAGCCAACTGCAGTAAAGCACATGTGTCAATACACTCTTTGTTTCTTTCTTTCACCCTCACATTTATACTTCTATTTTCACAGACAGCCTGTAACAAGTCTTTTCTTCCATGTAGCAAGCTATCTCCCTTTTCTCTGTCAGATTCTTTCTTAAAGCCCATTCTTCCTTTGAGCACTTCAACAATAATCTGAGTTCCAGGGATGCCTATCCTTTCCCCTTGCTCAATCCTGTTGTATTTGTCTGGGTTAAATTGTAATCTTTTGGGAATTCAGAGTGTTTGTAAAGCACTGTGCACAACACACTGATGTTACAACTTCAGTTCTGGCTTTAAGGCACACAGTTAAAAATGAGTTTTTAAATTAAGCACGAGATTAGGTTTCAAGTAATATGGGAACCCCAATCTGTCAGGACAACAAGCAGAGTTTTGCCACTGAGAGAAGGATTGGGCTGCACAAAGAGTACTTGCTATTTTATAAATGATGTGGTGTTGAACATTGTTTGCGGACTGGGGAAGGAAGCACAAAGGCAGGATCTAAGAAGCTGTCTTGTTCCCTGGGATTCTGGCCATGTGAGACTTCAGGAGGGAATAAATGTTTTATACAATCAAAGGTAGGGAAAAAAACCTGTGAAACATCCATTGCTTCTCCTGAAATGAGCTATAATATGGCTAAAACCATGCAGCAAATCAGAAGGAATAAATACAGTAGCCAAGATACCGTATCTAAATCAATAATAATAATTCAGGAAAGTGAGAAGAATGAGCATTAATTACTTTACATGTAAGTGTAGTGCTGTGGAAATAGGCTACTAAACCAAGTAGAACAGATGTGTTTATTGCTTATTAGCTCCTGCTTGTATATAGAAATTTAAATTACTGAATAGTAGTAGAGCTAGAGTTACCTAAAGTAGCATGATGGGGTTTTAGATCACATAGAATACCATGTTTACCATTCAAATTTATGATATTTTCATAATCTTAATGAGAATTTAACAGGATGTCACACTGGCCCAATTTAAAAATACAGTTAAAAACAGGCTTGAGTCCCAGCCAAGTTCTTAAGTGTCCACTTGAATTGGAGTGTTTTCAGAAACTGAGACCCTGGACAAAGAGATTTTTGACAGTGATGCATCAGGAAAAAAATCTGCACTGATGACTAAGGTATGGAATAAAATATTTGTCCTTACCTACTCTGTGGATGTTTTCTTTGTTTTAATTTGGTGTAGACTTTTTGTCTTCCCTATGGCTACAAAGCATTTGGGTAAAGGGGAAAGAAATCTGATTCACTAACAGATTTTCATTTAAAACATCAGGATCCTTAAGCCACTGTATGTGCAGATTTCCCCTTTCAAATAGAATGGATTTTCAGACATCAGATGATATGAAAAATAATCTAATTTGAATCATATGAAACCAAACTGCTAAGACATTGCTGATGAGGGAAACCGTGGCCTCATCTTTCCTGTGGTGTGCCATCTCTATTAGACTTTGTAAACTGCGGCAGTTTGAAATCTTTAACCAGCCATTACTAATAAGCATATGTTAATTGTAGCAGAGATCATAAGCAGGTCAATTAGGAGGCAAAGACTGGAACAGAATGAAACATTCAGCTGGAGGGAGAATTCAGGGCAGGTGTCGGCCAGCATGCGCTGCCCTGGCAGGAGCTCTAAGCATCTTGGGTAGAGCTCATTTAACGTTTTGATTTGCTGAATTTGCATTTCAGATTTTCATTCCTAATAGACAATATAGTCAGTCTTTGTTAATGAGGACTCTGATTACATGTGCCATTATAATTGGGAATTAGCAGGCCAGCCTTGTTTTGGAGATTAAATCCAAAGTAAATTGGATTAAAGACAATGCTGCTGAAATCCCTTTCTTTTTGTTTTCTCGAGCCAAAGGTGGGGAAAACTCCATTTGTTTTGTACATATGGTTCTTACCTTGATTAGTATGTTTTGTGCGTTGTTTATATTTTTTAAATATAGCATCCATTAGCAGTTCCAGTGAAAAAAATCCTGTTTACTTTAACGACCCTGATAAGCTGTCCGGTTTTGTTATTATCCAATGCTGATGGGTTGAAGTGATTAAGTCCTGACTGCTGGGAATTAACATTTTACTACATGTTTTAATAAAAACCAAATGTCTTTAAACTGGGTTTTATACTTACATTCTACAGTTTGTAACCTGGTATAGGCACTTCAGTTAAAAATGTATTTTAATTTGACAAAGTTGGGTCTATTCTGTTTTCAGCTGTACCAGGTTGATTTCAGTGGCATGATGCCAATTTACATTGGCAATTATGAAACTAAAAGGTAACATAGCATATTGCTTTAGGCAGATAGTCAAACTTATTTTCAGTTGAGTCTCAAACAAATAATCAGAGTGCGAGTTTTCTTTTCTTATTTGATTCCAGGTATAAGTATGAAGTGAGACTTTTACCCAAATATATAGTTTCATTATTACCATAGGTTTTTTTGTAACTGTAGCAGTATCTTGAAGAACTCCTTTCATACATCTTGAATTGTGGCTGTATCTTCAGTCAACTATATTTTGGGTTCTTTTAAAATTCCCACAGGTCATTTAATATTATAATCTAGTTATACTCCAGCATTTTTCGTCATTGAGTTTACAGAATAACACTTCACCAGTTTTGAGTTGTTGGTGAAGCAGCTTAGCAGAATAAGAACTATATATCCCC
This sequence comes from Crocodylus porosus, assembly GCF_001723895.1. Classification (NCBI taxonomy): domain Eukaryota; kingdom Metazoa; phylum Chordata; order Crocodylia; family Crocodylidae; genus Crocodylus; species Crocodylus porosus. Next base: position 125,458,750 of record NW_017728906.1, on the reverse strand, counting down.
TCGTTGCATCTTATCTTTGCTTGGGCACAGATCTGCTTAAAAAAAGATAAATAATCAGAATCCTCTATCAGAGAGAACTACAAAAATACTCTAAGCAAATTAGTAAAGATCTTGCTGCCTCACTAAGTAAAGAATGCAGATACTATGGTTTTTTGTAGCATTTCTTTGCTGACTTCCTACATCCCTTAAAATGTCTCTCTTTGGCAACTCACAGTTTTTTCTTTAGGACCACTCTTAATTGGTAGAGTCAGGAGTCTTCCCTGCTATGCTGGTAAAATAAATTTTAGGGTATGTGTATATGTACCATCTAAGATGAATTATCCCATGGAAAACATTTTAGGGGTCACTGTCTTTTTGCTACTTCTAAATAGCTGGACTGATAGCCAAACAAGGTGATAACGAATACAAAGTGCTCCTTTAAACAATCTGTTTCCAAGTTTATAAAAAAGTGTGCAGTACATCAGTTATGCAACAAGAAAAGCTGAATTGTTGGAATTTGAATGTGAGAGTCATTTCCATAATGTTACATGTGAAACCCTTGACATAACCAGAAGTTGTTTTTCTTCGCTTTAAGTTGCAGAGTAGATCAAAACATCACAGTTTAAATGTCTCCAACCATGCTATTTACACCAGTTGTTTAGATCAGAAAATGTTATTTATTCCAAAATAAGACACAGTGAGTCACAGAGATGTGCAAATGATGAGCTTTTCTCTGTTTTAGACACTCTGAGCATATTCACTTGGCATTTACTGTATCTCACACTTTGGGTAACTGATCTTCCTCTTGCAGATTTGTCTACTATTTATGTATAGTATTAAGCTTTTTATGGAAATGCATTTCTTTCTTCATTGCCTACATTTATTTGAGAGAGAGAGGTGGGGGCAAAGAGGAGGAGGAGGAGATAGAGGGAGAGAAGTTTATGCCTAAACAAAGAAATTTATCCCAGAAAGTCCCAGTGATCACTGTGTACGTTTGATTCCAATGTTAAGTGCTCCTGTTCACACACCTCCAGTGTCAATTCACCACCTGTGTGATCCCAATAATAAGTTCTATATTCTCAGTGCTACCAGGGAAACAGATTCAGCTTTTGATTAATGAAAGGTTAAGACTGGAAAAAACGTTGAATTTGTGTACATTTTCATCTACCTGTGTTTGTGGCTGTGTGGGCACACCCATGAAAGGTGACATTTTAGATGCCTCCCAGTTGGTTTGAAAAGGTCCCTGTGTAGCTGGACTTAGGCTCAGATTTCTAGAAACTATTCAATGTCAGCATTATGCGGGCAGTTCATTACAGAATGCAACCTGTGATGAAAATGTCCACTTTTCACATAGTATCCCAAAGTGTTAGAGAATGTGCCCAGAAAATGTGACACCTGTCTTCTAAACTACCCTCCTTCTCAGGGGACACAAACAGACATCTCTGTTGGTGTACTTGGGTCCCCTCCATCATTTCTGCTGAAGCTGGGTCCTAGGACCATCAAGACATCAAGATACAGGGGATGAACAGGAAAGTGAGCAAGAATGAGTATAATGCATTAGCCCAGTGAGGAGGTCATTCTCTGCATAGGGGAAGCAACTTGAGTTCCAGTTCCATATCCCAGGACGTTTAAAGCATTTTGAATTAGATGGTCATTTCTTAACGAAAGAACTAACCCTGGGAGCAAGGGCCAGAAGAAGGAAGGAAATATGGATTAGATCCTTCTGAATCTAGGTCTTCTACTACCCAGGTCTAGCACTGGGGAAGTACTATAACATGCTGTAGCGGCTGGACTATTGGGCAAAATGTGTGTGTCACATCCTCCCCATTAT
>NW_017728906.1:125415215-125456840 GCF_001723895.1 Crocodylus porosus | reverse complement strand
ATAACATGCTGTAGCGGCTGGACTATTGGGCAAAATGTGTGTGTCACATCCTCCCCATTATACAGGAGTGAACATAGGTGTACCATGCTCTATTCTGAACTCAGTGCTATGGTAATTAGTCATCATGGTTTGAAGTGTGCTTCTCCTGTGAATCCTGCTATGACAGAGAAACCTGATGTGCAGCCTAATGTGTCAGACGTGAGCTCTGGAGAGGTGCTGTCTACTCCTGTATTATCTAGCTGTATGCAACTTCCTGCTCAGCATGCAAGCCTCTGAATTGCTCTGGAGGGGCACCTAGTCTCCCCATTGGCTCTATAGGGTTCCTAAGTGCATAACCCTAAAGATTTGGATCACCATCTTGGGAATATAGCACATAAATGGAGGAACTTTCTTGAATGATTTTGATGTGGCCCTTTATTTTCAGAGATTTGGATCATGTAGAGGAGATCTCATGATAGCTATGTTCCTCCTTTTCCAGTTATAGTGCATAAGGACATCACTTATAACTACTGAAGTCAGCAGTTTAGGAGAAGTAGTCTATGAAGTAACTCTGAAAAGAATGTGTGGGACAAGTTTTAGAAGCAAGCAAATTGTGACATTTAGTGGACCAAAAGCTCTACAACATCTTGCCTAAAGTAAGAAAACAAATACTGCTGCAAAGCCTGCTGAAAAGCTAAGCATTCATTAATTAATGTTACATAATTACTTCAAAATGATTTGTGCAAGTCACCTCAAAGTCTCTCAAATAATTTCTACCACTCACCTTCCTCCCCACTCCCTTTCCCCCCCTCTTACTCCCCTCCACCTGCCCAGGAGGAGCTCTGTCAAGAATTTCAAGAATAGCAAGTGACTCAAAATCAGGTTGCCAAAGGAAAAGTCTTGCAAACTCAACCATAAAAGAACTGCTACTATTGTATTGCTATTATTGATTATTTCTATTATGGTATTTCCAAGAGTTCCCAGGAAAGAATGTACAAATATTTAGGAAAACACAGTCCTTTCCCCAAAGAATTTACAATGCAGAATAACAATGTCTTCATTGTGACTTCATAATCATCCTTATATCTAATATGACTAAATTGTTTCTAAACGGTGCACAAGGTGCTCTAGGGAACATATAAGGGGTCCAGCACTTGTTATAAAGAATTTAAAATTTTAGTGTAGATAAAACATGAGCAAGACTGCCAAGCAGAGGTCAAGCTTATTGGAGAATGAGACTGAGCAGTAGTATTATTCATATTAGCTACTTAGACTGGAATGTTTTCTTAGTTATATCATTGCATGTGGTCCTCTCTCTCTCTCTTTCCTGTTAAATTAACTTTACAATCATTAGGGATAGGTTTGTGTGGAGGGGATCAGAGCACAAAGATTACATAATTCAGTAATTAGGAGGTGAGGATTTAGGAGCCAAAATGAAGGAAGAGAAGAGAAAAGAGGACACAGTAGAGGAGAGAGGGAAATAGAAAGGGAAGCAATGAGAAGCAAGAGAGAGAATTAATGGACAGTAGGTAGAGGTGGATAAGTGTGATGGCATTCCTGTGTTTGAAGTCCAGAGGGGGAACTTCAACCTGATGAAGTTACTAATATATCTTGTGGGAAGGGATGGAGAATAGGAGCCAAAGAAAGGCAGAAGAGCCTGGGGAAAGCCCATCAGGCTCTGCATTTCTTGGCCCATATTGGGCAGCTGGGTTTAAAATTTTCCGAAGGTAAGGGCAAGACAATCCCTTCTACGCAACTGGCAATAGTGACACGTTGCCTCTAAGCCAGTGTACATGCGGATTTAGTCTCTGGTTGTAAAGTAAACACTTTCCTTGCACCGTCTTTGCTTTGTACTTGAGTTGTAATTGGTGGGATTCAGTTCCTTGTGACACTGATGAAAGCAGGAGGTAGATGTTGAATGCTTGAATGCTGATGAGGTGTATCTTCAGAAAAGTGAAGTTGAACCTTATCTCATAGCCTTTCTATTTAAAGCTAGGAAATTGAAATTTCTATTGAGTGCACCAAAGCACTGAATTGCATGTTGTGCATATGGATTTGCATTATTTTAATTGTGTTACATTCCATTATATGGGTGCTGGATTTGGCAATGATCACTATGTTGCTTCTAAGAAAATTTCCAATATGCATTTTGCTTTGCTCAAGACTCCAAAAAGCCGTGTTCCAAAAATGAGTCCTCATGTAAACAGGAGCAACTCCACTGAATTCAGTAGAACTGTTTACATGGGGTCAAACTGATCCAGTAATTAAGTCTTAATATTACTCAGTAATTATAAGTATCGTTAAGTACCATTGTTCAGAGTGCCTTGGAATGAGGAAAAATTGGAAGGAAGAGAAACAAAATGATTAAATTTAGCTTTATAAGCCTAGCAAATTGAACATCCATGAGGTTATCAGCCAAACAATATCATGGATGTCTCACTTCCCACAGCTTTGATTGGCTTTTCCAATCCATAGCTTCCCTGAAGTCTCATAATGTAACTGTAAGTGAAGCTGAAAGGTGGGTTCACATCTGATCACCAGGGATCCTGGTTTTCTCTGATTTAAAAAAATCCCCATTTTTTGGTTTTAACAAAATAACCCCAAATCCACATTTTCCATGATAAAAATAAAGCACCACTTTATATCTATCTATATATTAATGGTGTTTCATTTCAATCGTGGAAAATGTGGATTTAGAGTTACTTTTTTAAATCAAAAACAGGATTTTTTTAAAATCAGAGAAAACCAGGATCTCTGCTGATCACCAGAACTTTCTCAAGACTGGCAACTTTTGGCACCACAGTTTGGGAACATTAAAATTGATACCCTCTAATGAGGTCTGATTTCTAGTGTTGTTAGGCAACATAATTTTATCTATGATCAAAAGCGCTTCGCGAATCACAAATACATATGTATAAGGGAGGGTAATAAGGCATTGTGTTAAAAATACAGGTTCATACAGGGAGCCTATGCCGCAGATCTCAGGGCACTTTCTTGTATTTGTACAAAATATCTCCCATCCTCCCAGGCTTCTCTTTGACCCAAACTGAAAAGAAAGTTAAGTAAATGTAAATACCATTGCCAGGACAATGACTAGAATAATCATATGCAAAAGCTGTACTGTGTGCATCCTCTTTGGCAAATCAAATAGCTTTCATAGGGTCTGATACTAGATCTATAGCCATCTTTGCTGAGGGTGGGGTAGCTATAGAACCCAAATTTCCCATTTAAATCTCACCTTGGAAGTGTTAAGTGTCTGGGATGGTTGGCAAGATTAGAGATTGACAGTGAAGACTGTGACTGACAATTTCACTCTTCTAGCACAAGACTTTTTACAGTAAGATTTAGATCTTATCTGTTCCAAAGATCAAACTTGCTCAGGATCAGCCCAGGGCTATAGAAGGAACAGAGGCCATTACAAACCTCACCATCTTCCACTCCACATGATAGGTGCCTTCTTTTGACTTTGACTGCTCTAACACAAGTATGTATTTTAAGCCTCCCTCAGTAGTGTTTGGTGTTGATTACAGCCAAGGCTGGGGATTTTGCCTGGGGTGGTCCAATGCTGGGGACTAAAGCTGGAGGTTCCTGGCTAGAGGGTCTTGCTTCCCTGCTCAGGGTCAAACCAATTGCCATTTGGGGTCAGAAAGAAATTTTACCCCAGATTGATATGGACTGGGGGGGGGAGGGGGTTGCCTTCCTTTGTAGGGGAGGGTGGCCCTTTATCCAGGACCTCTTGAGCATATATAGATTCAGGACATTGGCTGTCATGGCTCTCCTGCTTTACCTGTGGCAGGTTAGGTAGTTATGTCTGTGTTGTGTCAGGGCTGATGGTAGTTTTATGTAGAGTTTGGATTATGGATTGTATGAAATGGTTTTGATAGGGATGATCCCACCTCAGGCAGGGGATGGGACTAGATGAGACTAGATGACCTCTGGAGGACCCTTCCAGCTCTACTTCCTATTTTATGATTATATGACTTTGACTTCTCTAACATTAATATGCAGTTAGATGCCATCAGCCTGACATGTACAACTTGCATTCATGTGTTTTGTTTTGATTTTTTTAAACACATACATAAATTAAAATATCCAGAATGAAACTCTCTAATGCACACTGTTCCCTGGCAAGAGGATGACAGAACAAGCACATTGCTGAATATTGGACCTGCTCCACTGGAAGGTGTACAGATACTATGGTGGTAAGAAATACTATCACATATTAAAGAGAAAGTAAGAAGCTTGGTAGTGAGAATCAGATAACCCTGTTTAAATTCGTACCCTCTATTTTTTACTGGGTAGATTTCCTTTGACTTCTGTCTTCTGCCCCAGATACATGGAGTTAGAGGAGAAACTTGTAGAATTGATTTTTTTCCAGATCCATCTTAGTTTGCTTAGCTTCACAGATAAAAGATAAACAATTCTCAGATCTGCTGGGGTGCAAGAAGATCTTTTAAGGGTGCTGCAGGGTGCCCAAACACCTAGACACGATTCACAAAACAAACACAGATATTTCAAATAGAAATACATAGTATCCAAAAAAAAAATCATTCTGATCCCTTGTGGTCTTTCTCAGTTCTTTGCAACAGAAGAATTCCTCTATTTTTCTTCATTGTAAAATGAGTGAAAGCTAAGAGCTGGCATTTTCTGAGTGGTGCCTTGAGTCTAAAAAGGTTAAGAACTAGTGAGCTAGAAAAAGCATCTCCCAAAAGCAGTTAAAGCATTGATTTGTCAAAATATGGTAGATGTTGGCTTACCCTGCTCAGTTCCACAAAATCTCTAAAGATATAACACCTCTCTTCTGCATGCATGTAGGATACACATATGTAGAAGCCAGAGGCAAGTAGGGAATTTTCAAGTGCTTATAGATATATTATATTGCTATCTTAGAGCAAGACATCATTCTCCTAAACAAATAATTGAAATATCAAGTATGAGGTGAGTATACAACCCCCCACATATGATATATGAGAGTAATAACCATTGATAAATTACATGTTTTAAGTTGAAGACCTAGTTTAAAAAATTAATTTGCCTCAGATCTTGACCACTTCACCTGTACTCTGGCCCCCATCCCTCTCCACCAGAGGCCTGATTCGACCTACAGCAGCCCATGAATTAACCTGACAACTAAACATTTTTTTCTTTTTAATGAAAGTGGAATTCTTTCCTCTCACCTTTTGCCCATCTCCTAATTACAGTAGTCTAAGATCTATGGTGGGTATTCAAATAGAGCTAGAAGGTGATCCTTATACCAAAAGAAAGGAGAGATTCCTCGTTTCTCAGGAGGACACAATGGTATAGCATGAAAGTCTTGTCTATATGATTTTAGATGATCTGCATGGCTTCATCATATGTGACTAAGGTGGGCATACCGTACAGCATCATAAGGTATTTATTTATATGATTAAAGTATATATATATGTATGTTGCATCTATAACTTCATATATTTCTAGAAAAGGTCTTTAGTCCTTATGTGTACACTCAAGTACTGAAACACACATTTTAATGTTTCCATATTCCCTTTTATCCCAATGTCATTCACCTAAACATTTGTCAAACATTTTTATGGGTAAAAATGCTCTGTCTCCATGTTCCAAGAGGCAGGACAAATTCAAAATCCCGACCTGTCATCCCCTCCGTCTCCATGGCTCATGTGAGATGGAGACATTCACTGATTTTTCAAGAGTCACCCTTTAATTATCATCAAGAAAGAGAGCTGAACAGTCTCACTTAGGGACAGTAACACTTAGGCTAGGAATAGATGTTGTATTTGTTCTGGGATAAGTTGTGCATTTGTCTGTCTCAAAACAGAAAAGTCCCAGGGTTGGTGTATGTATTTGCTGACCTTCCAACTGGGGTTTAATAAGTAGCTGAATGCACTGGCACTTTTCTGCCATTGGTCCACATTTTGCTTGGGTTAGTGAAGCCCCAACGTTTCAGGTCAAATCACTGACAAAATCTGGGAGAGTTGTGAAGAGCCAAAACCTTCCCCTCAAAATCTACAGGCTCCATATTTTTCGATTAGCTAGGTAACATCCTTCCCAATTCTTCTACAAAAGGAATCTAAACATCAGGATAGGGTGTTTCTTTACATGTTGGTCAAACAGCTAAAGCAGAACAAACCATAAAGAATAGCTGCATAATGAGAAATCTTCACATTGCAGCTTGGTTTCTGATAAGACTCCTATGGAAAGCAAAGAGCTTTTTGTGCATTGGACAGCATAGAATTTACCGTCATATATAAAGGCAGCCATCAGATTTTTCATTTATTAAAGCATGTTTATCAAAAAGTACAACATTGGCAATTGTGTCAAGAGGGGTGAATACCATATTTTAAAGCATAAAAAATATAAGAAAAAATGAGAAAAACAGTTCTAATGTGTGCATGTATGTGAAGGGGGGAGTAACAGAGGCTATGACATAGCATATGAAGTCAATAGTGTAGTTGTTATTATTTATACATGAGTAAAGATTACAAATGCAGGCAATAGCTCAGATCTCTCACCCCCTGGATCTGTGAAACCTGTCACTCAGTCTCCTGCGGTGTGTCTTCCTGTCTCCGAGCCATTGGACCACCTGCTGCCATGACTCTCATCTATTGCATCGCCCGAAGGCCTCGATGATAACAGCATTGATTCCAATGTACATCTAATTACTTCTCATAATCTATTCATTTCACAATAGTGTAGTGAAACATCTGTCACATCATAAACTCTTTAGTATCCTTATCAAACCACCAAAACATACTCTGCTGCCAATTGGCAGCTTCCTTGCTTTTCCTCTTATTAATATGATGCAAACATATCTATGTTTTTGGTTTCTTTAGATGAATTTCCCTGATGACCAGTCAAAAAGAATTGGGCAAACTGCAATTGTAATGTCTATACACTACTTAGTGAGGTACATTACTTGATGTCATACAAATATCAGCTAAAATTACTTTGTTTCTTCAGAAAAGGGCTCTAAATAGGGTATTTAACATTTATAGCACAGTAATAGATGGCTCCCTTCCTTGGCTCAGTGTGACTGATTCATTTACTAAAATAAGCATCTCAGGGATTATTGCATTTGAATGGTATGTTGCATGGAAAAGGCTTTTTACCTTTATAGTTTTTACTTTACCTGTGGGTAAATAATGCCCACTCTCTCTCCCTCTTCATGTGAGAAATCAAAAGCAATGAGACCCATTAGCGCATATTTTTATTATCAAACTATAGAGAATCTATCTATCCCAATAGGACTGTGAAAATACAGTCACATCTAATAAAAAGGGCTGAAGAGTCCACTGAAAGTAAACTGAGATATTCAGGCAGCATCATGGAAAATAAACTCAAAAAGCTAGGTGCTGGTTTATGACTATGTTCTAAACTGTTAAGAACATTAAATCCTGTGTTATAGGAATGCTGCTTTAACAGTACAGTCTTCTTCTTAGTCCATTCTGATATAGGTTGTTTTTTCATACCCTTTTGAAATGAATGTATAGCTGATTTGGTAGCACCAGTAATTGGAGTCTTTTTTTTTTCATCCACAAAATAAACAAAACATGTCCAGCTGCTGTGAGAACATCTTCACATTGTATCTTGATCCTGTTTTAGGAGGGATGACAACTTTAAGGCATTTGAGTAGTTAGTGTGGAGCTTCTCTGGTGAGACTATATTATAGTACCAGTTGTTGTAGTTATTTTTATTATTTGAACATCTGTCCAAAAGAAACTGGACTGAGATCACCAACTCACACAGGCCACATTTTGGTTGCCTGTGACCCTGACTAGATTCACACCAGTGACCTAGAGGTGAAAAGCTCTGTATCTCATTACCAATCCCCAATCCAGCCCCCTCTTGTCCGTATGTCAATATAAAATGACCAACTTCTATCTGCCTCTCTTTTCACAGTTTTTATATTGATTGGTTACATAGCATACATTGTGTAGCTGTACATATATTCTATATACAAAATATGTTAACTATTTAAGTATTTTGAGAGTACCATGAAGGTTTTACTTATTACTATCATATCTTCCAGATGAAAGGTATACTGTATGTATTTTCATAGTGGGCTTCTCAGCTATTCAAATCCCTTGTTGGACAGTAAGTAAACCTATTTGATAGAAAGAATAGTCAGCTATGGCTGCCCCTTCTCCAGAAAACAACCCTCCCCCCAAAAAAAAATCCAAAACAACCCCAACCCCCCAAAAAAATACAATTACATCTACGGACAAAGTTTCCAAAGTGGCCTACAAGATTGGAAATCTGGTAGCAAATAGGACTCCCAATATATTCTCACTGTTCTCAGTGCCAGGGAGTTGCCCTTTCCCCCAAAATGGCTCTTGAAGAGGCAGGAATTATTCAAGTTGCATTTTCTGGTTAAGCATTGGCTGGCTCCAGGTTTTATATATTGATGTATTTATTTCATAAGAGAACTGAGAGTTTAATGGATTCTGTGATTCTATGATACGTACACTCCGGCTATGTTCCAAATAGAGATGTCAGTCAAGGTATAGACAGATGTAACAACTGTATCACTATCAAAGGATATCTCTATAAGCTGTTACAATGCAACTGTTCCATCTCCATGATTCCGTAGTGATACAAATGTAGCAAGCACTTCAACTTTAGCCTTGCTTTCAAGGGGGGCTGGACTAGATGATCTTCCGAGGTTCCTTCAGCCCTAATGTCTACGAAAATCTATGAAAAAAAATCTATGAAGTCTGCATGGCTTACTTGTATAACAACAGAATCATGAAGATATAACCATTATGGTGTAACAGCTGAAGAACACTCCTAAGCAGCATGTTCCCTCCCCTTTTAAAGCATTTAAAAAATCATTTTGTCCATACCCATAGAGAAGATGAAATAATGCCTTAAGAAAAAGTCCCTTTAATCTACTGGAGCCTATAAATCTGTATCATTTATATACTTCCAGTGGTCATACAAAACCATAAGCAGCAGATCCATTAACTACCATACGTGGCACTCTGCAGGTGTGATATCCAATCAGAGCTCAGGGATGTAGCCAAACTGTATCCCAGAGTGGATAAGTATGGATTTCATTTCTAGAATTTTGTGATGTTGTTAGACCTTATATTTGCTTAACTTCCAGATATAAACTGAGAGCTGTATATAAGCTATGGTCCTTGATATGCAGGTTTCTCCCATTGAAGTTCTACAATAGGTTGAGATAAATTTTTGTACTGAGTGAGCATGTCTACACATGCTTTTATGCACACCTAAACTTAATGCACATTAGCTTAATGCACATTAACCTAATGCACATTAAGGTGATTTAGGCATGCGTCTACATGTGCACATGCTAAGATGCATTAACAGGGGTGTGTGGACCAACTTGGGACTAAAGTTAGTCCCAAGTCAATGGACACACACTGTGTTAATATGCATTAGTGCAACTACACTTTCGCTAATGCGACTTAGCTATTCACACATCAATTTGATACCTTCTTTATGTGAGTATCAAATTTAAGCTCGAATGGCCTCAAATCACCATTTTTAAGGTGCATTAAGGGCACACACATGTAGATACACACCCTTAATGCACCTTAAATTGGGCTAATGCACATTAAATGTGCACATGTAGACACACCCCATGTGACATACCTTTAAACTCTGAAGCAGCACTGATTCCCCTAGTGACCAGCTGAGACCTTCTTGAGTCTTTTGGAACTTTGATAACCTCTTTTCATCTTGCCTATTATGACTGATCTTTATTATCAATTTAGGAAGCAGCCCTCAGACCACTGCAGGGAAATCTCAGATGCCATTCTCCGCTCTGCTCATTAGAGGGCATCCTCATTCTGGTACAGCCTGAGTTATGTTCTGTCTCCCTAGGACTTGTTGTCCCTCAGTATATCCACCCTGAGCTTGCACAGTATGTCCACCCTCAATTAATGGACTGGGGTATGAGCCTTCACTCAGTTTCCTGCAGAACTAGGAGCCCTTACTCTATTCCCCACAGGAGTGGCCTACCCCAAATTTGTAAACATAAATACCCATTGCACTCTTCCCTGAATGCCCTTTATGGCCTCCCTTCTCTCATAATAGCCATCCCATGCTTTGATCCATCTTTGCCTAGAATTGGAAACAAACAGTCAAAAATTATGTGTCTCCTATGTACTTTCAGGCACTCCCAAGACTCCCCTTAGTCACCATGTTCATTGTTCTTTAGAGAGCTCCTTCCATGAGCACTACCTGGACCGGACTGCCTGCTCTGCCTAGGAGCCCAGTATTTATCTCCCTTAGCCCCACCCTTTCCAATCACAGCACTCTTGGCCTAAATATTAACACAGTGTGTGTCTATTGACCTTCTCCTTTTCTCTGGTCAAAATTCCTCTCCCATAACAGGGCAAAGGTTCCTGTGACCTAATTAAGAGTCTGTATCCCTATGGTTTATGGCCTTGCAGCTCACAGCCTGCAGCTTATGCTTACTCTAGCTTCTTAGTCGCAGGGTAAGGGATCTCTTTTATGTTAAATTTAAACCTAGAAAGCATCTATTGATATTGTTGATGGCAATTTATAAATGTAACATAATTGGGTAGCTATATATAAGTCAGTTCATGAATCTGCATAGAAAATATGTAGCTGGTGTGTGGGAATATACGATCTCAAAGTAAAGTAGAAAGAGAAAATATATTAGTAGTTCAGTACTTTACTTACAGGAGGTGATGGAGATCTAATAACCAGCAGCTAGTTGCAAAAAGCCACGTTAAAACTTGGATAAAACTGGACAAATCATAGATTTTTTGGTTAGGTAGCTAAACTTCCTAAAAGCTAGGGAAAAAATGTTTGGAGCAAACTATAGATATTTTGACCAAAAAAATATTTTGTGCCAATTTTTGTTTAATCCAAAATATGTGTTGTTTTATTTTCATGATAGTTAATATTATTCTTACCTTTCCTCTTTTTTTATAAATGTAAATTAATTTTTAAATGAAAAAGCTGTTTCAAACTGAGAAGTCAACAAATTTTGTTCTAAAAAGTGTCAGGTGAAATACTTTCACCTTCCAAAATTTTTTTGCCAATTTTCATCCCCCCTCCCCCAACTATTCACTGAATTCAACCCACATTTGCACATAGGTCTAGTTTCTCCTGAAAATCCATTTTTTAGCACATTACTAGCTGTCAAAATAATTAAGCTAATAAATAACTTGTTCGGCTCTAAACAGGAGCTGCTTGGCTTGCACAGATTTAAATGGCCATCTTCCAGAAAGCCATGCTGGTTACAAAAATGGCCAGCCTCATGATGCAGGAAAGGACTTGGTAGTTAGAAAGATTGGTGCTTCTTCTGTTCATTGCATGCTATGTATCATGAATTCAATTTGTGGTGTTGCTATCAAGTTTTCTACAGCAATAGTTTTGCAAAAGACCCATTACAAGACACAAGCAGCAGTTCTAAAAACAAAATCTCAGCTGACTTTGTTCTTCAATGGTGACAAACATGTTTGGGAAGGGAGATTTGTTACTGTAGTTTTTCTGTGTTTCAAATGTAGTTTAAATTAATGAGGAAGCAACTTTACATAAGCACATCTTTAGCTATTTTAAGATACTGTATTTGCATGCCAGTCAGTTAAGTTATATCAGTCTACCTCAGCTGAAAGCAAGGGTCTGGCTAGCTTTTCTTGGTTTACCGCCAGTGAGGTTCATTAGAGTACAATGCTAGAAATTAGTTTCCCATTAACTCCTATGTTAGATATGAGCATATTGTTGCTGTTGTTTTGTTATTGTTGTTTTTCAGGAATCATGAAAATAATGGGTAAGTGTCTAAAGGAAACAAAAGAGAGAAAGAGTATTCAACCACCTTTCAAATAGATTTGTCTCCACTTTTAATATTTATGAGCTTGATTTTTTTCCCCATTCAGCTATGCAGTGTGAATGATCTTATACTTTGAACTTAAACTGAAGAATGTGGCATTTATGTGTTATAAAAATGCTTAATATAACAATTTCTTTCAAAAATGTTTCCAAATACTTCTGAGTATTTTTATGAAAAAAAATAAATAAATGGAAAAGTCATTTTACTTTGAAACGATCATTTAATTTCATCAGGGTTTTCAAAAAGCAAATTAAATGAAAATATCCAAGTCCATACAAAATAGTTGTGCTTGATTTTTGATAAATTTCTTGTCAAAAATAGAAATGTTGCAAAAACTGTACTAATCACAGCAGTTTTTATGAAGCATGAAACACTATATGAAATTGCCCTAGCTGTTAACAGGACTAACTAAAAAAAGATATAGTTGCAAGTGTCTGAACAGCTGTAGAGTTCTTCAGGTAGGAAGGGGAAAGAGTGATTCCATATATAATTAGTAGTGTAGAGAAAAGTGCACTTTAGAACAAGGTCACATGCTCTTATCTCACCTTTACCGGTGGTCACTTACAATTTAGTAAGTTATATAGGTCTTATTGAACAAGACTTTATACCTCAGCCCTAGATGGCAGTTAAATATTGGCCTCTAAACAAGTTAATATGAAACCATACAATATCATTTCAAATAATGTTTGGATAGAACCAAGTCCCTCATATTAATCACTTTCATATTAATCATTGATAACCACTGCTATTCAGACTACATATGCCAAAATTATGTGCTTGAGTTATCCTATCTCTGACCACTGCGCAACACCTTCCCGTGATGATCTTCTGATCCTTATGGTCTCCAGTTCCTGATCTCCGGTATTTCAGTTCTGTCAAATATATTTTTGAGTCCATTGTTAATGTCTGTATCAAGCCTCCTGATCTGGATGCTATAAAGGGTAGTAATTACTTTCTGTAGCTCAAGCAATAATAATCAGACTTCAGGATGTGACAGGTCCCAGTTTGAACATGTTAATGACTTATGTGCAGGGATGCTGGTTTTCTCTGATTTAAAAAAAAATCCCCAACTTTTGGTTTAAAAAAAGTAACCCTGAATCCACATTTCCCCATGATTTAAATGAAATGCCACTAATAAATAGCTAGCTAGGTAGCTAGATAGATAGTGGTGTTTCATTTGACTCATGGAAAAATGTGGATTTGGGGTTACTTTTTTAAACTGAAAATTGGGGATTTTTTTAACTCAGAGAAAATCAGTACCCCTGCTTATGTGGAGATCATTTTAGGCTCGTATGTAATAGAAACCTGGAAAGAGAAATTCCTTCTTATGCACGTTTCTTTAGCACAGATAACTATTCCCTTAAACAGAGGTGTAGTTTAAAAAAATGGCAGACAATCAATTATGGAGCCACAGAAAATCAGGTCAGGTGTTCCAAATTTTTGTCATTTGTCAAACATTTTTATGGGTAAAAATGCTCTGTCTCCATGTTCCAAGAGGCAGGACAAATTCAAAATAACCCCAACTTGTCATCCCCTCCATCTCCGTAGCTCATGTGAGATGGAGACATTCACTGATTTTTCAAGAGTCACCCTTTAATTATCATCTAGAAAGAGAGCTGAACAGTCTCACTTAGAGACAGCAACACTTAGGCTAGGAATAAACGCTGCATTTGTTCTAGGATAAGTTGTGCATTTGTCTGTCTCAAAACAGAAAAGTCCCAGAGTTGGTGTATGCATTCGCTGACCTTCCAACTGGGGTTTAATGAGCAGCTGAATGCACTGGCACATTTCTGTCATTGGTCCAGCAATGCAAATTTGGGATTGTCTTTCAGACACACTTTGAGATGTCCTAGGACAAATTGTTAGCATTTCTTATCCCATGAACATATCTGTAGCCCTTGGGACAGCAGAGGGCCAATTGAACCAGGATCCTGAGAGGTTTGGGCCTGAGAGATTGCCTGTTGACTAAGATAGAAACATGGAGAAAGATGGAGTGTGGGGTGAAGCATGTTCCCCATAACACATGCACAAGTCATAAGGCAACAGCAACAGAATCTGCACTCTGCGGCTGAGCAATGCCCTTTCTTTCTGTCTTTGGTCACTACCAAGGGCCTACTCTTGGACCCTAGGCAGCAGCAGGGAATGAAAAACCTTGTCTTCCTGCTTCCTATGTTGCTAGCACCCAAAAGGGTGCAAGGCTTCTCTGGAGGGTGAGAACTTATCAGGTGAGGAAGCACTGGACATTTTAACGACAAGGATGTTAAGTAATAGGACATCTGAGGCTGGTTTATATAGGAGAGGGGATGCCCAGGTAAACACAATAATATAGAAATAATTAGTGAGCCCTAGACCACTTGCTCAGGGTTAATATTGAAGGAATGCAATATTGGTTGATACAGAATTTTTAAAAATTATAAAACTTTAAACCCATACTGTAAAAATGTAGATAGATTATTTTTATTTGTACCATGGTGTTGGGTAGAGGTCTGAACTCCATTGATATACACACTGGACAAGCATGTAATATAATATAAAGGCAGCCAGTTCTATTACTTGTCTGCCATTCCTTCTTATCACTTCTTAGACTCGCTTGTGTTTTAGACACAGTTCTCCTCTCGTTGAAACTGATTTTATGCCTGCGTCACATCAGAGTCTTAGATGGAGTTACCCCTTATTTACATCAGAGTAATCTGTAATTACAACACAGGTCCTCTGGAGTCTTATACATATGTCCCTCAGCAGTGTCTGGCATGATGGAACAACAGTCCTGAGGGGGACCTTGGGCTCTATCACTAAAAGAATAAAATAATAATAATAATACTTCTTTAAATTAATTCAGGAAGTAAGGGGTTATTATCAATCTCCTATTTTAACAGCAAAATAATTGTTCCTTTCCTTCCCCACCCCTTCTTTTCCTCCCTAAATCCTATCACAGTGGTAGATTCTGCCAGTTCTTCTTGTAGCTGAGAGTCCAAAATCTGTTTTCCCTCTGGTGGGATAGACATAGTGCCTCGCTGTGTTTAAACTTAAACGGGAAAGGGCAGCTTGAGGTCCAGGAGTAACTTGTGTGGATGTTACTTCTCAATCTAGTGTCTGTGATCCCTTTGCAGATACCAGATTTCATCTTCTCCCTGCTATATAGATGTAAGCCTACCATGGCCTCTTGCATCTTAAGTCATTTTTATGATTTTCCATAGACTTTTTTTCCTGTCCCACAAAAGTAAGGCTCTTCATCTAGATGCAAGATTCCACCTGAAACTTCACCATCTCTGTGTGTTTTCATCATTTTTAAACATTAACATGCCACACAGTAGCACAGAATTTTTTATCAGAAGGAGGACTGTTTTTTGGAGGAGTCTGCAGAAACCAGACTACATAGTACCATCCCCAAAGAGTTTACACCCTATACCCTTCCTCATTCCTAAATTCAGTGGAGGGCTTTACTGACTTTCTTTGCCATGACTGAACATTTACAGACACATTTGACTTGCGTCTTAAGGGGTTATGCCACTAAGGGTACTAAGACACTAAAATAAGTAACCATGGGTGTGTCTACACAAGATGCTACGTCACCATAGCAGTGGGCTACAGCAACATAGCATCATAGGGTACGAACTGCGATGCTGCAGCTGTGTCACCATAGTGATGCACTCCCTTGCTCTAGCACATCACTATGGTGATGTAGCACTAAGAATAACCGGGCCAGCGTGCGTTGCTGGCATGGCACAGTTGTGGCTGTTACTGTGCCATCATTTAGTTCTTCCTAAAGGAAATACTAAAGGAAGTACTAGCACCTTAGGTACATGTTGAGTGTTGATTTCTTAGGAACATCTAGCCGTGGGTATCAGAATGAGAGTTGAACACTTAACATCCCTTACTCCTCCTTTGGTGCTTTATACTCACATATAAACATATACATGCATATATGATTTAAATTGCAATTTTGCATTTTTTGTGAAAATCACCAAATTAAGTGATTTTCAAGAAAAATGCGATTTGCAACAAAATGCCACAATATGGCTGCTTACTGGGGAGTTCCCCAGCCAGCCCCATTTCATGGCATTTCATTGCACCAAGACAGCTGCTGGAGGCTGGGGAAAACATTCCCCAGCCAGCAGCAAAAGCCTTGCAGCCTTTCCCCTAGCCACAGCAAACAGCCCGTCCCCTATCCAGTGCCAGGGCTATCTGCCAAGGCACCCCCAGATACTCCCAACTCCCAGTGTCCAGTTTTCCCACTCAGAGGAAAAAACAGCCCCTCCCTACCTATTCCCAAGCTCTTACCTCCCCCTGTCCTGTTTGCAATCCCTTCCCCCATCCCATGGGCTGTTTGGCTTTTGCTGCTTGCTGGGGAATTCTTTCCTCTGCCTGCAGCAGCCATCAGAATAAACAGCCCCCAGATCTGGGTATGAACATGGCAGCACTCATCACAACTGGGGCACAATATTAGCAAGCTGGGCCTGCGATTTAAATCAGGCCTTAATAATCATATGTAAAATCTCTGAAGGCATTCATTGGTAGTCACATTTTAATTCCTCTCTCTGGGCTCCTTATGCAACAGAACCTCAGGGAGCTAATGCTGAAAAGTGACTTTGGGATCAGGGATGCAATTCGGTCTCTTAACCTTATCCAGATAAAATATCAAAACCTTGGCAAAACATGCATTGTATATATGCTCACTGCTGGCAGGATGGGATTCACTTTCTCAACTTGTTTTCGAACTTCTAGCCATGTCAGCATTTAGGTGTGAGACACTAAGGCTTTGATGCACACAGCTCTGACTGCATTAAATGGACTGCTACCCTACTGTAGACATATTGGTGCTGTACATTAATTTAGGTAGTAAAAGGGTTCAGCTGCATGCCCATATTCAACAGCAGGTTCCAGTTTATCGAAATAAGGCCCTTCTATATCATTAACACAGTAATTTGCACCTGCAAAAGCTTTACTCAGTTTTAAGAGTAAACTGCCAGAGTCTGTTATTCTGAATGATGTCTGACGACTGCAAGCATATAAGAAAACTATAGTTCATTGTTTGAAGGCATTTTCCTCCTCACCACCATTTATTTTCTGGATTGGGGTGCTTCTTTCAATGAAAATTCGGAAGAGACTTAATAGTTATGAAGCAGCTAAATCACTTTACAGATTTGCTGAGGTGATTTTTCATTTCCAAGGGTGCAACAAAGGACGATGAGCATGTCTGAAATATGTGCATTTATGCATGTGTTTCTGCCCCAGTACTTTCTTAAATTAATTCAAGATAATTCAGTATGTCTACACAAGACGCTACGTTGCCGTAGCGACAAACTGTGGTGACGTAGCTCATCTCTACAGCCATGTAGCATCGGCAGGCACGAACCGTGACACCAACAGTACCACGGAGTAGCAACAAGCTACTTCACAGTAACTTATTGTTACTATGCAGTAGGGTCACAAATAACCCGTGAACGGTGGTTACTCCTAAAGCAAGTACTAAATGGCTACGCAGCAACAACTCTGCAGTCGGGCACACATATAGATGTGTCCAGTGGTATCTTAATATAGGAAGCAAGTATACCTGTTTAGGTTATATTTTGCAAACTACTACCCACTCTATAATGCATACACCATAAAGGGGATTTTCTAGCATGGCGATAACAATTGCTTTCAGAGGCTCACGCTGTCTTATGTGCCACAGAGGAGAATATATCAAGATAATTCCCTCATCACCACCCACCCACCCACTCCCTGTAATCTGAGATGAACTGTCTAGTCACACATTGTAATGTTGCTCCTGGTATACATTTGATTTTTTTTTTTCCAGAGAAAAGCCCTTCTGGAGCCTATATTTATTTTGACATTCCTTTTTTTGGTATGTACACATCACCTGTGAAAGGTTCTTTGTATATTGTCATTGCTGATATCATAGGGAACTCTAGAAGAGAGGAATATTTAAAGCAGATGTGTGTGTGTGTGTGTGTGTGTGTGTGGCTTTTTTACAGAAGTTCATTGCTACTTTCTTCTTACCTCGGTGTCACCATGATTTAAGAGGAACATACTCATGTGTGGGTGCTTGCTATGGGAAAAGAACCAAAGGAAAAAATTAACTAACAAATGAAATTCTTTTGTTCTTAATGACAGAATATAATGGAAACCTAATCTCCCAGTGTATATTATCATCAGGCAAATTAGTTACACATATAATAAGGTTTTGCTGTATAAATTATAAATGAAATAAACAATTCTGTCACCATGGTGTGCAATGAATACACCACATGTTATATGTAAATATATTAGCCATTTGCCTTTTGTTTATGTGTCACAGGAATCCATTTCCTTCATGGTGTATTTTCTATTCCCTCTGGGTTCTTACTGAAGTCATCTCAACCCCTTCATGTACCAGATTTTTAAAGCGGAATTACTGTACGCTGTTATTGTCCTTTTTCAGCCCAGTTTTAATAATGCCTGCTTTTGTGCCAGTTTCATTTAGTGCTGTGAATTGTAATTTTATCTGAGAGAGAGAGAAAAAAAATAAGGCTGGCAGAAAGGGTCTGCATGATATATCGACACAATACAGAAAACATATTGAAACCATTTTTTTATTTTAGTTTTTTTTCTTCAAAAATTAAAATATGTCCCATAAAGCAAGTGTGCATATTTTTTCTCCCACCAAACCTTCCTTTCTTTAATGAGATAATTTGTTTTTAAGAAATGCATAGTTCAGTCTTTCCTTTCAAGTGGTGGCATTTTTATTTTACACAAGATACAATATATGCAAGAATGATGCAAATGTGGGGTCTTTTGCTGGGCACAGCGCACCATAACATGAAAGCTGCTTGAACGGATGCTGACAAAAGCATCGACTACTCATAGCAAATGATGGCTTTGACATACAGATTCCAATCAATAATCTGAAATTTTAAATTCAGTTCAAACTCGTCAAGGATTATTTGTTTGCCCCTAGAGGCATTTCCTTCCCATTACAGAGACTTCACAGTTAAACTATATCTCATTATATTTTGGGTGGTTGCAGAACCTAATGAAAGAGACAATATTTAGTAAGGAAACAGCCAAAAGTTTCATAATAATGGACAGCAAAAATGGACATTTGTCGCTGCTATCTGCATTCCTACAGCAGCCAGCCAACACTTTGTGTAAGGTGAATGATGCTACTTTCACATTGCTCACAAGGCCAATTACATCTTTATTTTGAGTGTGTTTCCAAAGGCTATTAGCAGTGTTATCCTCCTGTTGTATTTTTATAGCAAATGGGAGAAGGAGCAGGTGCTTCATTTACCGTTCACTTGCAGCTATATCTCTGTTCAGGACTTTTTTTTTTAACGCAGCAGAGACAGTGGTTTGCAATGCAATACAAAAAAAGCAATCCTACTGCCTCAGAAGCCACAAAGTGGACTATGGAATTAATGTATGAGATGTTATTTCTAATTTATTTATCAGCTTTCACTCTGTAGTACAAGTACTCTCAAAAGCACTTACATATTTGAAGTCTGGTAGAGAGACACCAGTTAATGGGAAATGGTTTGCTGTGAAAAGTGATCTATTTGAGTGCATAGGAGAGGCCTCTTTCTATCAAATATTTCATTGGTAATGTTTTACTGTTTCTCCTAGATGGCATGCCATAGAGTATAATAAATTTCAGTTTGTTTATATTCAGTGTCTGTATTTGCACTTTGGTGATTATATTTGAATTCATGCAAGATCCTTGTTTTTAAAAAAGAACTTTAGCATAATCTTCTCATTAATCCTGTCCTGTTTGTCTGTTATTAATAGGCCACTGTACAATGTATTCTGCAGCAAAACTCCACCAGGCATGACTAATTCAGATAATTAATTTGCTAGAACATTAACACCATCAAATGAGCCTGCTAAACCGGTAAATTTAAAGTAAATTAAACTTAATTTGCAGGTTATTGCAATTAAGTTTGCCTTGTCTTTCTGAGGGATTTCAACATCCTCAGTATTTAAGAGGCAATCATAATGCATGCAAGTGGGCGGGCTTTTGGCTAATTAACACGAGAGTCTAATCTGCTTTTCAATTAGGGTGGATGTTTATAATGTGCTGGTGACAGTGTTGCAATTCAGTACAGCATAACAGGAGTGCATGGCATAATTATAGCTGAAAAGAAAAACTCATGCAGGGCCTGTTTAGGGGTTAATGAGACATTGGCAGCTTCCAGCTGAGGAGATCGAGCCAGTTTAGTGCGGCTTCAAGAGGAAACCACCCATAGGGGTTTCCTTTGAAGTGTCAAAAGGTCCCCTTGTTCTGGGTGGCTTATGTTTCATTTGTCTGAGTGGCATATCAAAAATTGATGAGCTGCCAGCAGCAGTCCTCATGACATTAATTCGCCAATTGTGTTTCTAATAGTTTCATCCTTAAATACATTTGGGTGATGATAATGCTAAGAAAAATCAAGGTTTTGAAAACAATGAGAAGGGCTGTGCATTTCCATGAAGTGTGTGTCAGACTAGGCAAATGCATCAGCTGCAAATGTTAATAATGCAGATGACCTACACTGTGTGTTATTAGCAGGAGGAAGACAATGATGTATTGTGTGTCAGTCCTCCGAGTAGCATTCAAGTTGAAACAGTGGCAGAGATGTGGCAGTCATTGTTGCTTAGGTTCTTGGAAAGCTTTAGTCGGCTAAATTCATCTCTCTTGTAACTTCAGTAGAGTTACACCCATAAAGAATTTAGCTTCTTATCTGTAACAGTAAAAGCCACTTAAGAGGAGTAATCTGCAGAATACTAGACTTTTGCAAGACAGAGACATGGTTTCTTCAGTTAATTTCAACTGAGCTAGTGCACTTATTTTTGTCTATTTATTTACAAAGTAGGAGTCCTTGAACTCTTTCATGAGTACAGACTACATGGTAATAGACGAATTATTCTCCCTTCTCATTTGTGAACATACTATGTCCCTGTGGTAATTACAGGGACTGTTTACATGGAAAAGTAAAAGTTATTAATGCTTTTTAATAAATTTAGCAGCTGGAGACAAGGAGGAGGAGCCAACACTATGCAACCAGCCAGCTGGAGCTTTGAGAATCTCTGATTTATGGCCTTTTTTAGAAAACTCGTGGTCAGCGCATGTCAATATTGTGCACTGGAGAAAAAGGTTTTACATGCAGTGGTATGATTTGCAGCTTATAAAAAGCCATGTGAATAAAGCCTGAAGTCTCTCCTTTTAGCCTGGAAGTTATACAACATAGAATGTGATCTTCAGTGAATTAATCAATTTTCAAAAAGTATTGCTCTACTGGATCAGGAACTTTCACTGGAACCTGACTGAACCTTTAGAAAGGCCCAGAAATACTTTGTTGGGGGATTTAAACACAAACTCAGAATGAAGATAAGGAAGGCTTGTGACCTCTGGCAGCAAGTAGAAATCTTCATTTCCATCTGCAGCAGTTGTTCTGGAGAATAGATATACACCCCTAGCAACAGAGAGTAAGGAGCACAGTCCATTGGTGGAGGAGGAGAGGCCAGGCCTCATCAAGGTGGGAAAGATTGAGATGACTGCCACCGAGAAGGAGGGATGAGTGGTGGTGGTTGGAGACTCCCTTCTGCAGGGGATGGAGGGATCCATCTGCTGATTTCACCTCTTGTCTCAGGAAATCTGCTGCTTGCCTGGACCCTGGATCCAAGATGTCATGAAAGTATTACTAAGACTCATCTGACCCTCTGACTACTACCCCATGCTGCTTATCCATGTGGGCACCAATGATACTGCCAGGGGAGACCCCGAGCAGATTAAAAGTGATTACAGGGCTCTTGGTGCAAAGGTGAAGGGGACAGGGGCTCTAGTGGTGTTCTTTTTCATCCTTATGGTCAAGGGAAAGGGCCTGGGCAGGAGCAGGTACATCCTGAAGATCTATACCTGCCTGCGCAGGTGGTGTTGACAACAGGGATTTGATTTCTTTGACCATGGGATGATTTTCCAAAAAGAAAGACTGCTGCAAAGAGACGGGATCTACCTTATGAAGAGTGGGAAGATCATCTTCTCAGACAGGCTCACTAACCTAGTGAGGAGGCCTTTAAACTGGGTTTGCCATGGGATGGAGAACAAAGCTCTGAGGTAACTGGAAAGTGGGTGACCTGGAGAAAGAGCAAGCAGGAGAGGGCAACAGGGAAGGTGTTCTAATTCTTCCTAAGAAATCAGGGAAATTGACTAGTTACCTTAGATGCCTGTACACAAATGCAGAGAGCCTGGGAAATGAGCAGGAAGACTTGGAAGTCCTTGCATAGTTATGGCACTATGACGTGACTGGAATAACAGAGACTTGGTGGGAGCTTGCATGATTGTCATGGATGGATACAAACTGTTCAGGAAGAACAGGCAGGGGAGAAGAGGAGCAGGAATGCACTTTATGTAAAAGAGCTATATGATTGCTCAGAGCTCCAATATGAAACTGCAGATAAGCCTGTCAAAAGTGTCTGGGTTAGGGTCAGAGGAGAGAGCTACAAGGGTGATGTCTTGGTGGGGGTCTGCTATAGACCACCAGATGAGAAGGATGAGGTAGATGAGGCTTTGTTCAGAGAACTTGCAAAAGTTTCCAGATCACAGGCCCTGGTTCTCTTGGGAGACTTCCATCACCCTGACATCTGCTGGGAGGGCAACACAGCAGTGCACAGGCAACCCAGGATGTTTTTGGAAAGTTTTGGGGAAAACTTACTGGTGCAAGTGCTGGAGCAGCCAACTGGGGGGCATGCTCTTCTTGACCTGATACTCACAAACATGGAAGAATTGGTAGGGAATGTTCTAGTAGATGACAACTTGTGCAGCAGCTATCACAAGATGATTAAATTCAGGATCTTGAGGAAAGGAAGAATGGAGTGCAGCAGAGTAAGAACCATGGATGTCAGAAAAGCAGACTTCATCTCACTCAGGGAATTCATGGGCAGAATCCCCTGGGAAGCCAGTCTGATGGGGAGAGAAGTGCAGGACAGCTAACTGTGCTTTAAAGAAGCCTTACTGAGAGCACAGGAATAAACCATCCCAATGTGCATGAAAACTAGCAAGTATGGCAGTTTGGCTTAACAGGGAACACTTCTGTAAACTAAATCACAAACGGAAAGCTTCTGAAAAGTAGACTCTTGGACAAACAACTAGGGAGAAGTATAAGAATATTGCTCGAGCATATAGGAATGAAGTCAGGAAGGCCAAAGTGCAATTGGAGTTTCAGCTAGCCAGAGATGTGAAGGGTAACAAGAAGGGTTTTTACAAGCATGTCAGTAACAAGATGAAGATCAGGGAAAGTGTGAGTCCCTTACTGAATGGGGAAGTCAACCTAGTGACAGAGGATGCAGAAAAGGCTGAAGTACTCAATGCCCTTTTCACTTCAGTTTTCACAGGCAAGGTCAGCTCCCAGACTACTGCACCTGGCAGCACAGTTTGGGGAGGAGATGAGTAGCCAACAGTGGCAAAATAACAGGTTAGAGACTACTTAGAAAAGCTGAACATATACAAGTCCATGGAGCTGGACAGGATGCACCCAAGGGTACTCAGGGAGTTGGCTGATATGCTGCAGAGTCATTGGCCATAATCTTTGAGAACTCATGGTGATCAGGAGAGATCCTGGATGACTGGAAAAGTGCAAACGTAGTGCCCATATTTAGGAAAAAGGAGGATCCAAAGACATACAGACCAATCAGCCTCACCTCAGTCCCTGGAAAAATCACAGAGCAGATCCTCAAGGAATCCATTTCTAAGTACTTGGAGGAGAAAAAGGTGATTAGGAACAGTCAGCATGGATTCACCAAGGGCAAGTCATGCCTAACCAACCTGTTTGCCTTCTATGATGAGGTGACAGGCTCTGAGGATGTGGGGAGACCAGTGGATGTGGTATACCCTGATATTAGCAAGGCTTTTGATAAAGTCTCCCACAACATTCTCAATGGCAAACTAAGGAAATATGGGCTGGACGAATGGACTGTAAGGTGGATAGAAAACTGGCTGGAGCATCAGGCTTAAGGAGTAGTAATCAATGATTCAATGTCTAGCTGGCAGCCGGTATCAAGTGGAGTGCCCCAGGGTTGGTCTTGTGGCTAGTTTTGTTCAATGTCTTCTTCAATGATCTGGAAGATGGTACAGAGTGCACCCTCAGAAAGTTTGGGGGGGGGGTTCAAAAGAGGATGGAGATAGACTGTTCTCAGGGGTGGCAGATGACAGAACAAGGAGCAATGGTCTCAAGTTGCAGCAAGGGAAGTTTAGGTGAGATATTAGGAAGAATTTTCTCACTGGGAGGGTAGTAAAACACTGGAACAGATTACCAAAAGAGGTGGTAAAATCTCCATCCTTGGAGGTTTTTAAGACCCAACTAGACAAAATCTTGGCTGGGACGATGCAGGACATGTTTGGAAATCTGGTGGTTGCACCAGATGACAAAGCTAATCTCTTTAACAGATTCTTTGCTTGCATTTTTCTGAGCAGGGACAGAGACATCCCCCCACTGGGATCCCAGATGGACCCAGAGGAAGTGCAGCCAGGCCCAGTGAGGACCTAGTCAGGGAACTTCTAGTGGGACTAGACATGTTCAAATCAACATGATTTGATGTTCTCCACCCGGAAGTGCTGAGGAAATTAGCAGAGATCATTGCGGGACCCCTGGCACAGCTTTATGAGCACTCGTGGTGCTCTGGCATTGTGCTAGAGGACTGGAAAAGAGCCAATGTGATCCCCATTTTCAAAAAAGAGAAGAAAGAGGATCCAGGAAACTATAGGCCCATTAGTCTTACCTCGGTCCTGGGAAAACTGTTTGCGAAAATTATCCAGGAGCACCTCTGCAAGGGACCAGCAGGGGAGTTTATGCTTAGGGGTAATCAACATGGGTTCATTAGAGGCAGGTCCTGTCAGACCAACCTGGTTGCCTTCTATGACCAGGTCACAAAATCCTTGGATGTAGGTGTCGTGGTGGACATAGTTTTTCTGGACTTTAGAAAGGCCTTTGACACTGTCTCTCACCCCATCCTCATTAAAAAATGAGGTGACTGTGGTGGCGATGCCTACACAGTCAGATGGGTCACAAATTGGCTGAAGGGCCATACCCAAAGAGTGATGGTAGATGGGTCATTTTCAACTTGGAGGGATGTGGGCAGTGGGGTTCCCCAGGTTCAACATCTTCATCAGCGACTTGGATGAGGGGGTGAAAAGCACTGTGGTCAAATTCATGGATGACACTAAGATGTGGGGAGAAGTGGGCATGCTGGAAGAGAGGGACAGGCTACAACTAGTTCTGGACAGGTTACAGAGGTGGGCAGATGAGAATAGGATGGGTTTCAATACTGACAAGTGCAAAGTACTGCACCTGGAGAGGAAGAACCACCAGCATACCTATAGGCTGGGGAACTCCCTTCTCATCAGCACAGAGGCAGAAAAGGATCTTGGAGTCATTACTGATTCCAAGATGAACATGGGCCACCAATGCGAGGACATGGTCAGTACAGCTAACTGCACCTTGTCATGCATCCATAGATGCATCATGAGCATGTCCAAGGAGGTGATCCTCCTCCTCTATGCAACAATGGTGAGGCCACAGCTGGAGTACTGTGTCCAATTCTGGGTGCTGCACTTCAGGAGGTATGTGGACAGCATCGAGAGGGTCCAGAGGAGGGACACTCGCATGATCAGGGGGCAGCAGGGTAGGCCCTACAAGGAGATGCTATGGGACCTGAACCTGTTCAACCTTCACAAGAGAAGGCTGAGAGGGGCTCTGGTGGCCATCTATAAACTTGCCAAGGGACACCAGAAGGCATTGGGATAGTCTCTGTTCCCCCAAGCACTACCGGGAGTAACAAGGAATAACGCCATAAGTTGACTGAGAGTAGATTCAGGCTAGAGGTCAGGAACCATTGCTTCATAGTCAGGGTGCCTAGGATCTGGAACCAACTTCCAGGGGAAGTGGTGCTTGTCCCTACCCTGGGGGTCTTCAAAAGGAGGCTAGATAATCACCTAGCTGGGGTCATTTGACCCCAGTACTCTTTCCTGCCTATGGCAAGGTGTCAGACTTGATGATCTGCTCAGGTCCCTTCAGACCCTACCAACTATGAAACTATGATCTAATTTGAGATGATCTTGTTTTTAGCAGTGGGTTGGTTCCCTTCCAATCCTAATTTTATGTGATTCTCAGGCCCATATGTTCTCCTTTTATTTCTGCCTGTCATACATACTGTACTCACACTTTTTACCTGTGGTGGTGACTCTTTAGATATGAGAGTTTGAGAATCTTTGCTTTATTTTACTCTAGTCCCCTCTCCTTTGTTCTCATGTAGCTGCTGCGGATAGCTTGGCAAACCCACTCATTTTAGTTCTCTTAGCCCCCATCCTTGGAATCAGACTTCTGTCCTTTGAAATATTAAGACAATAATAATAATAATATATAGGAGCCAAAGTTTTCCAATTAAGGTTAAAAAGATATTCTGAGGAATTTCTATATGCCATGGGAAAAAAGGATGGGGTGGATCTTGTGTGATCTTACCTTCCTTTCAGTTGAGATATTTCAAATGACTGGATAATCTGGTGGAGCAGAGATTTCAATGCTAAATGTAAACAGTGCTTCCAATAAGTGGCACTATATGTTTAATTTAATATCAAGCCATAGTGCTGTCTGCATGCATTATGGGTGGTTTAGTGAAAAGAAATTCTCATTGAGGGCTTCTGTTCTGTTTCTCAGTGTGTGTTCCTGTCTGTGACTTGTAGTATTAACAGTAAATATGGTTTGCCTAAAACAGCAAATATCATTGGTGGCAGGCAGTGGCTTCAAATTGACGAAAGCACTCATGTCTGAGAAGCAATTTACTGTCTGTTCAGATGAATATGGAAGTCAGGACCATTTAACAGACTTTGAACTTAACCTGTGTGAATGACTGATAGGGAGCAAAGCACTCATGTCAGGAAGGTGAGCTCCTAACATTTATTTGTAGGCTTTGCAAAGGCTGTCTGGAAGAATTTAACTTGCACCGTCCCCAAATAGGAGATGACCTGAGTACAGCAAAACCTAATCTGCTTAATCAATGCAGAAAGATGCCTGTGTCCAGCAACAAGCAATGAAGGATGCACGTGCCTGTACAAAAAAAAAAAAAAAGTTTATAAATGACTTATTGTGCAAACTTCTTTATCTGCTGCTGAAGAACAATGGAGAACTGAATACGTCTGGGGATCAAACAATAGGTACCTTTTTGCCTGTAGAGCGAGTTTCCAAACAAATGTCATTCATTGATTTACACTTTTATGCTGACTTCCCTGACTGTTGCAAGTTGCTGTTTATCAAGTGGCTACATAATAGAAGCTGTAAGCATGCAACCTATTCTTCAGTATCCATTCAATATAGAAACTAATTATATTCACTTTTTTAGACCCAATGGGATTTCAAGGCAATGTGGAAACAAATATAATGAGAAATGCAGGAGCCCAACCAGAGAGAAGTTACTCTAGATTGCATAAGGGTTGTAATAAGGATCCCATTAGTTTTCCTGTAATAAGAGATTCTGAAAATTGGGAATATTACAGGATACAAAATATACATTGATTTTCATTTGGGAATCAAGCAATGCTGAAATGGGAACTAATTTTTAAAGGAATTAACATTGGTATTTACTATTTTGCAACCATTGCAAACAACAAGGTATGTACAATTTTCATGACTCTTTGAATACCAAATTAACTTTGTTATGATGTCAAAGATTTCTTAGGTTAGGCGTAAAATTTATAAGAATGATTTTCTGTGGAATTTTACAAGGTCAGACAGGGCTGTCAACCTAAGTGGGAGGTTTTTATTAACAATCTGCAAACTTTTACTGACAACCAAACTTTTTTACTGATATGTTTTACTGACATATTGTGTAGGGGTCCCCTACTCACCCCCACCCCTGATACTCCTGACCATACTCTACACCATGCTGACCTCACCCCAGCACATCTCTCAACCTTGCCCCTGCAGGTCCTGTTTACCCCACTGTAGTGCAGACCCCTAAACCTGATGTCTTTTCCTTCTCCTGGCCTTGAATCTCCATTCTGAATGCAATTCCCCCTTCCCTGTTGCACTCAGTGCCTCAAACTGCCCAGGGCTATGTGCCCCTGCCAGCCTTCAAGGTAAGCAACCATTGCAGGCAAGTGATAGCCAATGGGATGAAGCAGCAGCAGGTGGCTGAAGAAAGAGGCTATGGAGGCTATCATGGGCACAAAGCCTTAACAGAGAGCTCCCTACAAGTTGCCAATCTGTGCTCCCACTGAGACACAAAGTGGTGCTTCTCTGCTCTGTCTGTCCATTAACATTTGCATCTTGCCTCATTCCAATAACAGATCTTCAGTCAAGCTTACAGTTTCTTAGTTTTTTATGGACAGGTGTAACAGAGGGCTGGGGGCACTGTCACTTTAAGAGAGGAAGAGCCGAGGCAACCAGGGCACAGCTGGGCAACCAGGGCACAGCTGCAACTGAGTTGCCATAGAGACCAGTTGATGAAATGAATTAGGGGGTACCTGCAGATAACCCTAGGGAGTCACCTGACTGGAAAGGGGCAGGGCCTGAAGGATGTAAGCAGGGATCCAGGTTTTCTCTGATAGAAAAAAATCCCCAATTTTTGGATTAAAAAAAGTAACCCAAAATCAACATTTTTCTGTGTATGAAACACCACTAATATATATACATCTTTAAATGAAGCACCACTATATATTTATATTTTAGCGGTGTTTCATTTTAATCATGGAAAAATGTAGATTTTTCCATGATTAAAATGAAGCAAAGCTCAAGCAAATCCCAGGATGTCATTCTCCCATTGTACTTGGCCTTGGTGAGGGCACAGCTGGAGTACTGCATCCAGTTTTGGGCTCCACAATTCAAAAAGGATGTGGAGAAGCTTGAGAGAGTCCAGAGAAGAGCCACGCGCATGATCAGAGGTCAGGAAAACAGACCTTACGACGACAGTCTGAGAGCTATAGGACTCTTCAGCCTAGGAAAGCACAGGCTCAGGGACAATCTGATGGCCACCTCTAAGTTTGTCAGGGGTGTTAACCAGGATCTGGGGGAATGATTGTTCACCAGAGCTACCCAAGGGATGACAAGGTCAAACGGTTGTAAACTCCTGCAAGACCATTACAGTCTGGACGTAAGGAAGAATTTCTTTACTGTCCAAGCCCCCCAAGGTCTGGAATAGCCTGGCATCGGAGGTGGTTCAAGCACCTACTCTGAACACCTTCAAGAAAAAATTGGATGTTTATTTTGCTGGGATCCTATGACCTCAGCTGACTTCCCAGACTTGATAATCTTCTGAGGTCCCTTTTAGCCCTAATGTCTATGTGAAATCTGTGAGATTTTGGGTTACTTTTTTATACCCAAAAATTGGGAATTTTTTTATCAGAGAAAACCAGGATCCCTGGATATAAGGCAGCTCCAGAGACAGGTCAAGCAGGGAAGGCTGAACAGGGAAGAGCTCTGGAGAGATGCCTGTGGCTGAGAGCCAGATTATGTGTGTGCTAGGCCTGGAGACAGCACAGAAAAGCTAAAAGGTAGCTGTGGATTAGGATCTATGGTTGGGTAGGAGTTTAGTTATAGCCAGAAGGGCTTGAGTTTTGGTTGCAGTTAGAACTGATGCCTGGTGGGGGCCAGGAAGGCCTGGTGCCCAGGAAGGACTAGGCATGCAAGAGATTGTCCGGTGCCTGGGACGGGGGGTGGCGGGAGTGCTAGGAATGTCCAGTACAGAGGTAGAGTTTGGTGGCTTGGGTGGGACTGTAGGGATGGTTTGGAGGTCCCATCGCACCTGAAGGAGGTACAATGAGCACACCCAGAGGAGTGATCCCATAGAGCCCACAAAGAGTGATTTCATTAGCACCTAAAAGGCATAGATTTGGGGCCAGAGACCCCAGAGCCCAAGCAGGGAAGAAGATTGGGGGCCAGTGGTCTCAGAGCCTGAGAAGGGCAGGACTTAGACTTGGAGGCCAGAGGGTCTGGAGTCTGGAGTCTGGAGCAGGGCAGAGACAAGACCTGGGGCCCAGATAGACAGATTGCCCAGGTGGGGCTCAGTAACCTGAGAAGGGACAAAGTCTAGGAGGGCAAGATAGGAAGCTGGGGACCAAGGAGCTCGGTCCGGTACAGTGGGCTGGAACTAGAAGGCTGAAAAGACTGACACCCGACATAGGCGAATGATTGCAGACTCACTTTAGGTCCCTCAAGCAGCCTCCCTCCCAATAAAATATTAACATCAAAGGCAAGGTGGGCAATTAAAGGAGGTGAGCGCCCCTGGAGTTAGAGCCAGGGCAGGAATTGCATGCCCATGAGGAGGTGTCACAGCTGCCCCTGGAGTATGAACCTGTTATAACGTGTCAATTTATTAATGGACTATATGGACAAGAAGTATTAGTCTTTTATTTATGGACTGTCTGTAAACTTTCACTGATGATATTATAATTTTCTGGGCTGGTGTTTGATGAAAGGTTATATCATGAAAAAAATAATTCTTTAACCTTTGGGGACAAGCCTACTGGGACTATATCTGGATGGAGAATAATTCCTTCTTATAGTGGTCTGGGTTATACTTGATGTGAAGCCTAATTTTCATGCATTAATACCCTGCACTAGTACCTCTAAAGTACATCAGCAATGGAACTGTAGAGTTGGAAACTGAATGCACAGCTGACTAACAAAGCTACTTCAGCCAAGACCCAAGAAAGAGTTTTCCATGATTAAAACGAAACATCACTATATATCTCTCTATATATCTATCTATCTAGCTAGATAGATGTGTGTGTGTGTGTGTGTGTGATGGAAAAATGTGGATTTGGGATTACTTTTTTATATCTGAAAATTGCAGATTTTCTTAAATCAGAGAAAACCAGGATCCCTGCTGATGAGCATTCAGAACATGGGAACAATTGTCATACATGGGTACTTTTTATAGTTTCTCATGGGGCTTGATGCCAAAAACTCTATAGAGGACCTTTTAGTGAAGGATTAGACCTAGACTTAATGGAACATTTAGTAAAAGGCTATATAGACATTCTTTAAACAGGATGATTCTGCAGGGATTAAAATGAAGCTCCACCACATATATATATGTGGTGTTCATGGGAAAATGTGGATTCAGTATTATATTTTTAAACCAAAAATGGGGGATTTTTTAAAATCAGAGAAAACCTGGATTCCTGATTATGTCAGAATAGTCACAAAGGATATTAAAGAACCCTGTAGGGATGACCAAATGCACTATTAAATTGTTCTGGAATCAAGGAGTATCCAGTAAGACAGTTGATCTATCAGAATCTTCTCTCATACCTGGTAGCATTAAAAGAAATGGTTACTCATGTGAAAAATCTTGGTATTTCCAGTCACTAGTCAGAATCTAATGGAGACTCATAGATATGTATTGATTACAGGAGACTGAACTGTAAGACACAGTTCAAGCCAGCTATGTAGTTCCTAGTACTAGTGTCCTTTATAAAATAGAAAGTATAATAATGCAGAAGCTTTAAGTTCCTGGATGGAAACCATCAAACTGATGTGACAAAATAAAATCTATTACACAGCCAGCAGCCCTCTTTTGGGGCGATATTCATTCTCTTCATATTTCAAACTTGTACATCTCCCCCTGGACAGCTGATTTTATTGTATCTCTGAGGTCCTTAGGTCAGGCAGCCTTGAAATGGACAACTTAGTGTGTGTCCCAAAGGCTGATTTTATTCTGCCCTGCAGACACATAGGGCAGAATTCTGTTTCACCTATCGGGTGACCAAAGTGGAGCTTGAGACTCAGGGCAAATTGTATTTCACTGGAAGAGGCATTTACCAGTTTGCCCACATGGCAGATGGAAACACTGGCTTCAATTTTCTGTAAAGGTAAAAAAAAATACTCTGGTGGTACCACTGTCACTTACTTACAAGGCATTTGCCCAGGAAGCAAAAACTTGGGTTTTAGGTTCACTTCATGAAGAGTGGTTTGAACCCTTGTGTTTTTTTCACTTCCTAACCCAGTGCTCCAACTACCAGACAATGGAGTAGGCAAGGCTGAAAAGGGCCTCTATCCCCAGTGCTGAAGCTGGACTACTGTATGGAAAGGAATGCAAGTCACAAAGCCAGAAGGAGATCTAGAAAAAAGGAGTAGGGCTGTGCAGCCAAATAGGCACTCAGCTGAGAGAGGGGAGTCCTGGGTTCTCAGGATGCTTCTGCATTTTGTATTAAATATTCATTGTAGAAAATGGATAAAATGGAGCTTTGAGATCTGTGAAGAGAACCTGAGACCCTCCTCCTTCCTCACTTAGTTACAGAGTCACTCTCCCTCTTACTTGTTCCCTGTGTCATTTACAGGTTTCTTTGGGTAAATGCAATCTCTTTTATAAGATCAACTAAATAGTTGGAAAAATTGTTCTTTGCAAGCTTTTGGGCACAAACACTCTTCTTCAGGCATAGGGAGAGTCTTCTGTTTTGTGTTCTCCTGGATGGAACAGAAACCAATATGCAAAATGCAGGTCTGCGAAAATGCAAATGAGTAGTAGTGAGGATCAGAGGCCATGGGACACAGTAGGCGTGAGACAGGTTGGGGAGTGGGGGAGGGACAATGTTGACCTGGTAATAGAATGTAACTGGTGAAATATAGATAGGTTATGGCACATTATAACTAGGGCTGTGGAAAGCTTTGGTCCCTGATTCAATACCATGGAGATTCAGCCCAATTGGGTGGCTGAATCTCTGAATTGGAATCAAATCAAAGGACCCTTTAATCTTTCCAAATCAAATCAGAAACCTCTGAATCAATTCAGAAAAATTTGGAGATTCGGGCATAGACACAGCTTTAAATGTTTTTTCTACATACCTCTAGGTAGCAGGCAGATCATGAATGCTGCGATGTTGGGGCGCATGGACTGTCCCACAGAAGCATGGAGGGCTTCGCAGTGTGCTCGATAGCAAACCTGGAAGTGGACCAGAAGCACTTCCAGTCCACTTCTGGGCTCACTGCCAAGCGCGCTGCCCCCCCACACACCCTCAAGGCTCAGCAACTGGTGCCTCCTGGGCCTGGGGGGCACCTGGGGTCCCCCACAGCCAATACCCAAGCCAAGGGGATGCCGGGCCCCCCCCCCGGCATGCTTGGTGGAGGACCTGGATGTGGACTGGAACTACTTTCAGTCCACTTCTGGGTTCACCGCCAACCACGTGGAGGGCCCCTCCATGTTCCTGTGGGATTCTCCATCTGCCCCAGCACTGCAGCATTCACAAGCCATGCTGGTACCTCAAGGTATGTAGAAAAAGCTTTTAAATCTGTGTCTGTGTCTGAATCAATGATTCTCCGAATCAGCATCAATTCCTCAGATTCGAATGAATCGAATCGGGGACAGCGATCCAAATCAACTAACTGGATCACTGTCCCTGATTCAGGCTGATTCTGAATCAAATAGGGCCCGCTTTGTTCATCCCTAATTATAACCTTCCTGCAAGCTGATAACTTCCATAGAGCATCCAGGAAGAGCACCAAAGGCTGGGGAACTCTCTTCTTGAAAGCACAGTGGCAGAAACAGATCTTGGAGTCATTATTGATTCCAAGATGAACGTGGGCCGCCAATGCAAGGACACAGTCAATACAGCTAACTGCACCTTGTTGTGCATCCACAGGTGCATCACGAGCAGGGCCAAAGAAGTGATCCTCCCCCTCTCTGAGACACTGGTCAGGCCGCAGTTGGAGTACTGTGCCAAGTTCTGGGTGCCGCACTTCAGGAGGGATGTGGACAGTATTGAGAGGGTCCAAAGCAGGGCCACTCACCTGATCTGGGGACAGCAGGGCAGACCCTATGAGGAGAGGCTATGGGACCTGAACCTGTTCAGCCTTCACAAGAGAAGGCTGACAGGAGACCTGGTGGCCATCTATAAACTTACTAGGGGGGACCAGCGGGGAATGGAAGAGATATTGTTCCCTCCCCCGAGTGCCTCCCGGAGTAACAAGGAATAACGGCCATAAGTTGTTAGAGAATGGGTTCAGACTAGACATTAGAAGACACTACTTCACAGTCAGGGCGGCTAGGATCTGGAACCAACTTCCAAGGGAAGTAATGCTGCCTCCTACCTTGGGGGTCTTTAAAAGGAGGTTTGATGATTACCTAGCTGGGGTCATCTGAGCCCAGTTTTCTCTCCTGGGGGTCAGACTAGAAGATCTGCAAGGTCCTTTCTGACCCTACATCTATGAATTTATGAATCTATGAACCATCTGTAGATGCTTCCTCAGCCTGATAAAGGGTGTTTGTGCCTGGATGCTTGCTAAGAAGAATTTTTCCAACTATTTAAGTTGGTCTAATAAAAGATACTGGATTTACCCAAAGAACCTTGTCTGCCAAAAGGCACTTTGACACCTTACAGTGAGCCAAAATGCTTAGCAAGTTCTTAACATGTGCTGAGGACAACTTTCTGTTTTAGACATGTGGAGGAACAACGAGAGCAGCAAATTTCAAATAGGGTGTTCATGGCACCCTAGGGTGAAAATTGGGGATTTTTTTTATCAGAGAAAACCAGTATCCCACATAATTACACTACGCTCCTCTGGAGTAAGACAATAAACTCTGAATAGTGAAATTCCAAGTCCTTCTACAATGTCCCTCCACATTGCAAATTATTCTCATTACTAGTAGGGAATAGTTAGTAAGTTTTACAGAATGAGTGAGTGACAACTAGCTCATCTGTCTTGTGGGTCTCTGCCATGCTCTGGCCATATAACAAAGCATCATAGAAAATTAGGATTGGAAGGGACTCTTGCTCAAAGGACCAAACCTAATTATATCATCCCAGCCAAGGCTTTGTCTATCCAGGTCATAAAAACCTCAAAAATGGAGATTCCATAACTTCTCTGGGTAACCTGTTCCAGTGCTTTACTACCCTATGGATGTGTCTATGTGAGATGCTTTACTGTGAAGTAGCATAGTTTACTGCACAGTAAGCAAGCGCATCTACATATGCACATGCTTACTGCATGGTAAACCTTGCTGCAAGTAAATTTGCTACCTGCAAATATGCTCCTTATCAGCTGGCTACTAGCGGGTAGAAGATTGCTTCCTGCGCCTGAAACCTGTCTGCTCCTGGGGCAGACTCCACCAGTGAAGCCTGGGCAGGGACTATGTTCCCTCGCCCTGGCAGCAGATTAAGATCTTCCCAGCTCTGATTCCGTGACTGCGGAGCCAACACTGGGAGCTCCCTGCTGGCAGGTGTTGGGAAGCCTGTACCTCACCCAGCTCTGTGATCGTGGAACTGAGTAGGGAAAAAGCTCTGCCCAGCAATTGCAGAGCGGGGGCTGGGAACTATCCTAGACAGGAGCAGGTCCCAGCCCTGTACCCCAATTGGGTGATTGAGGCATAGAGCTTGGAAAGAGCTGCAGGGTTGGGGCAGGTCCCAGTCTCCAGCCCCAGCCCTGCTCCACCAGTGGGACAGCTAGTAACAAGCCCCAGTGGAAATTCTGGGGCCTCACTGCTAGCTACTTACCAGTGGATCAGGCAGGGGGCTGGGACCTGCCCCTTCCCTGCAGCTCTTTCTAAGTCCCCTGCCCTTACCAGGAAGCTGGGGCCAGGAGCTCCCTGTTGCTGAAACAGGGGGGCATTGTCCCTGCTCTAGCAACAGACAGGCCCCCAGGGGCAGGGAGCAGGGAGCAATGCCCCAGGGAGCAATGCCCTGGCCAGGAGACAGTTGTCTCCTGGCTGTGTGCTCCCTGTCAACTCTGGGGCTAGCAGCCAGGGGGAGCCTAGAGTCAAGAAGTGAGAGCAGTTTGCTGCCATTAGCAACAAATCTGCTCCCACTTTTCTACGCATGTAGATTCCTGCCCAGGAGTGTTTACTCATAAGTACTTTACTCTTGAGTAAACTGCTCCCAGACCTAATGGCCATGTAGACACACCCTCTTAGTGAGAAAGTTTTTCGTAATATCTAACCTAAACTTCCTTTGCTGAAACTTGAGACCATTGCTTCTGGTTCTTTCATCTGCCACCACTAACAGCCTAGCTCCATCCTCTTTCAGACCCTGCTTCAGGAAGTTTAAGTATGCTATTAAATCCCCTCTCAGTCTTCTCTTCTCTAGACTAAATAAATCCAGTTCCCTCAGCCTCTTCTCATAAGACATGTGCCCCCGCCCTTTCACCATTTGCCCTCTGCTGGATTGTCTCCAGTTTGTCCACCTCCTTTCTATAGTGGAGGACCAAAACCGAACACAGTACTCCAGATGTGGCCTAACCAGTGCTGAATAGAAGGAAATAATCACTTCCCTTGATCTGCTGGCAACACACCAGCCAATGCAGCCCAGGATGCCGTTAGCCTTCTTGGCAACAAGGGCACGCTGTTGGCTCAAATTCAGCTTATTGTCAATTGTAACTCCCAGGTCCTTTTCTGCACAGCTGCTGCCCAGACAGTCAGCCCCTGAATTGTTCTGTCTTAAGTGCACGACTTCATACTTGTGCGTATTGAATCTTATGAGATTTCTTTTTACCAGGGTTGCTATGACAAAGGTATCATCTCTCCATATATTCCAATACACCTTTAAAGAGTAGCAGGCTGTGGTGTGTTCTTCGGGTCCCAATTCCTGAGTGAAACACCAGAAACATTAGGAGATCCAGGTGTTCTTTCTGGCTCCCTTTGTACATGCCACTCCTTTGAGTGGATATTAGCTAATTTGTCAAATACAGCATCATCCGGGACCCACATTACTAGCAACATTATAAGGAAAGCATGCATGGGACCTAAAATCCAGCATTTGCTGTCATTGGCCCCAAATTACAAATTGAATTACATGACATAGCACTTTGCCAGTCCACAGAAGCTTCTATTATTCACCAAGGATAATACCATTCAGATAAGTGTTCATTTTCAGTACGTTCAAGTAACTTTCCTTTTTCAGCACCTTGTAACAAACTAATGAGACCAGCTAACACACAACTCCCATGAACAGTGGAAATAATTTCTCTATTCATATAATTTCTTCTTGTTGTTATTTATTATAATGCATTCATTATTTTTGTCCCAACGTCTGCCAAAACAGGTTAACAATGTAATTCACAAGTAGTATATCTCTCCTCAGCAGTAAGGCTCTCAATAGCATGACACTAAATCTGTCACACACAGGATTAGCAACCACTTTTGATAAAATGATATTATATTAACAGAGGTATAAAATAAAAGTGCATTTGTTTTACACAGTGGCTAAGTTCAACTACAGTCCAATAGAAAGGATTTAAACCAAAAGGCAGATACATGAGTTAACAGTAAGCTCACAGATGCAAATGTAGGAATCAAATCACCCATTTATTCATCCTGGTTTTAGCCACAGACATTGTGCAGAGGCTTCTGTATGTCCTAGAGAATATGATGCTTCTTTTCTCAACTTTTTTGTTTCTTTTTCTACTTTTGGTGCAAACTAAACTGTTGGTTTCTGCTGACCACTCATACAGTTTTATATTTTCAGTATATGCTGCTTTGACAGAGGTTTAATTTTTGAAGGAAAACTCAAATATCTTGAGTTTCTTTAAATAATACGTTTTTATGTTTTTATTTTCAATAAGCCAATATTTCTTATATATAAAAAACACAGTTTGCTTATAATATTGCATACAATAACAGCTCAGTCTTGTCAAATCATCTTCTTTTAACAAGGCTTTGGATATCCTTTGATTTCCCTAGATTTTTATCAAATTGTAAAGGCATTTTCTTAGGGTGTTTTTGACATTTTTCCATTCAAATGACCCCTTTAGCCCCTTTATCATGCACACAGCTAGTTTCCTATAAAATGTTCTGGCATTCTCATTTCTCTACCTGTCATGACTTCAAGAGGAGTGCAGTTTATTGCACTGGCAGAAAGAGCCCTTCTTGCCATAAGGAATAGTGGAATAAAGGTGTCATAGTTATTTCCACATATTTCTCCAGACATCTCAATATCAGCTTAATAGTTCTATTTGATCTGCTACTTCTCTCTGAGACCAGAAATGGTAGTGAATTTGCAATTCCTGATTTTTTTTTTTCTTTTTACCGGCCATTTTCTTTTTTCTTTTTACCACCCCCCCTTTTTTTTTTTTTTTTTTTTGCGAAGTGAATTCTTGGATCCACTACCTACATCATAAATAATAGCATAACTAGAGGTGGGTGAGTGCGTCTTAGATGGGGCACAAGAATGGCAGCTGCTCCTGTTGCAGCCACCACCATTACCACCCTACCTGCCACAAATGCCCAGAACACAAAATTTACTAGTTATATGACTTCGATCAAAGGTAACCCTGAACAAGAATATACCTACTTCACCAACACACAAGCTGTTGCTGAAGAAGTATCAGTGTGCCCTGGAAAAGCCTTTATCTCTTTAGAAAATAGATCTGCCAGTCACAGATACATTTGTCATCTTTCTCAATTTTAGGTGTCAATCATGCAAAATGAGCTTCTAAAATGATTTTGAAAGTAGATTAGGGTCCAGGATATTGCTGAGATTTAAGAAGAGTATTATTGCACAGATTAAGCCATTGCCAAAGTATCCTTTCACATTTAAAAGACAATTGTTTCTAATCTCTGCAATGTTTTGTTTGTCCCCTGGTATACTCCAGCAGATACATCATGGACTGAATAAATCACATCTGTTCTGATACTACCCACACAGGTGTCCCATTCTGTTTATACATGAGTACACACTTTTCTGCTGCTAAAGTTAGCTTCAGTTCATAAAGTTTTAGACATAAAGTCCTCCAACAATTCTTTCTCTTCCTGTACCTGTGTTATTGACTTTGACAGCATCACATTCTGTTTCTGCAGTGCCTGGCACTATTTCTGATTGCTAAAACAGGAGTACTCAAAGCTGTATGCAAGACACACTACTACTCTCCTTCTCTTTCACATATTATTTAGCAACAGAGAGTTGTTAACTGAATAGTTACTGTAAAATTAAGCCTTTGGAGTGTGAGTTTTAAGCCTTGGAACAAAGGAAAAAGGAGGAAGAAACAAGAAAACAATACAGAAAGAAAGAGCTTCTTTAAAAAATTGTGATGGTAATGTAAATTCATGCAGAATTAAAGAGAAAATTCAATGATATAAGCAAAAAAGCAAGTCGCTATAAAAATAATCCCCCAAGTTTTATTATTTTCTTTTAAACCACATTTAATTTTTACACTGAAAACAAGTTTTTGCGGTAATTCATTGTCTGAAAAGCAACCCATTTTGTTTCTGCCTTTACCAGAATTATAGTCAGAGAGCTCTGTTTTGCTCTGTTGGGCTTTCCATAGGGGTTGCATCTTCGAAAGTTCCAACCCATTTTTCAATATGTTTATTAATTTAGTAAGGTCTATAGTGGTATTGACTATCTTTTAAAAAAAAGCTTGAGTGGTGAATTTCATTTTGGACTTATTGAGGTTAACTGCTGGACCATCTGGCCAGTAAAAAATATATTGTAAAAATGGGTACGTGCAGATGTTCCTGGGACCTGATCTACAATCAAGTGGCTTACTTTAAGCTATGTGATCATAGATCAGGTCCTGCCTATGCAGACATTTGCCAGTGCTGAGAGCTGCCCTGGGAACATGACCTAAGTAAGCTGGAGTGTGGAGAGAGGTACATGGGATCCAGAAGGTGCGTGGGGGGTAGGTTGCAGGGGAGGGTCAGGTTGTCTGTCTGGGGTGAAGGGACGAGGGGTTAAAAAAGCTCAGTCGGGGATGCAGGGTATGAAATGCATAGCCCTGGGGCTGGGACAAGTAGCTAGGCTTTCTCAGTCCCAGAGCTGTGCTCTGAACATGTGCAAATGTTGACTAGATTGGGCTAGCTCATGTCCAATCGAAGTTAGTGCACCTTCTCAGGTGAATTAATGTAGATTGGGCAACCATTTTTTGCCCAATGTAACCTCCTTAAAAATATGTACAGATTGGCACTTACATTGACCTAACCTTAGTTGGCTGATCTAAGTACCCCAGTGTCAAAGGTATTTTTGCCCTTATCTATAGGTAGGAGGTTTGTGACTGCTTTATTCATTGTTAGCTGTGAATAAATCCTGAATAAATCCTTTCCTCTAAGACAGTTCAATTTGCCATTAGATTTAACTCTGCTGGCATGTAGGACAACAAAACCTCCTTTCTGAAAAAAAGTTTATCACCCAAGATGTAGGACATGAGCATTTTGTATTTATGAAACTCTGTGTTTCCCTCCAGTTATCCTGGGTACCCCGATCAGGTTCTCCTTGATTTCCAATTTGGTTCAACTTTCTGTTCTGCTATTTTCCCCAGTCCAAAGCTTATCATATTTACCATCCTATTCCTAATAATAACAACCACCCCCTCATCACCATTACTGGCTATTTTTGGAAAGGGAGGTGGGTAGAAGTTAATGCATCAACCTGTCCCTTTGGTCTTGATTTGATCTTTCAATTCTTTATTTTTGTTTCTAAGATTCATGTTATAATGTATGAGGTTTTTTTTCTTTATAGGTTAATTGGTCCTGAGCAACTCCTGAGGTAGGAAAGCTGGGGGCTTGGCACTCGCAGAGGTAGTTAGGTCAAAGGATGTAGTCATCATGGGTGACCTGAACTTTCCAGACATCTGCTGGGAAGAA
This sequence comes from Crocodylus porosus, assembly GCF_001723895.1. NCBI lineage: Eukaryota > Metazoa > Chordata > Crocodylia > Crocodylidae > Crocodylus > Crocodylus porosus. The sequence goes on along the minus strand of NW_017728906.1, from coordinate 125,416,519 downwards.
CAGTCAGCCAGGTCTGACTGCTCACGTAGGTTCCTAGCCAAAATGCAGGACCTCCATCTAACCCAGGAGGTACACAGCCCCACCAGGGGAGATGCCTTGTTGGACCTGGTGCCAACCATGGGTGCTGACCTGGTGAGGGGGCTGCGGGTACTCAGGCACCTGGGCAACAATGATCATCGCCTGCTGGAATTCACCATCCAGTGCAAGGTGGCAAAGACCTACAGCAAGGCAGCAGCCCTGGATTTCAGGAGGGCAGATTTCAATGAGCTAAGGAGAACAATCGGGGAAGCACTGAGGTCCCGGAGGGGAGGGGAGCCAGGTGTCCAAGAAGAGTGGTTACTCCTTAAGGAGACGATCTTCCAAGCCCAAAGGGAGGTAATCCCAACACAGATCAAAGGGGGCAGGAGAGCACAAAAGCCCCCATGGCTCAGCAAAAGCATCCGGGAATGTCTCCTAGCTAAAAGGGAGGTGCACACCCAATGGAAGGGAGGGGCCATCACCAGGGAGGATTATACTGCAGTTGCTCACGGATGCAGGGGGGCAGTCAGGAAGGCCAAGGTGGAGATGGAACTGGGACTAGCTTTCCGAATCAAGGACAACAAGAAGCCCTTTTTTAAATACACAGGGGGCAAAAAGAAGGTTCCAGGTAACGTGGAGCCCCTGCAGGACAAGCTAGGAAATTTGGTCATCACACCAGATGGCAAAGCTAACATATGTAACGATTTCTTTGCCTCCATTTTCCTGAGCAGGGACCGGAACAGCCACCCCCCTTCTGGGCCCCCCTTAAACCCCAGAGGAGGCACACCTAGGCCAAGGGTTAGTGAGGAACTAGTTAGGGAACTTCTGAAGGGACTGGATGTATTCAAATCAACTGGTCCAGACAATCTCTACCCTCAAGTACTGAGGGAATTAGCTGAGGTCATTGCGGGACCCCTGGCACGGCTTTACGAGCACTCGTGGTGCTCTGGTGTGGTGCCAGAGGACTGGAAGAGGGACAATGTGGTTCCCATCTTCAAAAAGGGGAGGAAGGAGGACCCGGGAAACTATGGCCAATTAGTCTTACCTCAATCCTGGGTAAGCTTTTTGCGAAAATTATTCTGCCACATGTCCGCAAGGGGCCAGCAGCGGAGATTATGCTTAGGGGCAACCAACACAGGTTCATTAGAGGCAGGTCCTGTCAGACCAACCTGGTGGCCTTCTATGACCAGGTCACCAAATCCTTAGATGCAGGGGAAGCAGTGGACATAGTCTTTCTGGACTTTCGGAAGGCTTTTGACACTGCCTCTCACCCCGTTCTCATTAAG
>NW_017728906.1:125407029-125414661 GCF_001723895.1 Crocodylus porosus | reverse complement strand
GGATGAGAATAGGAGGGGATTCAACACTGACAAGTGCAAGGTACTGCACCTGGGGAGGAACAACCGGCACCATACCTACAGGCTGGGGAACTTCTTTTTCTCGTCAGTACAGAGGCAGAAAAGGATCTTGGAGTCATCATTGATGCCAAGATGAACACGGGCCGGCAGTGTGGGGACACGGTCAGGAAGGCCAACCATACCTTGTCATGCATCCACAGATGCATCTTGAGCAGGTCCAAGGAGGTGATACTCCCCCACTCTATGCGGCACTGGTCAGGCTGCAGCTGGAGTACTGCGTCCAGTTCTGGGTGCTGCACTTCAAGAGGGAGAGGGTCCAAAGGAGGGCCACTCACATGATCAGAGGGCAGCAGGGCAGGCCCTACGAGGAGAGGTTACGGGATCTGAACCTGTTCAGCCTCCACAAGAGAAGGCTGAGGGGGGATCTAGTGGCCTGTTACTAACTAGTCGGGGGGACCAGCAGGCATTGGAGGAGTCCCTGTTCCTCCAAGCACTACCAGAAGTGACTAGAAATAACAGTCACAAGCTGGCAGAGGGTAGATTTAGGCTAGATATCAGGAGGTGCTACTTCATTGTCAGGGTGGCTAGGATCTGGAACCAATTTCCAAGCGCAGTGGTGCTGGCTCCTACCCTGGGGGTCTTTAAGAGAAGTACACCTTGCTGCGGTCATTTGGCCCCAGTACTCTTTCCTGCCATGGCAGGGGGTCAGGCTCAATGATCTGCTCAGGTCCCTTTCGACCCTAGAAACTATGAAACTCAATATGCATTCCTTAAATCCTCTCCCTGTCTCTGCCGTTCTTCTTATGTTTTCTCCGCTTCTTCATATTCTCCACATTTTAGGCTACAAAGATGCCAAAATGACCAAAAAACCACAGTATGTTGTCTGCTTCTTGTTTTCTTCATTTCCTGTTCTAATTCGCCCTTTAGGTCATTTACTTACTTTTCCCTATGAGTGATTTTGTTATCAAGTGTCAGATGTGCCATATATAAATCTTGCTTGTTTCTTTTTTCCTTACTTTTGGGCATTTTCTTTTTTCTTCTCCCTACTCCGAGCAAGGGGCATACATAATTTCAAGGGTTATTTTCATTTATTACATTCCACACCAATAAAGCACCCCTTTCATAAATTACATGTTGAATTACAAAACTCTGGAGACCTCCTTGCTTTCCGTTTTTCCATTTGCCATGTTTTTTATTCTTTAAAATGTTTTTCTAAGACCAGTCTTTTGAAGGCACTTCACCAATGTAGTGCTATAATTCACTTCCCTAAACTAGGTAGCTGGGTGCCAGATCTATAACAACCAGGTTCCAACATCTATCTGGTTATTTTCTCTACCTGATTAAGAAGCTATGGTCCCTGTTAGCTGATTTGTTTGATACTGGCTATGGTGCCAGTTTCTATTGACAAAGTTCACTCACAGAGGTTACCTTACAATGGAAATCTTTTCCAAAATGTATACTCAACCATTCCTTCTTGTATACCTACTTGGGTTAAACCAGAAACTGCAAAGAAGTTTCTAGGCCTTTCCTAAAATGGTTTATCTAGTTTCTGACAAACTTCATGTCTTTGTTTAAGCAACAGCATTCCAGACTCAGTAGACAATTTACTTTTATTAGTTTCTCCTTGGTACAAATGATCATTTGGAGAGCAATGCAGCCATCTCTTCAGCCTTACATTAAAATCAACAAAGTGTTGCAATTCAAGATCAGTTTTGTATAAGTAAAAGTACTGTGAGACTATGGTTCACAGATCTATACTTAGGTTCAAATCCAATCCCTTTTTTGCCAGGTAAGTAGCACTTCTAGAGCTAACATTAGCCATGCAAGTGACATTTGGGGCCAATTTTCACTCTTCTTTTGCACCCAGGGCAGTGCACAAGCTCCATATAGGTCTCCAAAATACAAGTAACAAAAAAAACATGACTAGCAACTGCTTGATAGAGGGCAAAGAGAATCATGACGACACCCTCCGCCCTTTTAGCATATTATTTAGGATATTTTCCCAGCGGGTGGGAAGCCCAACTTCTGTCCCCTCCCCCAAGTCTAAATTTCCTATCCTAACAAAATGATAGGGGCTAGGTACAGCAAAGAATAGCCTTCATCCCTCCTGTTGAAGCAGGCCCATTGGATGGTTAAGAGAGGAGGAGTCCAGAAACAGGGAAAGTAAGGAATGTGGTTCAATTCAATGATGTGGCACTCTTTGGGAAGGGCAGAGGCCTCAGATTCTATCTGCTTGTTTCAATTATATTTATACATTTGGCATTTAATACTAATTGAATAAAAAAACTAGACAGCAATGGGAGAACTGCTTCCTCATTAGGAGTTATGCACATTCCTGGGATAAAATAGGATTTAAGATTCATGGAAGGGGCCCAAATGCCACTTACATGAATAAAATTAGCCACTCAAATACTGGAAGTATAAGGCATTGACTAACTTAGATTGCTTCATTTGTTTCCCCAAGCACTGCAGTATCATCTGTGCAATGCTTTGACCTCTATAGATCCAAAGCAGATACAAATTATTAAAAATACTTTTATCTCTTTTATGTCAGCAGCAGAAAGCACCAAGAAAGGTAAGAACTCCTTTCAACCCAATAAATCTAGCAGATCATACAGAGTGCTCTGAAAGCACTTTTACTGGAAACACCATCTGGAGTTCAGTGTCTGCTGGTGCTGTATGTTACCTTCTCAAAGTGCACAATGCCACAACCTCTGAAACATAAAAAGACTAAAACAGAAACAAATGCACTAATGAATCATGTGGCATTGCAGTGTAGTCAACAAAGATGCATCAGAGGAAGGAATCTGAATCAAAGGTATGTTACAAATAATTAGACAACAACAATAGGGTATGATGAGGAGGACAAATGTTATGCATCCTACAAGTAATGAAACTGTGGAGACAGCAAACTCCATCAATTAGTTCTGTGCTCATGGCTCATTAAAGAGCAATGAGGTTAGACTCAGAAAACATACGTTATCGCTTTTGCCAGGATTTGAAATGATCTGAACTTATGCTTTCTTGTGATTTAATGTTCAGATAGTAAGAAATGGACCATTCCCAAGCAAGTTGTATTTTTGTTGCATGCCTGAAAAAGGAAGAAAGACAAACCTCCCAAATAATATAGGTCCAGGATAAATCCAATCCATGAAATAATGTTCTGGGGCCTACTGGGCTCCCAAAGGACTGGGAATTTAAGGGTGAGGCAAGCAAGGGTGGGACCTGCCACCAAAATCTGGGGCACAGAACCCCATTGAGGCCACATGTCAAAGAGGGCAAGTGAAGTTTGTATTAACCCCCACACCACTGCCATTCATCCCACTACTGCTGCCATCCAGTCCACAAGGTGCTCTTCAGTCTGGATCTGGCCAAGGGGATAGGATAAGTTTGACACCTCTGGTCAAGTAGTTAAGACCCAAGATGAAGGAGTCCTGAATTCTGAATCATTTTTAGATTGGTCAGGGCTCAAATACATATAGCCTTTGCCTTTGCAGGGTACTCTAACCATCAGACAAGAGGCAAAGTTTGTGTGGTGCTGGGGAGGGGAGAGGAGAAGGGAATCAGGGGGAAACTCTTCATCCCTCCAATTGAAGTTGGAGCCTGTACAGTAAAAACTGCAAGATTCATGGGGCCAGAAGAAAGAGTAAACAATGAGAAGCAGGAATGTTGTTCCAGTGATGAGGGCATTCACCTAGAAGAGAGGAGGCTTATTACTGCTCCCAATAAAGTTTCTGTATTGCATTCAGTGATTCTCTAGTGAAGCATTCCTAAGTCCTACTCTGTGTTATTTGCTCTCTGATTCCATGCAACTTGCCTTCCTGATTACATAGTTGCCCAGCTTCAATAGGCAGGATAGAGAATATCCTCACCCACATTAACCAATAGCCCGATGGTCAGGGCACTCTTGCAAGAGATGTTGAGGAGAGCTGCAGAATCTATAGGCAAGGAGCTTTCATCCCATTTTTAAGGGTGGGGGCTTTACTACCATTCAACTGAATTCTTGAGATTTGTATCATCTGTCCACTCTATCTTGTGGTAACTAAAAGTTAAACCATGTAAAGTTATTGTGGTTTATCTTGACTTACTGTGGAGAAGGTAGATGCAATAATTATAATGGAGCCTCTGATTCAGGATCATTCTTCATAAGATCCACAGTGAAAGGTGGGAGTTGATGATCTGATCACTAGGCCACCATAACATGGTGAGCATTTCTTTCAGCAATGTTTTAAAAAGAAAGAATGAGCCTGTTGCCTATGTCCAAAAATATGGCTTAGGTTCACAAGAGATGCCAGGTTGTGAATCCAAATATCACATAGACACCTTACCCAGAATTGTACCTAGCTATGGAGAGGTGGGATTTCAGATACAATCCTCTTTACTGTTTCAGTGTGTCTGGCTCAACACCTCCAGCTCAGTCTGCTGCTTATTTTGAATTTCATTCATAGGCTTGTAATCATCTCTTTGAATTACATTGAGAACCTATGTATTGAACCTGAGTTTGTGAATTCCAGTCTGCAATTTAGACAGTTGATATTTTTAGATGTTAGGGACATTCATTGTCACCATGCCTCACTATATATGTGGGGCAATAGTCCCTAATACCTAACACTGTAAAATGTTTACTAAGCAAAAAGGAAAAGAAAAAAACCCAACCCATTTCTCATACAAGAAAGGTCCAGTGATCACTTCTGTATGTTGAAGACTACCAACTTCAAAACTCAGGAAAATAAGATGAAAAGGGAGATTTCCAGCATACTCTTTTAAGTTCCTATAAATATTTGGGCTGTTTTCCTTGTAAAGCACCAGAAGATACACTGTAGAGCACAATTATGCATCAGATGTTCTTATAGGTCTTATCAAAATGCAAGTGTAAACATTAAGGAAAAAAAGCAACACCATATATTTCATATGCAATTAAAACTGCCCCAAACTGTGGTTTAATTTCCTGACTGGTTATTATTATATCAGGGGAATATCCAAATAATATGATACATTGTTCTTAAAATCTAAGATTCACTGTTTATTAAAGAGAGCTTTTAGCCTCCTTTTATTTATTTTTATAAACAAACATCTGTATATTTAACAAAGGAGGCAAAATATTATATTTCAGGAAAAAGAAAACTTAAAGACAGGGGGAGTTACAGAGTAAGCAACTGTGTGCAAATTGCTTTCATGTAGCTTATTTCTTGCAGCAAATTGATGGGGACTGATATTCTTGTTGAATAAGAATTCAACACAAACTCAAGACCTTGGCTACATGATTAGTCTAATTGTAGGCAGAAGAGGGGCATTTTGTAATACTCCCATTGGAGTACTGTATGAAATAATTTACTTAAGGAGCAACTGATGCCTTCTGGAAAACTTTGAAAAATGCTGTAGTTAGGAGCACTTAGTCTGTGTGTCACATAGCTTCTGTTTTTTATTCTATCATTTTTATTATTAGAGACAAGAAAATATTGCATTTGCATGAAAATATATTTGCTCCTTAAGAATTCATCTATCACTCACCTAAGATCATAATCCTGTCTTAGTGTCATCATAAGCACTCCCACAACAACCTACCATAATGTCACAAGCAGGCAATTTCAATTTTTGATGAGGAAAAAAAACCAAGGAGCAAATGAACACATAATAAACAGGAAATTGCCTCTATCTAAATGTTCCTAAAATGGCAAGACAGAGACTGAGTGTTCAAGAAGTTAGAGTTGCATTTAGTAAACCCATGTTCAATTTCTTGATTCACCACAGTTACATGGGCAACTCCAAGCACCAATATGCCTCTGCTCCCCATCTGTATAAAGAAGTTAATAGTATTTCTCCATCTCACTGAGATGTTGTAAATATATATATACTTTTAACAAGGTGAGATATTCATACGCTAGGGCAAAGGAAACAATATATCATAGTATCATAGTACTTAGGGTCAGAAGGGACCTAAACAGATCATGAGGTCTGACCCCCTGCCCCAGGCAGGAATGAGTGCCAGGATCATATCACCTCAGCCAAATATCAGTCCAGCCTCATCTTGAAGACCCCCAAAGTAGGAGAGAGTAACACCTCACTTGGAAGCCCATTCCAGAGCCTGGCATTAGATACATATGATAGATACAGCACACACACATCTTAAATTTTAAAAAGGGGAACAAAGGCTCTCATCGAGATAGATGTTGAATGACCAGCATGAATAGACTCTATAGCAGTCAGCCTTGACTTTGGCATAGAGTAATATATTCTTGCACAGTTTGTGTAGGGGGATTTTGGGTGGAAAACTGTCACCTATCCAAAAGAGTAGGGGTGACATCCTATTCTTCCCTGTTCATCTAAGTGGCCATTTCTTTGGTCATCTACGTGATATTTTCAGCACTTACATATCCAGAGGGACTCTGTTCCTGGACACACAGCCCTCTGTGCATGGATGACAGCATATGCATGCAAACCTGTCATGTGCATTGACAACAAAATGGGTAAGGCATGAGATGCTTCCCCCAACAGCTGAGTGGCTAGGATACCCACCTGGAAAATGAGTAGACCTGAGTTTTATCCTCCTCTCTTCCCCAGAGAATTTGAACCTAGATATTTTTAACTTACCAGCGTATATAACAATCACACCACAGGTCAGACACTATCAAGGCCTTCTCCAAAAGCTGAGCCATTAATGTAGTCATTGGGAAAAAGGATAGAGGGAAACACAAAGGGAAGCTTGTTCCTCACAAGAAGCAATGGCCTAGGCTAAAAGCTAACACCTTCTCCTTTCAATGCCAGCAGCCAGTCTCACTGAGCCACATACCCCTAGCCTGATGTAGGTCCCTCCCAGGTTTACCCAGCATGCCAGCTTCAAAAGGAGAACTGGAGATTCAGTAGGATTCTCAAGTGCAGAATTAGAACTGAATTAGAATTGAGTGACTATGCCAAACAGATTTGAAATGTATCAAACTCCCTTTTCAGAGAGAGTGTCGCAGAGCCCTGTGCCTGAAAGTGGAAATGGCTCAGGAGAGACCCCTAGTGGCGTGGAGGGGGAGGCTCAGCTGCCAGGTGCTGGTTGCTAGGACAACCAGTGAAAACCAGCTGACAGGAAGGGGCAGGGCTTGGCCCTTCTTAAGCCCAGGACTGAGGCCAGGAGAGCAGTTCCCCTCTGGTGGCAAAGGAAGGGGGAGCTTGGCCAGTGTAGAGAGAGAGAAGAAGCCAGACTGCTTGAGCATCCCTTGGTTCCTGCCATGGGTCGGAGTATTTCCCAGTAGGGATTGAATGTTATTCTGACCATACGGTTTAGCTTATCATAGAATCATAGAAGTAGGGTCAGAAGGGAGCTTGTAGATCTTCAAGTCCGACCCCCTGCCTGGGTGGGAGAAAAACTGGACTCAAATGAGTCCAGCCAGGTAGGCATCAAGCCTCTTTTTAAAGATCCCCAGGGTAGGAGCCAGCACCACTTCTCTTGGAAGCTGGTTCCAGCTCCTAGCTGCCCTAACTGTGAAGTAGTTCTTGCGGATGTCTAATCTAAACCTACTCTCTAATAATTTGTGTCCATTATTCCTTGTCATGCCAAGGGGCACTAGGGGAAACAGTGTTTCCCCCAAACCCTTCTGGTCCCCCCTAGTGAGTTTATAGACAGTC
>NW_017728906.1:125386033-125405208 GCF_001723895.1 Crocodylus porosus | reverse complement strand
AGTTCCGCTTTCTCCTCTGGCGCAACCACCAGATTGCTCAGTGTACTTTGCAGGGGCCCCACATTACCCAGTGCCTTCTTCATCCTCCCTATATATTTGAAAAACGACTTTTTACTATCCTTGATCTTGGACACTAGTCCTAGCTCTATGTCCACCTTAGCTTTCCTCACAGCCCCCCTAAAGACCCGAGCAGAGGAGGTATACTCCTCTTTGGAGATAGCACCCCCCTTCCACTGGGTGTACACTGCCTTTTTGGTAAGCAGGCATTCCCGGATGCTCTTGGTGAGCCAGGGGGGTTTCAGGCGCTCTTGCCCCCCTTGCTTTATGTTATAGCCAGGAAGCTTGGATTTGTGCTAGAGCTGATTGGCTGGTGGTATTGCTTTGGTCTGTGGTTTTATAAAACCAGAGGACTGGGTGAGGCTATTAGGGGTTGGAGGAGGCCTCACAGGGGCTCCACGGTAGCGTGGGGGCCCTGATGCCAGAGAGGGCACCTGATTTTGGGGTGCATTGACCCTGGCCCCAGTGTGGGCATTTGCAAGAGAGGCCCCAGTGTGGGCAATTGCGAGAGAGGCCCAGAGAGCACCAGTGAGGGCTTGGGCTGTGAGGCAAGCCAGAGAGTGACAGTGGGGCGTGGAGCATGAAGTTGACCAAATAATGACCGGTACATCTGCGAGGCTTGGGGTGTGGTACAGGGGTGGTTGGAGCCACACATAGCCCCTAAGGCTGGGGTGCACTGAGTCACCCGAGATAGAACACAGACTGGGAGACATCAGGGCACTGTGTCAGAGAGGACTAAGGGCAGCCTCCCTTAAACTGTTAACATCAAAGACGTGGTGGGCAAGATTGTGAGGGTGCTTTTAATATCATCTTGGCACGGTAGGGGGTGCTAGGGGAGTTCATAGCCACCCCTAGGACCCCACCCTGTGACAGAGAGGATATCAGTTATCAATTTGGGGGCTGGACTTGATGATCTCCTGAGGTCCCTTCCAGCCCTAATGTCTATGAAATCTATGAAATGTATCCTTATTAATGGAAAAGTCAAGGGGAGCTCTGTTCCGTGCTGCGAATGATAATTACTCTTCTTCCTATGACAAAATGTATAAAAAAGGGGAAGAAGAGATAGAATTGTAAAGCTAGATAAAATAAAGCCTTTTTGTTGATACTTTTAGGATACAAAATACCTGGTCACTCATGGCAGATGTTTTTTACTTGCTGCCTTGACACAACATCTTTTGTTCTGGACCTTGCTTACTTACCTGGTATTTATTTTCTCCACCACTTAAGCTTAATTTCCAACACACCAAGTTTGGTCTATTAACTTTTCAGTCCCATTCTCCTCTTGTTTAACCAGACACAATCCCAGCACCATCTTTGAGTTTAATCAATGAAACCTTTTTGTTTGGCCTAATCTAGTCTATTTGCCTCCCTATACCTTTTATACTTCCATCATTATTTATTGTTATAGATAATTAAAATATTTTGTAAACTTTCACCCACTTTCCAGCACTAAAGCTGGGTAGACCTCCAATTAGTCTACCATGCATCATGGCCCAAAACATGAATAATCTGGGAACTAACTGGAAGTGTTGGATTGACTCCTCTAGTGGGCTGGAATAATTCTTGCACTGGCTGAAAATAGTGTTGTATCTAAACTCCACTGATCTTTGAGAAGTTGAGATCTTGTTTTGAATCCAAGCTTCACAATTTAGGTCCATCATATGTCATATTCTATATAAACATATAAACCTGTTCAAGAATGCCCTCTGGTATTGTCCTTTGGCAAGGATGGAAGTGGGGATGACGGGGGTGGTCTTTTGTATGATTTTTTTTAACTGTGAGATTGTATTTGTTGGAGGAAGAGAAGTATTATGCATTTTAGGAGACATTCACAGACCCTCTGTAGGAAAGCAGGGCGTGGGGGTTGGAAGGAACATGGGGGAGCAGGTGTGAGGCAAAACAGTGGGTGTGGGTAGGCAGACAGTGTTGGAGGGAAATGGAAAGAGGTTATGTATAATGAGATATGAGTAGGGACTGGGGAGAACATCTGAGATGGGCTGGAGGATTTGTTTTCTTGGGTACAAAGCAGGGAAGTTGGGTGGAGTACTAAAGTTTTAGGGTGTCAGTTGAGGAATTGGTTGTTTCTTACCTTTGGGGCTGTTTGTTATTGTAAGCTGCTCTGAGCATTTCTGGACAGGGCAGGATATAAAATGTAATAATATTACTAATAATACCAGTGACAACAATAACAATGATGATAATATCTGTGGGGGAGGTGGTTATTATAGATACAATAATCCATTACCAACATATATTATAGATGCTACAAACTGATGACAAAGCATGTTCACATTACTTCTGTCTAACATTGTTTATACTCACACAAACTGTGAATTTGCAGGTAGTGTTTATATACAGTCTATTCCCTAGGGGTGACCTATAGGCATTCAAGCTTTCACAGCAGAAAGACTACATGCCATGCATGTTGATTTTTAGACCCTTTAAGAAAACATAATATTGGCTATAAACTCAGATTTATGTCTGTCTAATTTAATCAAATGCTAACAATCTGCAAAGATGTTGAAATATATGAAGAAAACTTATTCCAGCTTTCAATATGCTCTTTAAATCTGTACCTCTTCCATTTTAAAAAAAAGAAAAATTAGTTACATAAAATTATTTATTAAGATTCTCCTTAGAAATTCAGGATAGAGGGAGGCAACACAATATATTCTGAATGGAAATACATTCTTATTTTATAGAGAACTCACAGAAATCTTTAATTAAGAAACTGCCAAACCTTTTATCGTGAAATTGTACAACAAAAAATACATTTCAGCTGGGACCAGCAAATTGCCATATTTGTACATAAAAGAAGCAGAATGATTTAAAGCTGAAACTCAGTAAATTACAGATTCTGCATGTCTTACATAACCCCATTATAAAAAAGGCTCCTCTTCTGCTGAAACCTTTGAGCACTTCTCACTGTTAGCAGGTTCCTTTTTAATGATTTAAATATTATACAAATACATAGGCATTCTTGTGCTTTCGATAATCAGAATTTGAAATTAAAATAGGTTGCTGAGAGTGATTTTACACATGAATGTCTGTAAGGTAGAAAATGTGGATTCAGAAAACCTATTTAAGATTCTGAATTCATATAAATAGCTGTGGGCCCAATTCAGCAATATGTTCAAACATGTGTGTAACTTTAAGTGTGTGACCAGTCTCATTTGAATTAATAGCAAATGCTTATAAGTGAATCGGGCATGATGGCAAACCACAAGCCAAGTTTTCATACGGGATTAAATTGGTAGTTTCATTGATATCCTTGCTGTTGATGTTTTAAAATCAGTGGAATTAGCATGATTTATGCCAGCTGAGGATCTAAGGCCAGATTTTGAACACATTTTGGTATTTCCCTGCCCTCTGATATAAATCCAAAAAAACAGCCAGAGCACTTACCATGATCCACCTAGCTCACCAATTAAAAAGGCAGAGAATGGAGGTTTGAGATACAGTTCTCTCTTTATGGCCCATCGCTTGGAATCCTTTCATGAGAGTAGGTTTCTGCAATCACTCTTTGAAACAGTTCATCAGCTATCACCCTGGTGGTGCTCCTGCAGCTTCTGCCTATTTCACCTAACAACCTAGTAGTTAGAGTACTTACCCAGGAAATTGTAGACCTGGGTTAAAGTACTCCCTCAGGATGAAGAGGTTCCTACCCCCATCTCCCTCTTCTCAGAAGAATATCCTCACAAGTCTACAAGCTATTGTGGGTGGGGAAAAAGGAAGAGGGCACTCTCCACTTCTTCTGTTGAAACTGTACAGGGTTTTCATCTGTCTGTAAATGTATAGACAGTCCATAAAAAAAACAGGGTAGAAACACCTGTCTGTAAATTCTGTATGAAAATTGCAACATCTAAAAGTCATGAACCAAAAACAGCTCCACAAAATCAGCTCTGGAAAAGCAAGGAGCTGATGAAGCCCCATGCTTGGACACATTGCTGAAGCTCAGATGGAGCACAGCAGTGCCACCTGGTGTTCAAGCGGGAGGAGGCACTCCAAAGGTATCTCTCAGGGCTTTGTGGCTCCTTCCCTTAACTCCACCAGCCATGTGCTGCTGCTAGTGCGGGTGCTGCCTTCCATCTGCCTGTAACACTTCTGGGTTGAAGACAGGCATAGTGTTCATTGGACCAGGGTAAAAGCTCTGTGTGTGTTGTGCTTTGTGTGTCTGTGTTGTGCTGTGTCTCCATTGGGCTGGATGTGTGTGTGTCCCCTTGATGTATGTGTGTCCCCTGTGTGTTGTGCAGTCCCTCACCCTTGCAGCTCCCTCCCCTACTTGGCCTGCTACCCACCCCCCACCAAATTTCACCTGCAGCCCAGCAGCATCCCTCCCCATTTATCAGGTTCTGATTGGCTATCCAGGCTGTCATGGGAGGAGGGTAGGGGAGGAAGCAAACCACCAGAATCCAGCAGGACAGGTGGTCCCCCTGGGAGGGGTGCCTTCTGAGATACCAGAGGACTGTGAATTGGTCATTTGATCTCCTGTAAACAAAGGTTAGGTTGAGCTGATTAGCACAGCTCAAAGGAATACCTCACTTCAAATGGTGTAACTTTAAGACTCTGAGGGCACGTACAGATGTGTGTGGATGTTTAGTTCCCCAGGAATAACTAGCAGCAGCACTTCTTGCACTGCAACTACTGGTCCCCAGGGAACAGCCATTCTACACATGGTTTAGCATATAGCAAATTACCCCAGGAGTAGTAGGGGAGGCTGGGGCCAATAGGGGAGGTTTCCCGGGGCTGCAGCCAAGGTGATTCTGCCACATGGAGTCTAACAACGGAGTGCAGCTCCAGGTGGCCCAACTCCGCTTTTCAGCAGTGATTACTTGGACAGCACTCATTTGGGATATCCATCAGTGCTGACCTGGGATATCCAGGGGTCAAAAAAAAACTGTGGAAAAAAAAATGGTGCAGCACAGCACCACGGAGCATGGAAAACACTGGACAGTGTGGTAAACGTGTTTGCAGCACCACATACTGCATGACTGCGCTTGTCTGGATGCACCCCTAGGGCACGTCCAGATGAGTGCAGACATGTGGTATATGGTGACGCAGACCTGTCTGTGGCACCACACGTTGCACACGCCACACATGCAGGCATTCCCAGCGCTGCTACTTTGCAGCACAGGGGTGGGGGGGTTGACCCCAGGATATCCAGCCAGACTCCCTGCTGCAGAATCAGCATGGCTGCAGCTCCTAGAGGCCCCCAGGACTCCAGGTACTACCCCAGACTCTCCTACCCCACTCAGGGTAACATGCCATGCACCAGAGCACATATGACATGGGTGTTCCTCAGGAGACAAGTAGCAGCAGCACAAGATGTACTGCTGCTACTTGTCCCTGGGAAAACTAAGGCCATGTGTAGATGAAACAAGGTGCGTGTACATGACATTTTAAAGTGGGCTAAATGCTTTTTGCACTGCTTTAATGGTGTCAGTGTTTGCATGCCTCGGTGGCATATTGTACATTAATTCCAGCCACTGTAGGAAATTCGGCGGCATATTGCGCCTTAAATGACTTGGGGCACAGCAAACTAAAACTCCGAGGAGCAGTTTTAGTTTGCTGCTGCTACAGCCGCGGGGCGAAGCACTGGGTTCCATGCAGCTTAGGGGCTCTGCAGGAAGCCCTGCAGGTAGCCTGGCAGCAGCCCAGAAAGACAGGCTCCACCCAAGACAGGGAAAAAGAAAAGCAGTGAGCCTGATTCCCCCCTGCCCAGGAGCTGCTCAGGAGCCCAGTGCTTCCCTTTGTGGCCACAGTGTCCCCCGGGACCACCGGAGCCAGGTGCCTGTGGGCGGGTACCGCCTTGTGGGGGGCCACCGCTGCCACAGAGGGAAGCACCAGCCCCCCCAGCCCAGGGACCGCTCTGCTTGCCAGCAGCTCACCCTCCCCTTCCCACCACCAGGGAGGCAGGTAAGTCAGTGTGTGCACAACACAGGGGTTTAACTGGCCCTAAATTGAAGTGTTGTTTTTAAAAACCCATTGCTTCAATTTAGGGCCCCCATTTAATCTACACATACCCATACATTCTAGCACTTGTTAACAAGCAGGAATGTGAGATTCTTCATATTTTAAGTGCTTTTAATGAGGTTCAATTGTAACTTCACCTACAGTTCTTAGAGGAGGGAACACAGGTTTGCTCCCTCCCAGCCAAATGCTCTTACTGCTTGAGGATCTAGGCACCTCAGGGATTAACCACCAGTTAAGCTGGAACTTTTAGAAGTGTGATTGTGCATTCTGGTGTCTAAATCCTTTTTTTTTTTTTTTTGGATCTGGTCTTTGCAATGCTAAACTGAGCTATCCCTACATTTCATAAGTATAGGCCTTGATTCATCTATATCTGTTAAACTGTGGACCACTCATTCATGGCATAATTACTTAGGGCAATGTCCCATTTATCTCTGTGGAATTTTGCTTGTATAAAGACTTAGAGTCAGACTGTTAATTTTAACAGAAACCTGTTCAGTTTTGTCACAAAAATGGGTCTCCATATGTACTGTAACTGAATTATTAAGTGGACAGATTATTTGCCTGAAGACTTCTTTATCTGGCCTAGAAAAATGTGTGGGCCATATTGTACTAAATGAGTTCTGGCTGATATAAAATGATAAGCACCCTGCTTTTCACATTCTTTCCTTTTAACCCACATTTTGTTGTATATTATTGCAAACAACTGAGTTCAGAGAGAAAACCCATTCTAACAGAAGGTACAGTCTAATGCTGTCTCCTTACAAGCAATTACCATGGGACCTAGGAACAAAAGCAAATGTTACAGAGACTGATTGTTCTGGTCCTGTTTATTTTTGGGAAGTTTTGTTGAGCTAGTTATAGATTCTGTATCATCAGTACTTTAGGATCATCACAAGACCCCCACCCTTGAAAAAGCTCATGCTGCTAGTCCTTAAAATGCATCCCTGAGCATTTATTTGCATTTTTCCATTTACTGACAAATCAATTAATATAAAACTATACAAGTGGACTAACCATTGATAAAATCCCAGCCTCCACTTCTTATAGTAGGAGCAGCTATCCCACAAATCAAAAGGAAAGGATGGAAGAAACCATGCCAGTGCTGATAAATATCATTCTTATATTTAAAAGGAATTCAACTTTAAGAGCTTTAGAAACATGTGTTATCCTCTAAAGCCTAGAAGGGATTTATGGCACACTTCCTAGAGATACTCCAGTCAGAGTTACACCATTCCTTTTGACAAGCTCTTTGAAATTGGCACAACTCAAAGGGTAGCCTTTTTGTTATTTCTGTGGAATTGTAAAGACTTTGATATTATTAGTTTTAAAATAGAAGCTTTTATGTTAAGATCACATTTATGATTTTGAATGTCCTAGTAGAGAGTCAGAGTGATTTAGTAAGTTAGGAAAGGCAGTCTGGAAACTACTACACAGCACAGAATCTTAATGAAGCCATAAGGTAAAATACATCTTTGAAAACAACTTATCTCTATAAAACACAGTATAGAATCATAGCACTAAAGAATTTGGCAGTGAGACTCCTATTATTCTTGAGTGAGTCATCATTTGCATCTGATTTGTTCATATTGTTTCATGAATAGTATGCTAACAGCAGGCCATCTTACCCCAGATACCAAGGAGCAGAAGTAAAGGCCTCTGAGTACTCTGGGCATTTGTAATGCATCCAAATATGGAAACATCCATAGTTTAAAAGAAAAATGGTTTAAAGCTTTGTCTTAGATAAACAGGTACAATAATGCATTTCCAGCATACATCTCCCCCTACTACTCTACTGCACTGTAGACCTGCAGGAGATTTCTGCCAGGAATCATGGG
The DNA here is from genome assembly GCF_001723895.1 of Crocodylus porosus. Classification (NCBI taxonomy): domain Eukaryota; kingdom Metazoa; phylum Chordata; order Crocodylia; family Crocodylidae; genus Crocodylus; species Crocodylus porosus. The sequence continues at coordinate 125,397,343 of NW_017728906.1, read as the reverse complement.
TTGTGAGAAATGGATATCTCAGACACTGGATTAATACATCCATGTGGTCCCATCCCTAACCTAGCCAGGGACTAGTGTTCAATGTACTCTTTCTTTTCTCCAAACCAGAAGCAGCCAGATAGTTCTATGACTCAGTTTCATGCAGGGACGATGTGTAGGGGGTGCACGTGCACCCCCTGAGAGTGCTGGTGTGCCCCCTGGTAGCCAGCGTTTCCCACTTAAGCAATTGTCGGGAGGGGGAGGGCAAGTGAAAGTGCTGGTGCTCCCCTTGAGAGCACCGACCAGGGAGTGGAGACACCAGAAGAAGCGATCCTTGCAGTGCCCCTGCTGGTACTTCTGGGTTGGTGTGATCGGTGACAGGGGACACCCCCCCCACCACCTGGTTGCTGACTGGCCACTTTGGGGGGCAAGTGCCCCCCCCCAACTCAGGAGGCACCAGTCATCCATGGTTTCATGGATGTCCTGACTATGATTCTGTTTTGATTGGAGGATTCTATCTTATCAGATCCCTGAAATTGCATGCCAGCAAAGGCCATTCTACTCAAATATTTTTCATTTGTGCAAGATTAGGACCCTTGCATTTTATACACTGTGAAAATTCACAAACATGCAATAGCTTTTAAAAGCAGGTATTTTCTTATCTCTACTGGGAAGGCAAGTGATTGAACATGGGGTATGTTTGAAACATGTAGGGAAAGGGGTTCAAGACCTCCTAAAGGGCACTTTGCTTTTTATTCTGCCTGCAAGGCACACCTCTGCTTCTTTGGTTAGGAGTGTAAAAAAGGAAACAGCAGATGAAAGCAAAAGACTTTTTTGTCAAGCTGTGACAGAAATCAAATGCAAATAAAGCTCAGTTCAAGACTGTTTGTTAAGTGTCACATTGGTGAGTATTTAATACAGCACAAGTAGTTTTACAATGAGCATACTGTACATGAATTTTATTGATTTCTTTTTTCAAAGAGGATGCATAAAATAATGCACCCTCTCCAGTGCCAACTTACAAATGTATCTTTGCATTTGTATATGTACATTCAGTCAGCTTTTTAAAGTGTGATTCCTCCTGTTCTGTTCCATTTTGCAATGTGAAACCTGTGGTTTGGGCTATGAAGGAGAAGTGAAAAAACTGCCCTGTCCCACTAACAAAAATGAATGGACAAGATGTGATGGAAAATCATCACATGAAAAGCTGTCGGAGAACAGCTGCATATAATGAGTAGGGCAAATAGACTTTTTCACATCGTTGCTCTATCAGCCTTTCACTAGAAAAGGGCTCAAATTTGCTTTCAGTTACACTAGGAAAAAGTTGAAGCTGGTAGTTTCATTTCACAACCAAACCATTAAAAAGCTATAAAAAATTCACCAGGGCAGTATAGCTGTTCCACGTATAATCTTCCTATTATTTCAGGTAAAATACTTTTTTTCCCACATCCATTGAAATGCTGTATTTTCTCCAAAAATATTAAGAAAAGCTGGCCCAGAGATGAAAATAAATGTGAAAAGCATCAATAAGACTCTTATCTTCACCTTTGTATACAAGGACACAGCCATTAATGATTCAGCAATGGGGTCACTGCTCCTTTGGAGATGCTGTGCACTTGTGTTCATTGCACTCACTACTTACTGTCTTCATACTGACAACTACATCAGCATTGGCTTTGTATGTGTGTTATCTTTCCACTATTTGTTTTAGTTTGAAAGGGTACTGTGACTGAAACTCTCTTCTCTTAGGGCTAAAGTCAGCAAAGCACTCAGAGCCAGTTTTTCAAATGTATTTAGGTGTCTAACTCATATTGATTTTATCTGAAATCAGTGGGGATGAGGCACTTGATCACCTTTAAAAATCTTTCCTTTAAGTATATGCTTAATTTCAGGTACATGTTTAAGTCCCACTCACTTGGATCAAATTTAAGTAGAGAGGGGTAGTTAGGTAAGCGTGAACTGTGGAAGCATCTACACAAAATGCTTTACTGAGCAGCAGACTAACTTGTTGCATAGTAAAGCGCCACCATCTATACATGCAATTAGGGTGCAGAGCTAGAATATATTATAGTCTCTTTAATTGCATATGTAGATGCACTCTGTTAGTCTCTAAAATGCCACCCTGCCCTGTCTTCTAGCAATCAAACTTAAGCATTAGTTAAGGGTATGCATGTCTCTACACGTGTTGCTATACTGGGGCATTAATCAACAATATGCTTCTTAGGCACATGTTATCTGTTCCTGTTAGCTATACTCTCTAATGATCAACAATAAGACCCTTTTCCCGGTTTCATGGAAAGCAATGCATGCTTCATATTCCACGTTCACAACCTTTTTTTCTCTTGATTTGTTCTATTCCTTGGAATAGGGGTAGCCAACCCATAGCACAGGCAAATGACATGGGATTAGGCAGCCTCTGAGCATGGCACATGGCAGACCAGGGTAGGGGCAGACAGCACAGTGGCAGATTGGGCAGGGAACACAAAGCAGAGCAGCATATAGAAAGTGAGGGTGTAGGGCTAATTTGTGGCATGCCTGTCAAAAACATTGATTGCCACTGCTTTAGAACATGGCAACATGCTGCATGAGACAAAACAGCAACATCAGGGATTCATATAATACCATGAGATTTTGGTGACAGGTGATTTATATTGATAGAGTTTTCCTGCATGTGTTGAATACTATCACAGTCTGTACTTCTGTCAGATATCTGTGACCTCTGCCTCAAATTGTATTTTTTTCTTAAACTATTTAATCTGAGTCCCTGTGTGCTGAAACACAGAACATAGCATTTTATGTACACTGCCTTTCTGTTCTGTTTGGAAAATCATTAAACTTTCTGAGCTGGTATGAACTGCTGCTTTGTATTGCTTTTGCAAGAATACAGTGAGAGGGATTTCGCAGAACAAATTTTATTCTATCAGCACATGAAGTGTGCAGATAGGTTTTCAGTCACTGCAAGCACACCTACTGGTTGTATAGTCGGATTAAGTTGTAGGTACTATTGATCTCAGGCCCTGAAGTGCCAGAATCTCAGTTTATACTTTTAATGAAAAGGTAGGAAAGAAATGTTTGGAAATTGTGAACTGAATACATGAGAGCAATGAACTCCGTTCCCTATGCCTCCAATAGATTGTTAACTCCAAAACTAACTCTTTTTCAGGTTCCCATGATCACAGAGATCCTGGTTTTCTCTGATTAAAAAAATCCCCAGTTTTGGGTTCAAAAAAATTAACCCCAACTCCACATTTTTCCATGATTTAAATGAAACATCTATCTATCTAGATATAGATATAGATATAGATATAGATATAGATATAGATATAGAGAGAGCGGTGTTTCATTTAAATCATGGGAAAATGTGATTTGGGGTTTGGGGTTACTGTTTTTCAAACTGAAAACTGGGGATTTTTTTACATCAGAAAAAAACAGGATCCCTGGACCAATCACCAACCCAGAAGAGAACATTGTCTTATCAGGAGAATAGGAGTGATCCAATTATCTCCTTCTCAGGGGAAATAAGCAGCAACAGGATCTCCATGCTGCCCTCCTCACCTCTCTGGAAAAAGAGGAAGCTCAGTCTTTGCACTCTACATAAAGGAGCAGGTCCATAAGGGGCTCTGTAATCTAGTTTACTTACGGCCTTGACTGCTTATTACTTGCATTGTGGACTCAGCTAGCATGGATATGAAGGATAATTCTACATGGATATGTACAGCCAAGCAAGGACACCATGAAAACACAGTCCACCCACTTTTAACTTTGGAACATAGCTGGCACTCTGATACGCACACCTGAGACTGATATCCTGAAAGCAGCATTGGGTATTGGCCCAGCAGCAACTACAGTATTTTTTTTCAGCATTTTGTTCACAAGAATAAGAGTGGCTGTAAGTGGTATATTTTCACAGCAGTGCTCCCTATCACAATTGGAGACAGTGTAAACATGCAGTCACCACAGGTAGATATTTTCTTTGTGCATAAGAATACAGCCAAGTTAGTTCTTTGGTGTAACAGAAAACAAAAAGTGTGAGTGCAAAATTTGTAAGGGAAAACTATGGGGAAATATTTCATTAGGATCATAGGGGAATAGCAGGCTTCTTATTGATTATTAACAGAGCTAGTAAAAATGGGAAAATAATAGGAAAATAATTATCCTAAAATTTTGAAAAGTCCAAATGGTTGTCTTCTTATTGGCTTCAACATAGAAATGAAATTTTCTGTGATATATAGTTTTCTCAAAAACTTATCAAAGTAATTTTTGAAATAGTTATTGGTATTTTCTGTTTACTGATATTGGCTTTTTATTGTCTGGGCATTCAGCAGAAAAAAAAGAATGATAATTTTTAAACTATTTTGATACAGATTTCTTATAGCATTAGATGAGGAATAGAGATTGGAATATCGTAACATTTTTCAAACATACAAAAATGTTTAAAGTTGACTATTTTTTGGGGGTGGGGAAATGTCAACAGAAAGTTTTCTTGTGTGAAACATTTCAGCCAGCACTACTTTTTTACATTTAAATGAGGAGCAAAGCATCATGCAAATGTTTATTTTCCTTCCTTCTCTTTAGAAGATTTCTTTTTATTTTAAAGTATTTTTAGCATTTCTCTTTGCACTTTTCTCTCCCTTTCTTCCTTTGCTGTATTGCCTTTTCGCTCTCTTACATTTCTCTTCTTGCAAGTCTTTCTTGGTTTGTGTCCTTTAGGATGTGTTATTGTTTTTCTGTTCTCATATTTCTGCTTTGCCTGTCAATCAGTTTTCTTTCTGTGCTTCCCTATACTCCACCCAAAGCTTAATCCATATCCTCCTTTACTACTGACACTCTCTGTTTTTAAATCCTACTTGCATTGTTTGTCTTATTTTTACTTGTAGTTGTTCCCTATAGACCAAACTCATTCTTATGTGTTCTCAGTAATGCGGCATGACTGTAATGAAAAGGAACACTTGGGAGAGCCATGTTAGGAAAATGCAGCTACTGTACCATAACTAGATTTTTAAATGATTGCAGGCCAAATGTAACATTTGGGGAAACAATAGGAAATAGAAGCCTCATGCCACAGTGCAGCAGAACTAACAAGCATGACATTTGCAAGAAGCTGAAATAGAGGAGATTAGGATGGATATTATATATGCACATGGTGAGGAGGGGAGGCTGCACTTTTGTCCACTTCTTTGTCAACCAGTGCCTGAATACCATGGTGATTACTGCTCTATAAATACTTGATATAAATACTTATAGATTGACATAGAATCTCATGTCAGCTTCAAACCCCCACCTGGAACATAGTATATGGTGACTTCACATTGATTTCCTTTGTGAATATACTTCAGCAAATAATCTTTTAATCTGCAAGGAGGTTACATTTTTGACAACCTTTTCATCTTCACTTGGTGATAAGAGCTGTGTTAAACCAGCAAGTCATTAATCCTGCTTCTTTCCAGTGTATTATAAAGAGATTTCACTCTGCAGAAAAGTTACAGGGGAAAAAAACTGTTTCTGTAAAAATCCCATTAAAAAAAGAAAAACATACACTAAGTAGATAATGTAGTCCTCCTCTTTGCTCATATTGTGCAGTGTCACTAGTCTAAGTGCATGACAGGGAAAACCAGCAATGATCTGTTGGTTGACGCACCTTAAAAGGATGATGTAGAAGTGTTTTGCCTCTTGATGGCATGAAAAGACACAGTCTTGCAACTGTAGCCTTCTCAGTTCACAGGATTTCACAAGGAAAGTCCACCAGGTCTGGAAGACAAGATAGAAATGTTAAAAAATGTTCTCTCTCTTATTCATTTGTATTACAGTAAGCCCCCAAGTCCTCAGCTAAGGAGTTTGATGACAAAGTAGGCATATGACCACGTATAGAAAATCCCTTACCTAAGAACATGTTTGTGGAAAAAAAGAGTTGTCAGTATCTCCTCTTTCTAGATAGGAAACTGAGGCATCAGGAGGTTAATAGACTTCTCTGTAGTCACCAAGGAAATCCCCTGAACCCTAGTCTAGTGATTTATCTACAAGACTTCCCTTCCTCTATCTGACTCACGCTTATAACTGAAATCAGCTGGAGTTCTGTGTGCAAGGCAGCTTCAGGATCAACCCTAAACCTAAGGACAATATAATAGCTCCTTTTAAAGTCTGAGCCACATCCTACAGAAGCCACTGGAAGTTTTACTATTGCTTTCAGTGATTGTACAAGTACAGCCACAGTTTCTGGAATCCTTCTTAGGAATTTTCATAGAAATTTTGTAAGAAATATGTTGTACAAAGAAGATAAATAGACTCCTGACCTCACTAGCAACAGAAACCCTTATATATAGACAGGAGATTTTGAGGGGATTTTGAGTAATTCCCAGAGCATGTCCTCTTAGCTGTTTTCTCTGTACTGAGCAGAAGCATAGCTAAGGTTAGAGTAAAAAACAGGGATTAAATCTACGGGTGTGCAGATACCTGAGGAAGCCCACATGCCAGTTACTGTAAAGCAGAAGTGCTACTGCTTCTGTGTGTGGGAAGAGGGGATGCCCCATCCTCAATTCCCACCTGGTGGAGATTGCCTGTCTAAAGCCTACGTCTTAAAGCTTCATGGGGATGTTATCCCACTGGCTAGGTACAGACATTATACTTTTACTGGAAGCCAGTCTATACACATAACAGAACAGAAGTTTGACACAGAGACTGGTTTAAAAATAGCAAAATGCGATCTAAGATTTGTCCTGTTCCCCGCCCCCCCAACCGAAGGGCAAAGGTGTGTTCTGCTCACTACCAACTTAAACTACGTCACTTCCAGAAAACCACATAACTTAGACTGAGTCCACCTCAGGCTTTTTGAATATCTGTACCCAGCCACTGTACTTCAATAAAATATTACAGTATTATTATAGGCACTGGAGAAAGCAAGTACCTTATTATTTCTCGTCTTAGATTTGGATTCAATTAATAGCTGTGAAAAGCACTGGGTTAAAAGCTTGGGAGAATAAAGTCTTCTACCAACAGCAATGACTCAGACAACACCAATGCAGTCTGCACGCACTGTTTGGAAAATGTGCCTGAAGCCTGACCTAGGATGGCCACCACTACTGTAACTCAGGGGGCGAATTCAGTCTTCGTGAGAATTCAGTCCTATCCTTTCTGCTATGACTGCTCACAGGCTTCTGGTCAGGGAGTGGTAGACACTTGTCTCCTAGAAAATAGGCTACGGTCACCATTCTTTTCACATATGCCATTTGACCAGCGAGAAAATAATACTGACTTTTCATCATTACTAAGTTGAACTGGGTTTGAAGCAAAGTATACAGCTAAAAGTCTAACTTTTACCATTTCTGAGAACCATCCTTCGCCCTAGAAATGAAACAATGAAGATGGATGGTTGCTAATGCGCTAGTTCAGTGGTGTTCAATCTTTTGGTTTTGCAAGATGGATGTGAGCAGCGGGATCAGTCCATGAGGTGATCCAACGTGCTGGACTGGGACCTGTTCCACTGCTCACTGTGTGTGGCCTCAGTCCTGTTTGGGCCCTGGCTCCAGCTCCAGTTTGTGTGCTACACCAGATGGCACCCTTGGCCCTGGCTTTATGTGCAGGTTCATGTAATCTGGCCCCAAGAGTTTGGAATTTCAGACAAAGGAAGAATGATAGTTCTGTTTATTGCCACCACTTCCCTGATGTCAAATATCTGGACCTGTGGGGATCCCTGTAAACTGAATGACCCATGGACCCCGCGACATACCATGAGTCTCCAGCATCTGGGGGCCAGTGCTTGGCACCAGGTAGGGAAGGGGTCGATTGGTCCTCCACATGTGTTCTCTTCTTCTATCCCCAAATGCCAGTGTCCCAGTTTTCCTGCTTGAAGGAGTAAACAGCTCCTCCCCTACCCAGTGCCAGGGCCATCTGCCAAGGCAGTCACCAGGCACCCCCAACCCCCTGCATGCCAGTTTTCCCACCCAGCAGAGCAAACACTTCATTTTGTGACTTTCATGAACAATGCAAAATCACAATTTAAACCAGGCTGTACTGATCATCACTGTATTACTCAGGCTTATTTGTTGGCCTGAGTATTATAATATGTAAATTACAAATCTTTCTTCATAGCAGAATCAACCATAGCAGATACTAGGAGGTTATACATTTTCTGGCCTTGTAAGTAGTGATGTAGAGAGATTTCACCTTGCAATTTTGACTGTGGAGGAATCATACCACAGTGTAAGCTTTAGAAGTCATCTTGAATGATTCGTGAATGATTTGGTCTGAATCTCAGCATGGACATTTAGACCTTGTGTCACCTTAGACCCGAACCACTATTCTTTAATGAGGTGTAGTGTGTGCGCCTGCTCTTTTATTTAATCAGCTCTGCTATTTTGTCTGCCTTTTCTCCTCCATCTCTGAGGAGACGGGGATCACTTGCCAGGTTTATCTGACTAGTGTTCATTTTATTAACTCCTCTGTGCACTTTGGGCTTTGGATTAGAACCTTAAAGTCTGTGGAACTTCACTTTCTTAATAAAATTGTGTGGATGAAGAAATACTTCTCTAGATCCAGACTTTATGCAATCTGAGCTATAAACTGAAATGGGTTTACTGAGACAAAAAAGTATTAGGTAAACATCAAAATACATTACAGCAGAAATAGAAATAGAAATAAAAAGTGTAGTATGTATGCTGTCATTTTTGCAGGAGTGTATGTGTGCTTGGCCCTTAAAATCAGAAAGGGACAGAAATAAGGGGATAAAAGGGTTCTAATGGAAATATAAAAAGTTTATAAAATATATGGTTATAAAGTGAACAGATTTTTTCCTTCAGTATGATTTTTTCCTTCAATGATCTATTGAGGTCCCTTCCGACCCTAGCATCTATGAATCTATGAATCTATAATAAGTCAAAAGGCCTTAAATAGATCAGATGCTCATTATACAATTAAAAAGGAAATACAAACTTTTAACAACTCTATAGTCAGATCCATTTTTGCTAATCTTTCTCACAATAGAGTAAAGCATTGCTCTGCAAACAGCCTCAGTGATTTTACTGGAACCATTCACATGCTCAGTATGAGCAAGTCAGGAAACTTCAATCTATTGCTTTGGCTTCCTTTTTTGAAAATGTTTAATTTCTAAAAATTGTACTTAATGATTATGAAGATAAATTCCAGGCAGTACATTTTAGGCTAGAAATGTTCCTCAAGTTTGGCTAATAGCTCTTAGCCTTAGGGCTAAATTGAGAGTCAGCTAAAAACAATTTAGGATGCTTAACCATGGAAATACAATTAAAACACTATATAAGATAGTTAAACCAGTTATTGGTCCAAGTGGCATGGGAATAATTTTAACTTATTTAAATAATCACAAAGGGCAGGTACAGACATTACACTTCTTTGGTATAAGTGATCAGCAGGGATCCTGGTTTTACCTGATACAAAATTGCAAATTCTGTGATAAAACTCCCCAAAGCCATGGTTAAAATAAAAGTCCCTGCACAGCCCTCATAGCCCTGCAGGTGCCTCTCACTCCCCCCATAGATCCCCAGCCCCTTGACCCCACCCACAGCTCCCTTTTCCCCCAGCCCTGCTGAGGTGGAGGGGGCAGCTGCCAGGGCTCCAGGGCCAGGGACCAGGGTCCACACCCCTGTGCCCCCAGTAGGAAGTGGCAGCTGCTACAGTGGAGAGGAGCATGGAGCCTGGCTCCCCCCTGAGCTGCCTGCTGCAGGCTCAGGTGGGGATGGGGCTGGTTCCCCACCATGGTGTGCACTCCCCTCTGTGGTGTGCCCCCAAGATCTGTGTGTGGGATGGGGCGGGGTGGGAGCACTCTGCCCTGCTGCCCTCCCCCAGGGCCTCTGCAGCCCAGCAGGTGTGATCTGGTGCTGCAGGGCACAGCAGGGCCATGCAGGAATGCTGCTTGCCATTGTGAGCTCTGTGCTGCCCTGGCAATGTGTCCTCTGCATGCATGAGAACAGTGAGGGGCACAACCCCATGCCCCCACCCCCACCGCTGCCACATGCGCAGAGAACGTGTCGCCAGAGCAATGAGGCGCTTGTAGTGGCAAGCAGCTTTCCTGCACAGCCCCGTTGTTCTCACTCCACACCCACGCCTGCCCTGTGCACAGATCTGGGGCATGCAGGTCCCCACTGCCTCCCAGAAGTTGGTACGGTAGGAGGGAGCTGGCCCCAGCCCCTCCCCTTGCCCCCCAAACAAGCTGCCTGTGGCCCTGTCCTGTTCTCCACTGGGGCCCTGTGGCCATTCAGTACAGCCCCAGGCCCCACGCACTGCCCAGCTGGGCAGCAGCCCCAGCCCCAGTTGCAGCCCAAGTCCTGTCCAACTCTCTCCCTGCCTCCCTATGGAGGCCTCAATCCCACCCCCCACATACCCATGGGAACTGCTCTGCAGGCTGCCTGGTGGCCCTGTGCACGTACATGCACATGGCGACATCTGTCTGATGGCCCTCCTCCCACTCCCTTCCAGCCCCTTGCCGGCTGGAACTCTGCCAGCCTGCACAAAGCTCATTGCAAAACTGCAAAATCTGCAGGTTTCTCTGCTAAAATGGGAAATTCTTGTTTTACAATGGTAAGGAGGAAACCACGTTTTACTCCCTTTTTCCATGGGAAACAGAAAACCCAGATCCCTGGTGATCAGAAACTGGTCTATATCCATAACAGAACAGAAGTTCAGCACACAAAACCAAACCAGGCTATATCCATAACAAAACAGAAGTTCAGCACACATATATGGGTTTAAAAATGGTAGAACTTGGTCTAAGGGAGCAGACAGAAGTGACAATTTTCTTGCCACAGAAAGGAGTCTATAGCTGTGAGCGAACAGAAGTGCACAGCTCCAGACAGCTTCAAAAATGGCAAGGCAGGTGAAAATCCGACCCTTCATGGCATGCAGTATCAGATAAAGGCATTTCAAAATGAAGCATCTTTTGTAACTTGAGTGGGTAGAGCTCCCAGCCTGTCTCTGTTTTCAGAATGGGAGCGGGGAAAGGGATTGGAGGAAATTCAGTCTGGAGGGTTTTCAGCTGCCTCTGGAGGGTGGGTCCAGTATATTAGAGCCTCCCTGACATGTGGGAGGGGGGATTCCAATTCACCCATCCCACCCTTTAGCACCAGCTGGGGAGCCCCAAGAACAAGCTCCCTCCACTGCCTTTCTCCCTTCCCATTCTGAAAACAGCAAGCACTGGCAGAGAGCCTGGCCATTGCTATGGGAACCTGGCTGCAGGCTCCCAGCTGTCAGCTAGATTCCCCTTGCAAGTGGAATCAACAGTGAACTTCTGTTCAGTCTGGGGTAACATTGTAACTCAGAACACTTTGCAGAAATCATTCTGAGTTATAACTGGGAGCTGCATTTCTG
>NW_017728906.1:125351838-125385916 GCF_001723895.1 Crocodylus porosus | reverse complement strand
CACACACACACACACATCAAGGAGTGAATGTGTTTTCTGTTTGCTACTGATCTAAACCACACCACTTTCAGAAAAAGCATGTAACTTAGATTGATTCCACCTTGGGCTTTTTGAACATCTGTACCTAGCCAAAGTGGTTTAGTAAGTCTGACATGCTATAGAAAGTCCAATATTTTTGCAAGGTGTAGTGTTGGAGAAGCTATGACATTTCTGTTTTGTAGATTATCAAACCTGAACCTCTTTTTTATTGGAGAATGCTGTTCAAGCCATATCTGTCAAGAGAGAACCAGCCTGGTTCCAGAAAAGTCACTGGCTAGTCTTACCCTTATGACACTAGTGAGATTGGTGAGATTTATTTCTTGAATGACTGATTTCCTATCCCATTGACACCTGCAACCAGTGGGGACAGGATGAAATTATGCGTCTCCAGAGGGGCATAAATTTTCACTGGAGACAACTATTCTAAACATTTTCAAGAGGCATATAGGACTTCATTTCTATGAATGACTTAGTTCTCAATGCATTTTCAAAAGATCTTTCACAAACTATTTAGAGTCTTTAAAAAAAAATTAAAGGTCAGATAATTAGGAGTACTCAACACCCACAACTGGGGCCAGGGTTTTCAAAATCACTGAGCTCCCAAGAGCTTGCATTGAAAACAACAAGAATGAGAACAATGGAAGCTGCAGGGTACTGAATCCTTTGAACCTTCTCAGTTCATATAGTTTCATAGTTTCTAGGGTCGGAAGGGACCTGAGTAGATCATCTAGTCTGACCCCCCGCCATGGCAGGAAATAATACTGGGGTCAAATGACCCCAGCAAGATGTTCCTCCAACCTCCTCTTAAAAACCATCATATAGGCCATCTAAGAGCGAAATGAGGTCTTCTGAAAATCTGTGCAACAACCATCATCACGTGAAGGCGCTGTTCTGGAGAGACACGTACTCTGGCTATAGCAGCTGAATGTTGAATTCTCTTATATTCAGCATCAACCATATGCAGTCTTTGGCTTTTATCAGCTGGAAAGCTCCACTATTTCTTTACTGAGCTTCTCAAGGAGTATGCCCCTCTTCCCCCATACAAACATTTTTTTACAGGTGGTGAAAATAATGCAGCCCCCAATATGGAAATAATCTAATTCCCAGTCTAGGCTAGACTTGAGCATTCTTGTATGTTCTGAAGAGTTATGCTTTGAATTGTCACATTCATACCAAGGGGCTACTCCATGAGGTAATGACTACTCCACAGCGTGGGATACCAAAACCAAATATAAAAAAAATTCTTAAATTCCTTGGAGTTTATTCCTTCAGTTTCAATAACTGTTTCTATAACCTCATTTTCATTGCTCTTTATTTTTGGTCCAGATAATTTCATTGGTAAAATAAGGGTGGCCACATTTGTAGGGAACATAGGCATCTTTGGGGTTAAAATTAATTCTCTCAACATAAGGCCCATTAAAAGGCATGTGGGCAAGAGAGTCTAGTATCAACATAAAAATGATGACCTATTGTAAATATTAAAAATGTATAAATATAAACACAAATAGAAATAGAAATAGTAATATGTTTAATTTCTAAATATGTTATTTTATTATTCTAATTGATTTAGGTATTTATTTTTTATTACAACAGATTGTTTTTATCATTCTAATCAAGGTTAGCTCTTTTAAAAATAAATCATTTTTTGAGATTGGTAATGTTATGATTTAGTCTTGAAACCAACACAGTGATTTGATTTTAATATAAAGAGGATGTCAACATGATATGAGGAATTTAGAAAAAACATATATCTAATATTGCTCTCCAATGGCTGGTAATCCCACTGCTCTTGCTTTTTTACTCAGACAACTTGCTTGACATTTATTCTTTTTGTTTGCCTGTTTGTTTCTAAGGCATCACCTCTTCAAGTATTAAAATATCTATATATGAAAAAGTCAATCCATAAATGCATGTTCCTATAAATAATCAGTGAGGCTAAAATTGTAGTGATTGATTTGAAATAATTTATTATGGCATGACAACTTTCTTTTTCTTAATTATAAAACACAATTACAATTGTATGCTTTCCTACCTGAGCTTCACAAAAGCTGGGAGAACTACTTCTATCTCTGATTAGATCAGCCATGCCACTTCTTCAGGTCTTATCAGATTGGTTTTGATAATAATTACTTGGGAAGTGTTTGATCTCAATGATGAATACATGATTAGTTTTTCATGAAATCAGTCAACCACACCACTCAGCACTACTCAAGTGAGACCTTGTTGATTTAGCTGTTCGAAAGAACGTATTCTTCTTCACTGCAGTTATGGGATGTTAGTCTTTGGGGAAAAGAGGGTGGGAAAAGGGCAAGTTTATGGGTAATGATATTGCAGCAGCAGATATTTAAGGTTTGCTAATTCTCTACTCAATTATGTTCATTCCTTACCTCGTCACACTGCCTGTAACATAGCTAGAGAATCAATCTTAGCAGTGAAATATATTTTTCCTTTTTCAAAAAAAGGTATCATGACACCATTGTCATATTTGAAACCCTTAGAGGATTTTGCCCTGATGAATAATATTTCATATGTGGAATGTTTATGTGATTTTCACAGAGTGATAACCTCGCCACCACCTAACTTTGATGCGCTGAGATTGCTGCTTTTCCTTGCTAAAGTGCTTTTACACACCACCTCCTGCAAATTGACTTAAGAGTTAGAAATGGAAGATTCAACAAAACGTATTCTCCATGGGAAAGGGTCTTAAGGAGGATTTTATGTTGGATATAATCTATCTCTTTTACTTGTATAAGCAGTGACTTTTGCAAAATAAAAGTTGCAGTGGTAGTTTTTCTTTTTTTCTTTTTTTTTTCTTGTGGAGGTATTGTCTTTATGGATCTAGGGCGGGGTAAATTTTAAGATGCTCATGTTCACATATTTACAAAGCAGATACTGTATATCTTTTCACTGTTTGGAATTAGGGGGCTAGTCTTGCAAACCTGTACTTACAGAAGTCAATGGCACTGTTTTCATGAATAAGGACTACTCATATGAAGACACCCAAAGCATTAGGCTCCAAGTACTGAAAAATATAGCTACTATAAATATTCAATACCTCATGCAGTTACATTCATGAGTAATGATTTGCAGAATCTGGCCCCTAATTATCAAGTGAAAAATACACAGTGGTACACTTTTATCAAAAGAGGCAATTGTTTCTCACTAAGAAAAAGGGAGGGAATGCCAAAGATGCAGTTTTCGCTAACATTTTCCTTTTAGTGTTTTGCTAATAAAAATAACTTTGTTTGAAAAGGCAGAAAGGAAAATGCATTCTTTCTTTAAATGTAAAATCTTTAGAACTGAACATTGTCCTAATAAACTTGAATCCCCTTCCATTTTTAAATATATATAAATTATTATTTATATGTGAGAGTGCTAAAATTCTCTTTGACAATGCAATTGAAGAAAACACTTAAGGAGTTAAAATGTTTAAAAAGAAGAGGATGCTAAAGTGCTAGTGCTATTTCAGTTATTGGATCACTGCATTAATAATGTCGGCAATAATGTGAGCTGGTTGTTGCATTGTACTCATGCAAGTCTGAAAAGAAAGGAAGACCAGGCAGGCTGTTCAGTAGAGAAATGGAACATCTTTTTTTTGTTTAATGATAAAGAGCAAAACCTGAATATGGCTGACTCAAATATAATGTAAAATTAGCAATTTCTATTTAGTTGCTAGCTGTTAAGGACCGTGTCTTCCTCAAATAGCGTGTGATGCCTGTTTGTCAGACTTTTGGAACTTAGGTCCTAGTTAGGAACCCAAAGGAAGTACAGTAGTAAACTTTTCAACAGGACTTGTTATCTAACAGCTCCCATTGCAAACAAAAACATGCCAAGTCCTTTGAAAGTCCAGCTTCTTTACTTCATGTGCAAAGAGGCTAGGATTTTTAAAGAAATGGAAGGGAGGTAGGTGCCAGCTCCAACTTGATTTCTATGGAAGTGGAGCATGTAACTCAGCTTTACAATAAATCCTTCCCACAGCACTTTTCAAAATCTTGCCGTGCAGATTACAGCTTTGAAGTTAAAATAGCCCTGAGCCTGTGAGGAACGTCTTATACTTGAGAGGTCATTGAGGCCTGTGGCTATTGGTCCCAAGTAAGACAAGTCATTTGAGTAAAATGGGAAAACAGATAAGCAGCACTCAAAACTAAAGTATTGAATGAAGCCAAATTGTTTTGAATTTATTTTTTTAGACAACACTAAAAGGTGCATATGTCAGTTATCTACAGAAACTAATAATCGAAGATCCTCATTTTCTCTGATAAAAAAACCACCCAATTTTTGGATATAAAAAAGTAACCCAAAATCCACATTTCCCCATTGTTAAAATGAAACTCCAGTAATACATACATACTTACATACATATATATGTGTGCATACGTGTGTGTGTATGTGTATGTGTGCGCGTATGTGTAGTGGTGTTGTGTTTCATTTTAATCATGGAAGAATGATTTGGGGTTACAGTTTTATATCTGAAAATTGGGGATTTTTTTTAATCAAAGAAAACCAGGATCCCTGCTAATAATTATGTTTCCCTTCAGTTGTTCTGCACATCACAAATGGAGAACATGAGTTCAAATGCTGTGATAGTATTGGGCTTGCTACCACGTTCTCCTCATTGGTAAAATCCTAACTGACTTCTCATTTAACTCTTGCTTGTTATTCTCTTCCAAAGGAAGAACAGATAAAGCCAACAGTAAAAAATCTATAGTGTAGTACCATTTCTGTTATTTGTAGTTCATTAAGGCCTTTCAGTATTGACTAGTAACTAGCCTAATAATAACAGCAGGCACTTCTACATGTGCTCCATGGGTGGGGGGGCAGCACTTTAATTAGAGCAGCTCAGAGTGTCACTCCAATCAAAGTGCCACAGAGTCTCATGTTATGAGAGTCTCAAACTCATTTTATAACCTTTAGTTCAAGTACCCCCACACCATTTTAAAGCCCAGGGACACTGATACACGACACATGGGAGTCTACTGGAGCCCAGTAATTGCCATGTTCCAGCAGACTCAATTAATCAAGTCTGCTCTGATGTGCTGTAAGTGCTCTGATGCACATCAGAGCAGCCTCCACACCTTTGTACAGGCACCCAATCACTCCACTGATTTAAAGCAATACATTTAAAATCATACATGCCTGTATTAGTGTAATAAACCCAAGCATTCATTTCACATTAAGAAAATGGACAGCAGTCATTGGTATATTGTGCATTCTCATGTTTCTTTGCTTTTAGTAGCACCATATGGCATAAAAACATAATTCTAAAATGTTTTATATATGTAAATTTCAAAGAAATCAGGAAGGAAGTTGCAAGAGGTGGTGTTTTCTCACTGTTGCTAAAAAGGTTGCCTTATTATGAATATTATGATTGATTCCTATAACAGTTTATATTATCAGCACCTGTTAGGAACATTTTCCTATTGCCTGCACCTACTAGCCACAGTGGATAACAAATATTAATAGAAGTTCCACAAATATTGATAATCATGTGCTTGATATTCATACTACAGACCCCTCCAAGGGTTTTATCGTCAGATGAAAGACTTAAGTGAGTTTGGATAAACAACAGGGATACACTTTTCTTCATCAGTGGTAAAAAACCTGGGCAACTAGCTGAAACACTTTATCCATTTTGTGCATATTATTTCTCAATTAAGAGGTATTTACTGTATTATTTATTATTATTTATTTTCCTCTAGTATACATGGCTGGAACAAAGACATGCCTGTATTATATTGGTTTCATCAGATAATTGCATATACATTACTTCACGAGAAAAGCTAAGCAAACTAGGAAACAAGCTTCCAAAAATCACTTGAGTATGAAAGGGCTGTTTACAGACATTATACTTAGATTGGTCTAAATGATCAGAAATTGATCTAAACCCATAGCCCTACAAAGTTCGGTGCACATAGATTGGTCTAAAAATAGGGGCACACTCAAATCCGATCAGTATAGGTTAGACTGGTGTATCAAACTTTTATCTGAGTTCCCTATCCATTCAAGTTAGATCAGTGCCCTCTGGTATCCCAGCCTCCTTTACAATCCCTGCTACCCCTTCCTAGTAGGAAGGCATGCTAGCACTTGGCCCATTCTCCACTACTCCAGCTGAGCACCCAGCAGGCCCTGCCCCTGAGCTCCCCAGAGCCCAGCCAACACAGCCCCTCTTCCCAGCCCCACTTCCTGCCTTTGGTCATCTGTCAGTCACAGGCAGGCAGCGGAGGAAAGGGAAACATCTGTGTCCCCTGTGTGAGCTCTGGGACTGGGGTATCCAAGTCCCTGGGCTGACCCCTGCACTCTACCATAAAGCACCCCACAATGTACATACACATCTGACACTGAGCTCAGAAGAACCCCTGGGCTTGCACAAAGACCCACAGACCCTGACCCTTACTCACACAACCATCCAGGGACCCCCATGACCCCATGCTTGGGCAAAGCTCTATGGACCCCAACCCTGGCTTCCACATACCACATCTCAGAAGCCAGAGCCAGGCACCTTGCCACCTAGACCCTACCATCCACCTCTCTTCCTCTGAGCAGGAGCCAGTCCAGGGGCTGCCTCTGGTGGTTTTGGGTGGCAGAGGGCAGAACATAGGGATTGGGTCTGCCTGGAGGCAACCATGTGACCTTCATGACTCAACTACTGCCAGCAGGTACCCAGGTCATATGCACCTGGGGTAGTGCAAGTTTTTTATGGCCTGTAGCTACAGGGTCCTGGAATATGGTGGGATGGGGACAAGAGAAACAATGATCATCCAAGCTGGGGAAAGCAGGCAGATGCCCCTGAAAACTTCAGGAACAGGTGGGGCTTGGCAAGATGTCTCCATGTTGCAGGTAAAGGACACTGGAAATGTCCAGACTGAGGTATAGGGCTTTGCTAGAATCATGGGATATCTGCTGGAGGCACCTGGAAAGTTCAAGGTTCTGGAGTGGCCTGACCAGTGGAGCCCCAGTTCTTCTGGAGCATTCTTTCCATCCTTCCATCCACCCTCTCACAGCCAGACCCTCACCCACCCATAGCACTGAGACCCCACAAGTACCACCATAGACCCTGGATTAACTTGTGCTCTCCTCCTTCACTACTGCTCAAAGTGCAGGGCCTCAGGCCACCAAGTGCTTGAAAGGTTTCTGTCTTTCAGCTCTAGGCAGATCAGTCCTCTGTTGCCCTGAGGGGTCAGGCCAATGCTCAGGATCTCAATATTGTGCTGTTACACAGGAGGGCATGGTGTACAATTGCACATACACACATAAAAGTCAATTAAGCACACATACACTCACTAGGTGCATACATCCCTACTAGGTATACACACTCACACTAGCAACTCAGATATACATACATTCAAAATAACCAGTCTAGGTTCATGCACACCTATCACCAGTTTAAGCCCATACACGCTACACACACCAAATTTAGACAGAATCAGTTACTAGTTACCAACGCCTGCACATCCAATACACATACGTGGATTACTAATTCATATACCACACTCACAATGATATTGATATATATATGTGTGTGTGTGTGTATTCACTAATTCACACATCTACCACCCACCTACACATACACATGTGAGTTTCTAAGTTGGGTGTTGTGATGTTTATGTATGTATGTGCTTGATGTACTTGGGATACCTGGGGAAAGGTTAAGGTAAGAAGTAGAAGTGTAGGGAGTGAAAGTTGCTGGGAGTGAAAGTTACCAAGACTGGGATTAGAACCAGTAGACTAGAGGGGCCTGGGCTGAAGAACTGAGGCTTGGGGGTAACTTTAGGTTAATTGATCAAAAGACAACACCCAAAGCCTGCAGAACAGGGGATTGATGCCAGCACAGAGGCTGGGACTGGAACCAGAGCTACAGGGGAGCTGAAAAGGTAGGTGAAGAGAGGGAAAATGAGACTAAGGGAAAGTGTGGGTGTTAAAGAGGGGCTCTGGGTGTAGGGATCCAGAGAATGGCTCTGGGGCAGCTAGAGAAGTTGCAGAGAGTGGCAGTAGGTGCTTGGAGCTGGAGAAAGGCTCCAGCTTCTGAAGAAAACTGTAGGACAGCCAGGAGGAGCTGGGAAGCTGCAGTGGGTGGGGGTGGGGGGTGACTACAGAAGGTATGGGTGAAGAAGCCTGAAAACAGAGAGACAGACAGCAGAAAATAACAGGAAAAGCGGCAGGAGAGACTGAAAGGCAGCAGGGACAGCAGGAAAGCAAGGAGAGGCTGAGAAGTGGCAGAAAAGGGGAGACAGGATTTGGAGGAGATCGGGAAACTAGTGGGGGGGGGGCTGGAGCTGAGAGAGAGAGAACAAGGCTGGAATTTAAGATAGGGAAAGGACTGGGTTTCAGTAAAACATGACCCAACCCGAGGTTGCAAATGACAGTGGTTTTATTGAACAGGGGAGATGGTGATACAATGTCTTATTGGTTCTCTTGCACCCACCCACACACACACCCACACACACACACACACACACACACACAATGGCAGAAGGGGTTAGAGAGGCTTGGTGCAGGGGCTGAAGTCCACTAAAGTCCAGAAGAAGAGAGTCCAAATTGTAGGAGGAAGTGTGCAGGTAATACCTATGTATCCCAGGCTGGAAGCTGATCCTCGATGGCCAGTCGGGGTTTCCTTTCAGCTCGGTGTTGTCCAGAGGGGGGTCTCTGGCACAGCCTCTGGGGTGGATCGGTGACATGAAGCTGGTTTGGTCCGGATGGAAATGGCATTCCCACTGGGTCTGTCTTCACTGCCCCTTTTTATAGGGGCAGACTTTGTGTGACCCTAGTGACAGGAGGCATGCCTAGGCAAGGGTCAGCCCCTGGCATACTGAGCATGTGTGCTTCATGTGTGGATGTGCAGTTTCAGGTGTCTGTAATGGTGGGGTACAATGGTAGAGTAGCTTGTTCTGCAGGGTCTTTTGTCTTTCAAACACTGGGTTCTTGTTTCTGTTCCTAGGTGAGGTCTGTTGTTCCTGGATGAATCAATGTGAGGTGATGGCCCAGTCATTACAGGCCATTCAGTAGAGGACTGCTACCATTGTATTTCAATCATTCCCATTCATTCTCATTCATCCAGGAACCAATTTACATGGGAGGGGTATGTGACTCATACAGTTGCAACATGGGATGCCCAGGCAGAGGACACAAGATGGAAGAATGACATACAAAATGGAAACTTGACATGACTTTGGTTCACTTACAAACACAGGCCTAAACCATACAATATACATATGAAACAATAAAAATCAATAAAAAAATGATAATACAATATACAACAGTAAAAACCAACACAAACCTAATAATTATACAATATAAAACAGTGGATATCCAAAACCAAAAACCTGCTACCAAATTTAAAATGTTAAAGCTTATCTTAAGTATGAGCTCACTTATACTTATCTATAAGCGGGCCACACTGTTCAACTCTTCATCAGTGACTTGGACAAGGGGGTAACTAGGACCCTGTTCAAATTTGATGACACTAAGATGTGGGGGGATGTGGGCATGCTAGAAGGGAGGAATAGGCTGCAATCAGACCTAGACAGATTACAGGAGTGGGCAGATGAGAATAGGATGGGATTCAACACTGACAAGTGCAAGGTGATGCACCTGGGGAGGAAGAACCAGCACCATACCGACAGGCTGGGAAACTCCTTTCTCATCAATACAGAGGCAGAAAAGGATCTTGGAGTCATCACTGATGCTAAGATGAACATGGGCCGGCAGTGTGGGGATGCAGTCAGGAAGGCCAACTGCACCTTGTCATGCATCCATAGATGCATCTCAAGCAGGTCCAAGGAGGTGATCCTCCCCCTCTATGCAACACTGGTCAGGCCGCAGCTGGAATACTGCATCCAGTTCTGGGCGCTGCACTTCAAGAAGGATGTGGGCAACATGGAGAGGGTCCAGAGGAGGGACACTCGCATGATCAGGGGGCAGCAGGGCAGGCCCTACGAAGAGAGGCTATGGGACCTGAACCTGTTCAGCCTTCACAAGAGAAGGCTGAGGGGGGATGTAGTGGCCTGTTACAAACTAGTCAGAGGGGACCAGCAGGCACTGGGGGAGTCCCTGTTCCCCCAAGCACTACCAGGAGTGACTAGAAATAACGGTCACAAACTGGCAGAGGGTAAATTCAGATTAGACATCAGGAGGCACTATTTCACTGTCAGGGCAGCTAGGATCTGGAACCAACTTCCAAGAGAAGTGGTGCTGGTTCGTACCTTGGAAGTCTTTAAGAGGATGTACACCTTGCTGGGGTTGTTTGACCCCAGTACTCTTTCCTGCCGTGGCAGGGGGTTGGACTCGATGATCTGATCAGGTCCCTTCCAACCCTAGAAACTAAGAAACTATGAAACTATAGGAAATAGAGAGGGAGAGAAAAAAATCAGAAATGGTTGGGGAAGGGGAGGGAATGCATATCTATCATATATATATATATAAATATGTATTTAAAAAGAAAAGCTGGGGGGGTTGCTACACCCCCAATCCTTTTCCCCACCCTCATGTCCTGGACTGCAGCTGTGGTGCCAGCCCCCTCTTGGCCTTGGGCCATTGGCAGCCCATCTCTTATTCTATGGGAGCATGTATCTGCCTCATTCACACATCCCTCCTGCCCTTTCTCTCAGGGCCATCCTCCCAGTGGAGCCTTCTCTCAGTTGGCTAGAGCAGTGGTGCTGAAAGAGCTTCCCCTCACCTTTGCACACATAGAAGGGCACTAAGAGAATTTACTGAGCTTTGCAGGCACTGTAATGATCAGGTACAAGTGCCATGCTCGGTGCCCCACCCTGGTTGGCAGCACCACAGGCCCTGGTGGTGGATAGGACACTGAGGTCAGAGACAGGAGATAACACACAGCTATCTATGAAAAGCACTGCAAGTTCAGTACAGCAGGAATGAGAACAATTCCCCCTTGCCAAACAATCTCTCTCCTTCCCTCCCTCCCAGTCCTAGAAAGGAACAGATATGATGGGAGGAGTCCCACATGGGAACCATTATCTCAGCTGATCTGGTCCTGCTGCCAAGGTAACTCTCTAGGGGTGCACCTGGAGAGGTTTGCAAGTGGTACTCCAGCACTTCCCCCCCGACCTGATCCCTGGGGAAAGTCCATGGGTGTCAGGTGAGTCTGAGTCTCATGGAACAGATAGTCACTAACCTCTCAAGGCAACTCCACCCCACAGCCCCATCCCAGTCCCAAATGGGCCCTCCCCCTACCCCAACCTCTCAGAGCAAAGCAACTCCCACATTCACTCCTTCCTACAGAATTCAAAGGGACTAACAACTATGGACCACTGACCATAGAACGGTGCTGGAAAGCCACAGCACCATATAGCAGGACTCTTCTTAGGCGGCCAAGCTCTAGGGAACCTCTCCCAGGGTCACCACATCGGTTCAACAGGACATCACTAGTGGTGGCAATTGTGAACTTGTCCGTGAGTGTCAGCTCAACATAGTGGAGCCACACATAGCACACAAGGGACATTCTCATGCTGAATGGCAACCAGGGCTTCCCCAGCATGCCTTAAAAGCAGATAGCAACCATCCAGCTGTTGAGTATCTCCCAGGCAACCATGTTGACTGGCATTCCCCGGGGAGTAGAGGTAAAGCTCATCCCTCTGGGACTGGCCAGCTCTCACCAGAGAACTGTCAGACATGAAGTACCACTGCTTCATGGACAGTACTGAAATGCCTCTCCTGTTACAGAAGGACAGAAAGAAGGGGGTAGGGTAAGAGCTCCATGAGCATTCCTCGCAGTGGTCAGTTCCTGCCTGCTCCAGGGATGGTCCTCTGAGGGTTCCCTTCCCTTCCCATTAATTGATCCCTGCCCCGCTGCAGGGCCTGCTGCCCACCTGCAGCACAGCTGGGACCTCAGTCTCTGCTGTGCTGGGTGAAGAGCAGCAGCATGGTTCCCAGTTCCAGGCAGAGGAAGTGTTCAGACAGGGCACTTACCATAGCTACCTTGCCATCTCTACAGGACTGCCCAAAAAATTGCAGGGAGGGTCCCAGACACCTTCCCTTATACTTCATTTTTATCAATAGAACTTGCAACCTCACACAAATGCTCTGTTCTGCCCTTGTCTAACTGCAGAGACACCACCTGTATGAGGAAAGATGGTGTGTGGAAGATGCAATCTCAGCCCAAGTCCAGAGGGCTGGACAACTTCAAAGCATATGGGGGATGTCTGTGGGAGGTGTAGAAGAAGCAAAGAGGAGATGCTGCAGGCCTTGGTCACCACCTCTGAGCTTTGGGGGCACATAGCTGTCTCCTGGTGCCAGGAGCTGTAGGACCAGCATGAGTAGAGACTCCAGATGTGAAGGGGGAGACATGCTCAGGCTGGGCAGTACCTACACCCAGGCTGCCAAGGCACAGCAATGGGGAGTTGAGATGGCCACCTGCTGTTTTGAGGAGGTGACCTATGCCTCCGTGGAGCTGGCAGAGTTGCAGAACCTGGAGAGGGAATTTTTGGACAGAGTCTTGGACTGCTTTGCATCCAGGGGTGCACCTACAACACCCCTGACTAATGCCGGAGCTGCCTCCCATGGAGAACCGGTAGCTTTCCTGGCCAGGACTGGTGGGAGAGGCTGTCACCCAGTGTCCAACAGCATGCTGTGCCCAGCTCCAGGGACTCTTCCCTGGGGGTCCCACAGGAGGACCCCTGGATGCTGGCTGGGAGGTAACACTCCCTGACAAGGAGCTACTAGAGTGCAAGAACCAAGACAGGAGGAGTGGTTTAAGGGAGGCAGTCCAGGGAAGCAGAAAGGCCCCATCTGAGGCCCCAGCAGTGGGCAAGAAAAATGGGACCATGGTGCCTGGGCTCTGATGGCTCATGTACATAGGTCTCCCAAACAGTTCCAAGACAGTCCTAACAGGACACAGAAGTGCTCAGAAATTGTGGGGTGGGGGGAGGGGGGAGCACAAGCCATCAGGCTGCTGGGCCAAGCTGTTGCTAGAACTGCATTTGGCAAAAGAGCCCACCAGCCTCAAATCATCCACCCACTAGGTGGAGGCCACCAGGGGGAGCTCTTTCACTCTCTGTGGTCCTCTTCCTGGCCTGGGTCCCACTGCAGGGGAGCATTGTAGCCTTGGCAGTGATAGACAGCCCCGGGGCTTGGTCCTGCTGCATGACATAAGCCCCAGGTGTGGCCAAGGGCTGTAGGGCCAGGATCCCTGAATGCTGAGACTGGTTCTTGAGGTCAGGGGCTGAGGTGATGAGGGTCCTACGAGGGAGAGCCAGGAGTCCATGGCACCCACTGCGGTGTTGCCTCCTGCCTCCTCGCCCTTGTCCCTGCAGCTGTCTTTCTCAGATGGACAGTGGATCTGAAATCATACACCTGTCCAGATCCTAACTGGGAAGTCCCTGGTCTTCCATCCCAAGTCCAGGAATTAGTGGACCAGGTTTAAAGCCCCTTACCCTGTGCCTTACCTCTGAGGTTTTGTGTTTGTGGAGTTTAGTGGCCGCCTGGCCCCAACCCTTTCCCTCTTCCCCATCCTGACCACCCCTGCCAGGTTATTTCACCCCTTTCACAAACCTGCCTCTTTTACAAACCTGTCCCTGCCCCACTCCTATTCCCACCCCTCCAGAGATTTGCTGATTTGTGTCAATGGAAAGAGGGACCAAGTTCTTCCACCAGCAACATTCAACAGGTTTGCTGTATTAAAAAAAGGAAAATTTAGCAACTGCAACCTTATAAATGGAGGCACATCTCTTCCTTGCACCACATTCTGGTGCATCTCAGTGTGTACCCCTGGGGTGAGTGGGAAGGGGAGGTCAGGCAGTAGTTAAAGTGCTCCTTCTGGCAGTCCAGCTGCCCCAACATAGGGCTTCATCAGCCAGGGCAAGACAGGATAATCTAGGTCCCCAGTGACAGCACCTCTGGTGATGTAATCAGGGACCCAAGAACATAGCACCTATTCTCCAACATCTTGGGGAGCAGGAAGTTATAAAAGATGTGGGCATTGTCAATGCTTCCTGCCCAGCCAGTTAAGATGTGGGTAAAATGTCCCTGGTGGTCAGTGGCACCCTGTAGAATGACAGAGAAGAAGTCTTTGCAGTTAATGACTGCCTGGGCACCCTGGGGTAGACAAAGGAGATGTGGGTGCTGTCAATAATTCCCATAATGTTGGAGAAGCCTGTGCAAGTGGAAGCCAGTGACCACCTCCTGCAGGTTGACAAGATGGATTAAACCATTGGCCAGGACATCCTGGATGACCAGGCACACCTCCCAGATAGCCTCTCTGGCCATGCTTTTGCCCACACTGAACTGGTTAGCAACATAGTGCTAAATGCTGGGGTGGCCATATTCATGACAGTGATGGCCATCTACTTCTCGAGAGTGAGGGGTGGATACTTGCTGATGGACTGGAGTGCAATGTGGGAGATCAGCTGGGTGATGATGTCCATGAAGGCAGTTCAATACGTGAAAGATCTGGACACACTGTTCATCTCAGGTGCACAGGATGATCCACTTATACCAAGCAGTGCTGGTGGCACGGGCCCAGAACCAGCATTCAGTTGTCTGAAGATGATGCCAGAACACCCTGGCATCCATGGCATTCTGGGTGGCCTCAACCTCATTGTCCACATGAAAGTTGGTGTCCCAGTCCAGGATGCTTGGCGGGCACAGGGAATGGTATGTAACCCCATAGGACTGTTGGCTTGGGGGTGGGCATGCCATGGTGACCCCATGCCAAGGTGACCAGGACATGCTGCAGCTAATGGGTCTTCCTGCTTAGGTGAAGGTGGTGGGATGCCATGGCATGGTGTGGACAGGCTAGGATGTGGAGGCACATGCAATTCATGATGGAGGGTGTCACTCTGGGGGCTCTTCTGGGAGCTTAGAGATGGGCATATGGAAGGGTCCACAGTAACATGGGAGGAGTTGGGGACATGTTTGACCATGCCCAGCAGCCAATCAGGGGTGGCCCATGTGCGTGGCTGTGCTTTCCAGTCTCCTGCAGCCTGGGAAGCCCATGGGGCATAGAATCATAGAAAGTTATGGTTGGAAGGGACCTCAGGAGGTCATCTGATCCAACCCCCTGCTCAAAGCAGGCCCATCCCCAACTATATCATCGCTGCCAAAGCTTTGTCTGGCCAGGTTTTGAAAACCTCCAAGGATAGAGCTTCCACCACCACTCTCAGTAACCTGTTCCAGTGTTTTACTACTCCCCTGGTAATAAAATTCTTGCTAATATCTTACTTGTTTCCCTTGATGCAACTTGCGACCATTGTTCCTTGTTCTGCCATCTGCCACCACTAAGAACAGTCTAGCTCTATCTTCTTTTGAACCCTGCTTCAGATAGTTGAAGGCTGTTATTAAGTCCCCTCTCAGTCTCCTCTTCTCTGGACTAAATAAGCCCAGTTCCCTCAGTCTTTCCCCATAAGTCATGTCCCCCAGGCTTCTCACCTTTTTTGTCACCCTACACTGGAGTCTCTCCAATTTGTCCACATCCTTTCTGTAGTGAGGGGCCCAAAACTGAACACAGTATTTCAGATGCAGCCTCAGAAGTGCTGAATACAGGGGAAGGATCACTTCTGTTGACCTACTGACAACACACCTATCAATGTAGCCCAGTACGCCTTTAACCTTCTATATCTATATCTATATCTATATCTACAAGCGACCCTCACCGTTCATGGGAAATATGTTGCCGTGATCCCTGTGAATGGTGAAATCCATAAATAAGGTACTGCGTTCATGAATGCAGTGCTCCCAGCAGCTGGGGGGGGGAGGGCACGGCTCCAGTGGGAGCCTGTTGGCGATGGCAGGAGCCCAGCAGCAACAGTGGAAGCCTGGCAGCAACAAGTGCAGAGTTCCCAAGGAGCTCCAGTAAGTGTTTAAAGTGTATTTAAAATATGGGTTTGGCATTCACGAATATTTGAAACCAAATACTGAACCCACAAATACTGCTGAACCCACAAATACTGAAGGTTTCCTGTATATATATATGTGGTATTTCATTTTAATCATGGAAAAATGTGGATTTGGGGTTACTTTTTTAAATCCAAAAACTGTGGACTTTTTATCAGAGAAAGCCAGGATCCCTGTAGATCAGTGAGTCTCAGTTAGGGTGGTACCCTGAGACCCTTTCAGGGGTATTGCAGGATGCTATACAATATTAGCACTATTAGGTGTCCACATATAATTTCCAAGAGAAACCCAACAATTTAAAATAAAATCCACAATGTTAAAAACACCCTGACCTATTGTGGTCTTTCTGAGATCTCTGCAATAGAAAAAATGCTGTATTATTTTTCTGTAGTTAGAAGAGATGTGAAAACTAAGAGCTGGTATTTCCAAGTCTAATGAGTCTTGAGTGTATGACAGGTGTTTGAGTCTGAAAATCTTGAAAACCACTAGCATAGATGAAAATCAAGGCAGTCTAGCTTTGGCACTGCCAGAGGCCACATGTAGTGCTGGCTTGCGGGCCCTAGACTGCATACCGTGTTGGCCCTATTCTGCAAGGGAAGCCCCTCCCTAGGACACTCCCTTTCTGCATGTGCCCCCAACTCCTGTACCAGTGGTGCAAAGCCTCTTAATCCCTGCCATTTGGGCAACACTGGGGGCCCAGAAAGTGCTGTGGGCCACATGTTAACCACTTGTGGGCTGCATGTAAATGATACTAAGAAGCATTAGGCAGAGAAGACAGAATCTTAACATGTTCTATAGAAACAGCAGTAGAGTGGTGAGTTCAACCTTTTTCCATGGAGTTCACATCATGTCAGAACCCCATAATAACTCCTGCAGAAGAACTGTCTGGATTCAGATTCCCAGTGAAGACATCCTGTTGAAATGCTTGTCTCTCCACTGCTCTTTCTTTTGTATCACTGAAATATGTAACCAAATTGCGGGGAATGACAAGTTTATTCACTGCTACTTGCAATGCAGCAGCTTGTGCCTCAGTGACTGGAGGGACAGCTGCTTTCACCGAGTGAATGGCTCCTTCAGGTACTGTTGATAACTGTTGCAGAAATAACTGCCATCGGTAGTGGGAAAACGTGTCTAACACCAGAGTTCCCAGGACAATTTGCATACAGATTTGTGACTGGAGGTAGATTCATTAATAAAGTCAATAAGGAGTTTGTGTTAGCTCCACCAAAGCAGATAGCTATGAGATAATCTGTTTAATGTAGTAGTTTACCTGATGAATTTAATTTACTTTTAAAATCTTTCATTTGTACAAATACATGTATTATGTTTGAGACTGGAAATTGCTAAATGGTATGAAACATTGCACTGGAGGAGAATTAAAGGGATTGCTAGTATAATAAAAAAAGCTAGGGAAGCACTTTTCATTCAGTTCAGCTTGTTTCTGAATGAAAGGAACAGCAGTCAAGAAAAGCAGTGGGCAGAACCAGGTCATGAGGCATTAAGGTTTTGATCCTGCAATCGTCATTCCAGGTAAAATTCCCATCTGGTGGGATATGTAGAATCAGGCTCAAATTATGGTATCAAGGGGTCTGTCTACACAAGAAACCATGTCCCCATAACGATGAGCTATAGTTATGTAGCTCATTGCTACAGTGACATAGCATCGGTAGGCACAAACTCTGATGAAGACACTCCTGTGCAGTAGCAATGAGCTACTGCACAGTAGCTTGTTGCTACGCAGTAAGGTCAGAAATGACCTGTGCGCTGCTGGGACTGCACAGTAATGGCAGTTACTATGCAGTCATTTAGTACTTGCTAAAGTACTCTTTAGAAAGTATTCTCTTTTAGTACTTGCTAAAGTTCTAAATGACTATGCAGTAACAACTGTGCAGTCGGGGTCACGTGTAGATGCGCCCAAGCATCATTTATCTCTATGTTACTGGACTCAACAGGTGGAAAAAATAAAGCTATAGCACTGATAAGAGAAAAACATTAAAAGGACCGTGATCTAATCTCTTCAGTCATCATCTAAATGGCACGGGTGACGTGCTTTAATGAGGTGACATGTACTTTAGCTTATTTTAATGTGCATTAAAGCATCACAAAAAACTGCACTTTCACTAATGTGAATTAAAATAGGCTAATGCACCTGTTTCTAGTACCTCACAATGGAGGTACTGAATGTAATGCACATTAACAGAAGCACAATAACGAATGTGTAGATGGACCCACAAAGACCTAAGAAAAATACCATAATCTTACAGTGCAACACAAAGTGTCTAGTAGAACTACATGTAGCAATTCATGACTCTTCCTACCCAGCTTAGATATTATGAGCAGGGATCCTTTTATTTTCTGATAAAAACCATCTCCAGTTTTGGATTAAAAAAGGTAGCCCAAAATCCACATTTTTCCATGATTAAAATGAAACACCACTAATATACATCTAGATGGATAGACAGATAGACAGACACACACACACATATATATACACACACACATACACACACATATATACTCACACATATAAAATATTGGAGCCTAAACCAGTCTCTTGAATTTATTGCGTCAAAAGTGTTCTGTTTGGAATCCATTTCATTACTCATAATCAGGGATCCTAGTTTTGTCTGATAATGAAACACCACTATATATATATATGATATATATTAAACACCACTATATATATATATATCAGATATATAGATATATATGTATATGTATATATGTATATGTATATATATGTATATATATGTGTGTGTACACACACACACACACCTATCTATCTATATTGGAATACCACTATATATATAGTGGTGTTTCATTTTAATCACAGAAAAATGTGGATTTTGGGTTACGTTTTTTATTCCAAAAAATAGGGGATTTTTTTTTATCAGACATAAAAACAATCAGGATCCCTGATTATGAGTAATGAAATGGATTCCAAAAAGAACACTTTTGATGCAATAAATTCAAGAGACTGGTTTAGGCTTCAACATTTTGTGGAATATAATACTGTATATTGGTAGATGTACAACCCTAAAGGCAATCAAGAGAATATTTTGGAAAGAATTAAAAAATACACAAGAAATTAATCTTGAAAAGTGAGCACCACTTGTGTGTTATTTTGGTAGTTGAATTTTATATTAAAAAGACAGCTGTTGATTAAAATTCCTTTAGAAATATTAATCTGCTTAATTTGTGGGAAAGAATATAAGAAGACAAAAATTGTCCATATTATCAACAATTGATCAAAAATCTCTTTATCTTCATCGACATATACTATGTACAGAATACCCAGGTAGAGGCATTGCATTGTTTAAATGTTAGGATATGACCTACAAGCCCCACAGACTTATGTGCGTAGCATGCTGTACTAAGATGAAGTTTAAATGACCATACTGAATTATAGGACAGATAGGGTGTAGAGCTGGAAATGACTTTAGTCAGCACTCTATTGGAACATTACCACTGGGTTGCAGATGTTTCTGCGTTATAATGTCTTGAGCAGGGAAATCAAGAAAACATAAAATGATGAGCTTTCAACAAGAGAAGCTGTTTTCATGTCACTTGTAGCTGCAAATAGAGACAATTCAAGCGTAAGAGATATCTTGATCAAAAGGTGACATCAGAATAGCAAAGAAAGTAGGGTCAAAATGCCTAGCAATAGATCTTGGAACTGAAGAAGAGCCATGGTTCAGATAATGGTTCAGATTAAAAGCTCCAATCCAAATCCCCTGCCCCTTTCCCCTGTTGTATTCCATTTCTGGGTTGGGTTGTAGCCAATATCAGGAAAAGATGAAATGGCAGAAATCTCATAACACAAAGTCATGAGATTTTGATGATACCTCATCCAAACCAGATTTACCCATGACCCATCCCCAAGCTGTAGTTAAAAGCTGATGTCAATCTAGCTCTACAGTGGATCTAAGTGTTGTCTCCTTTTCCCATTTTTATCTGGGAAACATATTCTGATAATTAGAAAAAAGGCTCACAAATTAAAAATACAGTTTTGTCTCAACTCAAAATAGTCAAGTCCAGATCCACAATTTCAGTCTAAAAAGATTTTGTTTACACAATTTACATTTAATAATCAATGGACAGACAGCAGAGGAGGCAGGAGTAGGGCCAGAACCTCTGGCCTCACATGTCTTTTCTCTTGGCATTTTTGTGGAGGGCTACATTCTTTGCCCTGGCTACCTCATAACCTGGTGATTAGAGCATTTTGCTATAAGTGAGGTGTGAATCGAAACACAATCATTATTAAGGGAGCCTAGAACCTGGGTTTTCCACAACCTAGGCCAATGCCCTAAATATTAAGCTATTGGGCTAGAAGTTGTAAAGTTCTGTTTCCTCTGTGCTCTCCCATGATCCACTTGTGTTTTTTTTCTCTGACTGGACTTTTGGGATCTTATGTGGAGGTTTGTGTTTACCCAGGCATAACAGGATAATCACAGAGCATGCATTACCATACTACATAGGTGTTTCACCCCTAACCCATGAGCCAGATCCAGTCCCTAGCACTGTGTACACATGGGTCTATGATCTAGTCCCTAGCCCTGTAGGCCATGGCCCTGCACACTAGATCAGGTGCATAGGGTGCTGCAGGGCTGATCTGAGTACACAGGGCCAGGTGGGGGTGATATAAGACCCAAGAGCTGAATTCCAGCATGCAGGACCAGGCAGAGACTACAATGAACCCCAAGACCCAATTCTGGAACATGGGACAGAAAACGGTGGAGGGGGGCCTGATCCCAGTACATGGGGGCCAGCAAAACCTGTGCAGGGCCCATCCAGGCATGTGGGCCTGATCCTGGTGTGTGAAGTCTGATATGGCCCACTGACCAGGCCTACACAACTCATCCGGCCTGCAGTCTAGCTGCTTAGGTGGAAATGGGATTCAAAAATCTACTTAAGTGTAGAGTTGCCAACTCTACAGGAATTAGACATAAATCTCCAGGGGATTTCTGAGAGTCATCTGGGAGATAAATGATAGGGCATTCATTAAAATAAATATTAAATGTTGAATCTGATTTATACAGTAGTCCAGTGGGGTTTTAAAATGTAATAGCAATGTGCATTTGCCTTCCTGATTAAAATCTATGCACTGTAATCCATAACTGATATGTGCAGCCACGTGGGCACTTGCACATTGTGTGTCACAGACACACTGGCATTTTGGAAACCCTCTGGACTAGATTCAAAAAATTGGCAACCTTACTTAAGTGGCAAAAATCACTTAGAGAAATAAGTAGTAAAGTAGGACCTGAGCTGTCATTTGGAGAGCAATACATAAGGAAATGCTTCTGGAGAAATGCTGCGTATTATTTATCTATATGGTTACTATGGCAAATATACAATATATACTCATATGCCCCCATGTCCTTTTTGGCCAAAAATTAGACTTTAAAAATTGAGGTGTATATCTTGAGTGGGGAAAAGGTAATTTTTTTTCTGTGTACAATAAAAACTGGGAGATGATATTAAATGGTTGCTGCACCTTTTCCTAGGAAGATATGGGTTGGGGATTCAGAGCTGCAGTTGCACCCCACTTTAATTCTTGCTCCATTCAAAGTTTAAAACCAATTGTCCAAGAGCAGCAGTGGTATTTCTATTCAAGCAGTGCTGATGGAACCAATTGACTCACAGTGCTCACTGAAATCTACCTGATTTATGCTAATTAATGCTCTCCTTTATTAATTAATGCTCTCATTAATTTATGCTCTCCTTTTCATTAGTCTTGACATTCCACTAATCAAGCCATTCTTTGTTCAGGATTTTGCTCTCTGTTAGCTACTCTATCGTCCTATTTCACAACCCTGCATACAGCTGTGCTCTTTTCAAAATCCTGGACTAACCCATGGTGTCCAGTCTCAGCTGCAGCTAGATTCAGCTTTTGATTGAGTGCCCAAGAACTTCTGACAGTTCAGCTGTGAAGGGTTTAAAACTTCAGTTTTTGCCTAAGCAGGAAAGGGAGGATGAGTGAGCTGAAGATTAGGTTTTGGCAATAACTTCTGGGGGAGAAAAAGTAGTAATTCTGCCTTTCCAAAAATAAGGCACATGTCCAGTCTCTGCCTTCCCAAAAACAAAGCAACCATTTTTCACACTACACTTGTAGAAGGTCAACAAATTAACTGTGGAATTGCAGAGTATAAACATTTTTTCTCACTGTGAGTAACCACATTATCCTAAACAACAGAATCATTGTTTGAAAGACGTTCCAGACTGACAAATATTAGTTGATAAAGGTAATGATATTGATATAAAAAACAGACTTATATAAGGCATTTCATTTGGTAACCTATGACATTTTGATTAACAAACACTAATGATTCAAAATCAAGCTACTACATATTACATAAGAAGCTGGCTAATTGGTAGATCTCAAAATGTAATTGTAAATAAGTAATTAACAAGAGGTTACGTTTCTGTGCGGGTCTCAGTTGGCTATGAGTACTATGCTATCCTAAGAAGAAAACCCATAAAACAATTACTAATAAAGCTTGCAAATAACTCAAAGATTGAGGATGCAGTATATAACAAACTGGATATATTACCAATACAGAATGATCTGGATCTTTTGGTAACCTGGACGTAAGTTCCCAGCACAGTGCAGTGGCTATAAGGGCTATAGTCTTTTCTTCTAAACATGGAGGAATCAATCATGTTTAGAATGTAAGATATTATATTACTTCTTCATTTTGCATTATTGTTACTGATATTGGAATGCTAAATCAAATTCTGATAGTATTCAACAATATGTTTAAATGTTTAAAGATTGGACAGGGTTCAGAGAAGAGGTATGAACATGAGTAAAGGATGGGAAAACATGCCTTATACTGAGAGCTTCAAGGAGCATGGTCTACTTAGACTATCAAAGAAAAGAGAAGGCATGACTGGGTCTCAGTCTGTAAGTACCTACATGGGAAACAGGTATTTGGCTCATCAGACCTACAGACAAAGGCAAAGGCTGTAAAATGAAGCCAAACAAAACGTAACCTTGAAATATGGCACAATTAATTATTGGAAGAATTTAAGAAGGGCCATAGGCAATTCTTCGTTACTAACAATATTTTAATCAGGGTTGGATGATTTTTCTAAAAGCTACCCTTTAGTTCAAACAGGAAGTCCTATGGCCTGTGTTATATGGGATCAGACTAAATAACCATCAGTCAATTTATCTATTAAATTAGCAAATGCTGAGGACACTACTAACATAAACACAAAGGGACAGATTCTAATGGGCCATCTTTTAGGCATCTATGTGGATTTAGGCACCTGAAAGTGATTCTATTTCACCTTGTTCAAGTCTTGAAAATGCACTAGTGTTTCTACTACTGTGACACACTGTCATCTTTCCCTTAAGATTGTATCAAAAAAAGTGAGAACCAGGAGGTCCCACTGATCTTTTGCATCAACTGTTTTTTAGGTCTCAAGCAGGGACTGAATAAAATTGCATTTAAACACCTATGTCCACTAACATGCCTACTAAAATCCACTAATATGGAATAGAATGTGGCCCAAATATCTAAGCCCAGTTACCAGATTATAGAAACATATGGGACAACCAAATCTAAAATAAAAAAACCAATGGGCAGTTTAGGCAAAAAGCAACCAAGAGTCGGAACTTTACTGAAAATTGATAAAATGTTTTCTTTGCTGAAATTTCCAGTAATAATATGAAAAAAATTACTTCCTTAGCACTTACATTTTCAAAGTTTGTTCCAGGATTTAGATGGGTTGCAGAATGAAAGTAGTGCTTCTGGGAATTTCAGCTAAGTAGTTATATGATAGCTACTATGAAGTTAGAAAAAAGGATGTTATTGAAAATAATAACTAATTAGGTAAACCAGTCAATTTGATCAGGTACCTCTGTGGCACATTTATTTTATTTAATTATAATTATCTCTTGGAGTTAGAGTTATCATTATTGTAATACCCAAATGTCCAGTGAGAGGAGGGGTACTTTGGGTATAATCTCAAAGACAGTTCCAAATAAGCTCAATGTTTGTCATATCCAAAAGAAGTACAAACAGTAAATGCTTGTACTGTTCAGTTATGCCTAGGTTTACATGCACTATTGGCCAAGCAATCAACATTGCTAACTCTTGTGGAACCAGACAAGAATGCCAGATATTGATAATTCACCTCTTCATTCTTAAAATACTACAAATGAGATTCAGAAACAGAGTAGCCATCTTCAGCTATTGTCTTTATAGAAAGTGCATCTAGGCATTCCTTTCTTGCTTAACCACTTGCATTTTCTTTCTCGAACTGTAATTGTACATTTATTATGGGCAATAAAAACAAAATAGCATATCCATTCATGCTTTCCTTAGTCCATCTTAAATAGCTTCATCTTCATCCTCCAAGCTAATAAAGAAGAGAGAGTTCAACATTTGTATTTTATTTATTCTCTTCCTAGACATTTGAGATATAAAATAGAGGATGATTTGTGGTGTTTTTCAGTAGGATGCATGGGAAAATAAAGATCTGAAAATAAAGCAATCACAATATCTACAAAAAACTGTTATCTCAAACAGATAGCATCTGGATGTGGATATACATTATAACATATACTTTTTTCTGATTTGGAAAAAGTGATAATGTTTAAAGCTAGGGGCAGAAATTATACATTAAGTGGTAAAAGCAATTGGAAACAGGTTCAACTCTGTAACACAGCAGAAGTTCAGTGCACACAAACCTCTTTCAAATGGCTTGAAACTGGTTTAAGATACACCTGCATGGATATACTATCAGACTTACCTGATTTAGGTTAAATTTATTTATGGAACTTCTGTCCCATATCCCCTCCAGATTCAAATTAACTCACAGCCCCCCAGCATCCCAGGATGCTTTGCACTTCCTCAGAACATCCCCCGCCTTGCACAGTGAGTGGGCTAGGCTTGACCCTGTCTGCTCCAGCAAAGTAAGGAGGTGTGCTCTAGCACCTCCTGGCTTCTGGCCTGGGCCACTCCAAGTAAGTGGCTGCATTTCTGGAATCAAAGGAACGTCTGTTCACTTGCTTATCACTTCAATCTATGCAGCTTAAACTAACCTGTGAAGATTTAACTGATTCAGCCTTGGGCTTTTTGACTGTCTGTACTTAGCCCATGTGCTTTGATAGTTTAATACTGTTAGCTAAAAGTGGTCATAACAAAGATCATACCCTGGTACATTTCCATATTTACCTTTCCATTATGGCCTTCTCCACTTGCTATTTCAGGACTGAGCCTGCCAACTTCTCTGAAGGAACCACTCAGTCTTTTACAGGATTGGATACTCCACTTAGTCCTTTACTGAACAGAGAATGTCAGTTGTACCAAGCTGTAAAATTACTTGTACAGTTGATGCAGAGAAAATGCCACTAAAGATTAGGAAAGGAGGCAACAAGGGTATTTTCACTTGTGACCTAAGCCAAATTTAGATTCCAGTGCTAAAAAATTATTGCATTGACCTACCTCCATTAAATATTAACCAGATGCCATCAGAAGGAAGTTAATTGACAAATGCTTAGAACAATTATATTTCTCCCACCCCTTTTGTGGCAGGTGTGTTAAAATAAAGTCTGTGCTTTTCTTGCTAGCCAGAGCTTTCTTTTGTTGGGCTTTTAATAGTGAAGTAGTAGATTTCATTTGCCTGCCTTCAACAGAGATGCATAATTTTTACTATGTCAGGCCTGGGACTGATACCTCTGGCCAATAGAATTCTGAGATCAGGACCTGAATGACCTCACAGAGTTCAAGAGGACTCAGGAGTGGGGCTGAAGCAATGCATGGTGGGATGTCTGGAGGACTAACCGGTTCATGTGTCCTGTGATAATATTGAGAGACAAGCATTCAGACGTCTATCACAATAGCATGGGACACAGTGTTGGTACCCCTCTTATCCCACAAACCTTTTTGAAGACTTGTCCCACGACAAGCAACAAGAGATATCTGAATTAATGTTTGTTCTTTGTCCCACAATTTCTGAGTGACATCTGTTCATAGCCTATGGCTCCATTATCTGACCAACATAGACAACAAGGGCATGCTGTTAACTCTATCCCCCTACACCAACACACCCATATACAGATATACACATGCTAATGTACAATGGAACAGTTATCTTGCCATTATAAGCACCTTTGGGCATTTTTACATGTGCTCTGTGATTGAGGAGTCGCTTTAATTACAGCAGGTCTTAAAGCCACTCTAATTAAAGTGCCTGCAGCATCTCATGGTATCAACACCCCTGTCCTTCAAAATGGTGGCAGGGGCGCTTTAACTAAAGCTCATCAAACAAGCTTTAGTTAAAGTGCCCCGCCACAATTTTGGAGCACAGGGGAATGATACATGAGATATGGAGGCTGCTGGAGTACATTAATTAGTACACTCCAGCAGACTTGATTAATCAAGTCTGTTCCAATGCACTGTAATTACAGCATGTTGGAACAGCCTCCCCACTATCTACCGATACCTGTTATATCCAGGCAGAATGAGGAAGGGAAATTATTTATACTATGCTGTGAAATCTACTTGTATTTTGTGGTGTTTATCAATGAAGTCTTTACATGGAATATAAATCTATGTGTTAATTCATATTTGAAATCTAGGCTCTATGTGCAACCTGGCACTGCAAAGAACACCAGGGCCACACAGGAAAGCTCCTTGCCATTGCAAGCTCTGCACTGATAATGTGTCTGCTGTGGGCATGGCTGAAGCAGGGGCAAAGTGTAGCTAGATTTCATATTTGAAATCTAGCTACACATTTTGCTAACCCATTTTGGGTACTACTGTAAGGCAATGTATTTTAAATCTTCATATTTAATGCAGCAGGTAGATTAGATTACCTGATCCAGGTTTTCTGGATTAAGAATGTGATATGGTATGTTGCAGAACACAAGGTATATTGCAGTGCATAATACAAAAAACAGGAAGATAGCATGGTCCAGAGAGTAAGACACAGATCCAAACATCCATCTGTTCTTGGCTTGGCTTCAGAACTGCAAAGTGAATGTGGGCCGTCTCTTCCTCATTGTGTGCCTCTTTTTCTCTTTCCATCCTTTGCCTGTCATGCCTGTTTAGTTTTGAGGTCTTTAAGACATTTGCACAGTTCCTGGCATAATGAGGATCCTTCCAGAGACTGTAATATAAATAGATAATAATAAACCTATAACAGATATTACATGGAATAAACTGAGATTTCCTGTATGATAGTTAGATAGGTGTGATAGAATGAATTCAGTAAATTTTAACATATAAAATGTATTGCATTAAAAAGAGGCAACTTTTAGTAAAACAATAAAAAATTAAGTTATATTCATCACTTCTTTTCTGAGACCACAAATTTTGGGAA
The DNA here is from genome assembly GCF_001723895.1 of Crocodylus porosus. Lineage (NCBI taxonomy): Eukaryota > Metazoa > Chordata > Crocodylia > Crocodylidae > Crocodylus > Crocodylus porosus. The sequence goes on along the minus strand of NW_017728906.1, from coordinate 125,358,694 downwards.
ACAGACAAAGGCTACTTCTATACAAGCCATCATTATAGCTTGTGTAGTATTACTCAAGCTAGCTCAGATAATGCTAACAGTGTAGCCAGAGCAACACAGACTTCAGCATGTATGCACAAATCTTTATTAGACCCAGGATAAATGCCCAATAGCTGGCAACTATGCTGACAGAGCTATATTGATGTCAGCATTTGAACTAGCTTGTTTAAAGCTGACTGCAGCATGTCTACTCAAGTTGTATCCAACCCTAGAAACTGTAGTGGAAATATATCCAAATTCTGACTCCATGGTATTTTGCCATCACGTTAAGATTCAAGGTCTTTTGAATCAAATTGAATAAAAAACAACGGATATTTTAACCAGCTAGATTACAGTTACACTGAGGTTATCACTGGTTTTGTTGCATGATTTAAACCTAAGTAAAGAGAACAACTCTTAGAACTTGTATTTGATTATTTTCTGAAACCTTACTGCCCCTTCCCTGGAATATTTGCCCCCCTTTGCTTTCCCACCAGCCATGACAACAGGATACACAATGAAAACTCATGTTTACAAATCTTGCATGCAAATGATTATGGAACAACCATGGTATGCCGCAATTTAAATTTGTTGACAGAGTTGCTAAGAAACAAACCTTTTGATTCTATGAAACCCTTTTTGATACCGCTCTGGGTGCTGACAGTTGAAGTTATTGAACAAGAGTGAGGACTCTTTAAAAGAGGAATTTTTGACATTTGCTATGTTTTCAGAGCCTGTAACATAACATTGAATATTCCTTCAGTGTCAGTTGTATCCCATATTAGATTGTCTGATTTCAATATATATGCTGGCATATTTAAACTATCCTATATTTCATTGCTGCTCTCCTACACATGAAATTCTTGCAAAAGCATCTTGACTTGATCTTCTGCCAACTATCATGTAACATTTTCATTTTTTTTTCCTGCCTCCACCTTACATGTTCTTTCTCCAGGACATTTTTACAGCAGACCTCAGGGAATACTGATCAGGGTGATCAGCAGGAATCCGGATTTTCCATTTCCCATGAAAAAATGGAGAAAACCAAAGATTTTACCTTTTATCAGAGGCAAACATGGATTTCTCATTTTACCAGAGAAACTCATGGTTTTTCCTCTTTTGCAAAGAGCTCTCTGCAGGCTGGCAGAGTTCCAGCCTGCAAGGAGCTGGGGCAGGAAGAGGGTAGTCAGGCAGAGGGTGCCATGTACATGTACATAGCTACCAGCCAGCCTGGAGAGCAGTGCCAGAAGGTAAGTGGGGTGGGGAGGGTGGGGATTGAGGCCCCCATAGGGAGGGAGGGAAGGAGAGAGGGAGGAAGTTGGGTAGGGCAGTGCCTGGGGCTTGGGACCTGTAGCCACAATGCATGGCCACAGGGTCCTGGTGGGGAGTGGGATGGGGCTGTGGGTGGCTTGTCCAGGGGTGGGGCCAGCTCCCCACCACTGCACATGCTCACGGGGGGCAGGGAGACCTGTGCCCCCCAGATCTGTGTGTGGGGTAGGGGCTGCATGCTGCCTATGGTGGGCTCCCACCCAATGCATCCCCTGTGCACAACCCCATGCCATCACCCCTGCTTCAGCCACGCCCACAGCAGATGCATTGCCAGGGCAGTGCAGAGCTCACAATGGCAAGCAGCTTTCCTGTGCAGCCCTGGTGTTCTTTGCAGTGCCAGGTTGCACATGCTGGGCTGTAGAGGCCCCAGGGCAGGGCAGCGGGGTGGGAGCCTGCAGTGAGCAGCTCCCACCCCGCACACAGATCTGCAGTGAACAGGTCCCCCTGTCCCCTGGGAGTGCACACTGTGATGGTGAGCCAGCCCCTCCCCCGCAAGCCTGCAGCAGGAAAGCAGCAAGCAGTGGGGTGGGGGAGAGCCAGGCTTCACTCTGCTACAGCAGCTGCTGCTTTCTGCCGGGGTAGGTGTCTGTGGACTGTGGTCCCTGCAGCTCTGGCAGCTGGTGGCTTCCTTCAGCAGGGTTGAGGGATCAGGAGCTATGGGTGGGGAGTGAGGGGCACCAGCAGGGCCAAGGGGATGGTGGGGTATCTTTCATTATGGATTTTGGGGGTTTTATCAGAGAATTTGCAATTTTTTTATCAGAGACCTTGAGATTTTTTTATCAAGGAAAACCAGGATCCCTAGTGATCAGTGCTGCTATTAGAACCCCTGTTCATACTGTAGAGACCTATCCTACTAGAAACCAAGGTAATTGACCCTACTTGTTCTTGACAGGTTGGATCTTCATAATTATGGCTTAAACTCCCTGTCAACTTCCATGAAGTGCAGCTGTAACCCATTACTTAAACATATGCATGAAAAAATCCGGAAGCACTTCGTATCCAATGGATTATGGGGCTAAGACAATAAAAGGGAGATAAACAAAGATTAGAAATCTTTTAAGGATGGGAGATGACATGAGGCAGGTATGAGAAAGGAGCAGGTATGAAGGCCTAAAGGACAAAATAGGACAGCATCAGCCCCTGAAGACCTTTCAGTTTCAAGCAAAACCCTTTCAGATATTTCTAATGCTCTTACTGGTATAAACTATAGAAAACATAAAAAGCTGTTCCATGGATAAATGATGAGAGAGTAGCATATAAATCTACCTGATGGTAAACTGCTTTTGTAAATTGCTAATTTCTGAAGGATAAAGAGAGGAGGTAAGGGTCCAGAGACAGTTCAAGGAATCATAAGAAAAGAAATAAAGGGGTATGAAGTTATTAGCTCCCACTCAATGTATTCAAAAGAGTGCTCTCTAGTTGTTTGTTACCTTTGTCTACTGTTTGCCTTTAAAAATTTTCATACGCTATATTTTTCATTGTAAAAAGTTACATATCCTAAAACTGCAAAAGTGTTTTTAAAAGGATTTTTTTAATATGAAATAATGTCAAAATAATGAGTCATTCTCTGTAATGGTCACTGCAGAATATGCATTAGAAGGCAACTAGAGTACTCTCAGTGCACACTAATAGCTTCCTAATGCACAGCCTTCAATGTCTTATTGCTAGAGCAGACATTTACCACACCATACCCCAAGAAATATTTTGGGCTCAGCTATGCTTTTACAACTTTGACTCATACTAGGTAGAAAATGCACTGTCTGAGAGCAATGTAGTCTGAAGTCCTGAAGGAGTAACCAGCAGAGTGAGATAAGCAGACAAATGTGTATCCATTTGAAGAGTGATGCCTTTCCTTTAAATCCAGTGAAGCTCCCGGTCCATTAATCAGAGCATAGAAAGCAAAGGACCAAGCTCAGACCAATCCAGGCACTTCTCTATTGAAGTAGGAAGCAGAGTCAGTAATCTACCCCGGTCAGTTCTCTCAATCCCTTCTTCAGTGTATCAGAGCATGGAAAGACAGATTTTAGCCTCTTCTTTTGCAGGCTTTCTGCCTTTTTTTGTTCCAGGGTTACAAAAAATGCTTAAAATCTCCATTTCTTTTAAGCACTCCAACATATTCTTGCCTATATAGGAAATATTGGAAGGAACTATACAGTCATGGTAGTGTCTGCCAACTGCAAACCTGAGCACCTGATTAGGGCTGCATAGATTTTCTGATTCAGCAAGAGAAATCACAACTTGAAAACAATGTTATGATCAATCTGTATTTAAAATATTTAATCTTTTTCCTTATGAAAATGAAAACCCAAAACATTTCATTTGGTTTGACTCTCTCCATCTGCCTCCTCCCATTTTAAAAAGCGGGGTGGGAATCACGTTAGAGCAGGGGCAGGCAATTACTTTGGGCAGAGGGCCACTTACCCAGTTTTGGCAGGCTGTTGAGGGCCACATAGGTAGCCCCACCCCTTGACAGGTGCCCCCCCCAGTCACCATCTTGGGGCCAATATCCCAAGGCCAGCACCGGTGGGCCCAGAGTGGGGTGCAGGCTGCCACGGGTCTGTTGAGCCAGGCTGAGTTGCACCAGCAGGGGCAGGGGAGCTGCCCCAGATCCATAGAGCCCCCCCCTGCTGGCTGGGACCCTGTGCTCCTGCACCCTGCTCTGGGCCCCACCGGCACTGGCCCCGGGACACCAGTGCAGACCCTGTGCTCCCACTGGCTCCCCACCCTTACACCCATCTTTCTATGTATATGTGTGTGCTTTTGGATTCTCCTTCTTGCCAAGTGTACAATGAAACAACAGGATCATCCCAGTTAATAATTAGGGTTAAATAATTCAAGGGTTGAAAACATGGTACAGTTTATTTTAAGTAAAAGCAAAGAGAATATCTCAAGTCAGCTCAGGTATAATATCTTCTTCATTAAATCCCAAAATAAAAACCTACTTCCCAAAATGATACTTTCTGTAACTAATGCAAAAGAAACCAAAAAATGGCACTTTACCATGTCTAGTTACGTGCTTGTAATGGTGAAAAAAATATTGGCCTCTCCTTTTTTCCAGTGATCTTCATAACCTACCATGTATTAGTGAAGCCAGGTGACAGATACAGATTTAAAGAGTTCCAGTGCAGGTGCAGTACCTTTGCTATTGCTTAGGGGGTTTAGGCGATTAACAGAGAAAACAAGCTGTGGTGCTGAGGTCACCTCTATCTGGAAGCTTTATCAACCATATACATAATTTTAGTTAACTTAGGAGCCAGGCTTATAAGTTTCTTCCCTTGAACTGGCTGTAATCCCTGTTTAACAGTGATGACACTAACAGTTCAGATTCTGTCATGCTTGTTCATGATGACTGCCGTACTCTGTAAGAAGTCCCACTGACACCATTGGGACTGCTGTCAACACATCATATTGTTCATGGAAAGCAGGATGGCAGAAGCTCACCCTCTGTAGATAACAGTTTAGAGTATCGGTCCCTCATTCATGAGGCTGAAAAAATAAAAGGTGACAGTTAAAATCCACTAAAAGACAAAACCATATTTAAAATGGATCTCTGCATGACTAAATCTACCTATCTTCTTTTGGTGGGAAGATGTCTGCAGTGGAGTCTATTGGTTTTCTGCTTTGCTTGGTCTATTATCTGGATAGAGTACATCTATCAAATGATACAGTATAAAGAGTGCATTGAGCTACGTAAGTCCTAATGTTTGGAAAACCAATACATTTCCTGGCTGGCTGTGTTGTATTTTCCTTTAATGCAGGCAATTTAATATAGGTGATTGGATCAGTGAATTTTCCAATGAAAATAACAAGGCAGTCTACTTGAAACACTGCATTATTAGCAATCGTCTTTTCTAGTTTTCTATGCATGTTGAGTGATCTGGGATGAAAAACTAACAAGCACCTGTCAAATCTGAGACATCAGGTTTCTTGGCAGAGGGCCCACTGGACTTTCCTATCAAGAGAGCCTTTATGAGTAAACCGAGGGAAATCTCTCTCAGACAAAAAGGAAACAGAGCTCATCAGAATTTGCAGACCCTTGACTTAGAGGGCATGCTGTCTCCAATGAAAGCCTTTTGATCATGATGCTTTTTTATTCAGATTTGACTTCACATTATGGCTAATCAATACCTTGCAACCATCCAAGTCCCCTGTTAGATGCACATCTCACAATCAGGCAGGGAGGCCTACTAATTGAAGAAAAGTCAGAGACCCAGGTACCACTGCCCTCGGGCCATAGTCCTGCCTTACCTCACTCCCTCTTCCTCTTTCTCGCTCTTTTTTTAGAGAATCCTAGAAATGGTGGAAATAAAATTTAGAGACATGACAGGCACAGAAAAGAAGGATCAATTCCTGTCACTTGCCACCAGTGTTTACTGCCTTCCCAGGTCTTCAGAGGGTGGTTTTTTTTCATAGCTTAGGGGAATTTAACCTTTTATAAATAGGAAGATGGTGCCTTCATGCATTTTAAATTGTTTGATTTTTTTTATGCCCAAGATTACTTAGGCTTTTTCATTTTTTTTTTTTTAAATTAGTCATGGTCATTCCTGGCTCCAAGTACAAAGCTGGAAGTTTTTTGACATGTCTGCAAAATCTTTTGCCACCTCTTTATTTCAGACAATATTCCCTCGCTTCTACATCAGTCCCCTTTATAGTAGCATGAATGAACAATTCAAACTCCATTTACAGAAATAAGCAGAATAACTGTGTGTCTCCGAAAACTGGCAATGTCCTAGTTTCCAGGGCATGTCCTTTAAGCTTTACTCAGAATAAGTTATCTTGATTTCTTGTGTTCTCTGAAAGATTGGCCATGGGAGGGAACTGCTGAGCTGAAACCAACAGCCAGCTTGGGTGATCATACACACACCTTAGGGAGTCCTCTACAAACCTGTCTTAAGATAATATAATTCCTCAGAAAATCTTTTCTGAAATAATGTAGCTACCTGCTGCACCATGAAAATCCCCATTGTACACTAGAGTGACTTGGGAATTCAGATGCAGCTCAGTTGCACATTCACCACTTGCAAATAGCTACAGAACTAGATAGGGGGCAGCTGTTCAATGTTGTGCTCCACTGCTATCCATCACATAAAACAGGGTTTTGGGGAGCAAGGTAGCAGAGTAGATGGGAAAGAATAAATGATGCACAAACAAAGAATGAGTGAGGGTATAGAGATGAAATTTTAAAAAGGAGATACTAAAGGAAGGGGAAGAAAAGAGACAGGGCATCATAAAGCGAGGGGCAGTGGCAAGAGACACGGACATAGAAACTGTCATGGAGGAATGTGCAGCCTTTTCTTTCTTTCCTCTTTTTCTGTCAGCTGCCAGAATGAGAACTCCCCACATATACTATGCTGACCTTTACAATAGCCATCCTCACATGAATCACTCTTTCCTGGAACAATCATCTCACATTTTCATGTTATATTTCAAATAAAATTATTTTAAACACCAGCAACTTTCACTAATTGATAAACTATTGCAGATATAACTGGTTGAAACTGAAGTGAAA
>NW_017728906.1:125349348-125351682 GCF_001723895.1 Crocodylus porosus | reverse complement strand
GAATATTAAAATATGGTGCCAGTACCAAAATAAAATTATTCTTTTATCAAATTTAGAACAAATTTAGAATAAAATTTAGAACAAATTTAGAATAAAATTTAGAACAAATTTAGAATAAAATCCAATTTAGAATAAAAATGTTCATTAGGAGACTAAAAATGGTGTCAAATTTTTCAACATAAATGTAAATTATCTTCTACTTTCAAAAGACTTTCTTCTTTTTTGTCAATGATACTTTCTTTTTCCCAACCAACTGTAAATTATAAACATTTGTTGCAACTCAAACTGAAGATGCTCAAAGTTTCAGAGTGATCATTCTGATTTTTATGTTTGAATTCAGTTATCAAACTTAAGGCTCACATTCTACAGAGAGTTCAATGGGACACTTAAAGCCTTAAGTAAGTTTCTGTGTACTGCAAAAGCTGTGTAATGGGCACAGTGAAGAAGAAGTACGCTGTACAGCACAGAAGTGTGGGTAAGTCTACTGCCGTGTACTCTTCACCCTGACAGTGAGGTATTCTAAAGGAAATGTGATGTAAGCCCAACATTTATAACACTGATATCTGATTCTACCTCTACACACAGGTGCTGATAGTTAGCTATCCATGTCTTGGCCTATGTGACTGGACAAAGGCCATACATAAATGGGTTTGAGAGGTGGGTTTTAGTTCCTTGCTAGACATGTTTCTTTTAGTGCTGTTGAGCTAGCCCTCCTTCTAGTCAGAGTTCATGCTGGCTGCTCATCAGATGCATAGATACCTGTTGGTAGACAGCTGATAGGGTGTGCAAGAGCCTTGGTAGTTTGGGTGAACTTGAATGAGGCTTTTTCAAAACGGTGCTAAGCTTTAGATACTTGTGAAGGGACCATGAATAATCTGTAATCTTTACGAAAAATCAATGAGATGACTTCAACCTGACTGATGGGCTTATTTTAGTTGACACATTCTTATATTTCCTCACAAAGAAAAGACATAGAAACTTGCTTTAAAATAAGCTGAGGTTTTCATTTATATTTCTTGGTTTCCTAAATTAGTATGGGCCTGCAGTTACAGGCTCTGAGGGATTACAAAAGCAAGCTCTGTCAGCAAGAGGAAACAACATAAGATAGAGCACTTTTAAAAATAGTCCTGTACAGTCATTTTACAGTAGGAACAGCAGACTTTTAACTACAAACTGTCCATTTTCCCTTTAGACTGAAAATGCGTATATTCAAGAATTCAAAGAGAAACAGTGAAATGTCTTTTCCTTTAATTCTGTCCATTTTTTTTTTCAGTGGGAGAGACTCAATCAACAGGATATTAAGTGTGTGAAGTACAGTAGAAAATACTGTGATTCATAGACTTAAATAATCTTTTGCTTTTCTTACTGCTCCCACTTTTTGTTGACTGTATCATACATCCTATTTTATACCTGTATGTTTTCAGTAAGATGACATTAATTACATTCCATTCTTTCCACTTTGATATCTCATTAAAATCTTATAAATGATCATGCAGTGACCTTGAAGGACATGCATAATACATGAAAGTAAACCTGCAGTAAAATGTATTCTTTCACTCCTGACTGGCTACATCCCACATTTCTCTCTCCCATCCCCAATGACCCCAATATGGGGAGTTATGCTAGCTGAGCCAAGGTATGCAGTTGTGTGCAAATCCACTAACTCCATTAGTTTTCTCTGCTGATGACAGCTGCAATATGTTAATGGCTTATGTTTGGATGTGATGGCCCTGCTACTACTTAGGGCACTGTGCTAATTACCATAAGATGGTGACAACAGGTGCAAGTGTCACTTCATATCAGCATCATGCATATGAGAAAAATAGCTAGCAGCACCAAAAGCAACTCAAGAAAATGTAAACTTTAGTCAGCAGTCTGTGATTCTCTGAAGAAGTCCTCTTTAAAGCTTATGATTAAAGGATTTACAGACGAATATTGTTGCTTTTTTCTGCAAGTACAGTGAATTCATAAGGATGTCTTCTTAAGCTATCTAATGTTATGTTTCAACAGCATGTATTTATGTGGCAGTTCAAGTATAATACAGAAGGTCTGTATTTAGAAAGGTTTTCTGACTGAATAAAAGTTTTACAAAACTACATTTATTGCAGTGAGCACAGATTGAAAAGGACAGGATTTCCCACTGAATTAAATTTTTGCACCATTCTACTGTCATGCTCTTAGCATAGCTGTACTGTAGTGTTTAAGTTTGCTCTTTTTTGAGTGTTTCCCTTCCTTCTTCTTCATCAGGTTTCTGGGATTCTCTTTTTAAGAAAGCAAGTAACCTGCTCAGCACCAGCTTTAGTCCATTAGAAAACCTTTAAGATGGACAAAATT
>NW_017728906.1:125344815-125349153 GCF_001723895.1 Crocodylus porosus | reverse complement strand
TTCAGAATGAGAAATTATTCATTTTTATGGCACTTATTTTTAACACTATTATAATATTAATACCTAAACATTTTATTGGAACTTATATTTATTTTATGTATATATTTAAATTATATGAGAGTGTGTGTGTGTGTGTTTAGAATTATCATGCTGAAGGCTGGGCTCAATTTGGATCCAATTCTTGGATTTCACAATAAAAATACTGCTGAAAAGAAGACTAGGGAACAGTAGTTGCACTTAGATGCTACTGTAATGGGCATATTAAAGAATTTAGGTAATACATTCTTTTGTTAGAGATGGAATTATACAAATTGAAACTGAAATATTAAAAAAGAATGCATGTTTTAATTTTTCATTGAATTCCCTCCCCCCACCCCAATGTTCCCATGTGGAAAATGTCATGTTTCTATTGAAATCCAAAATATTTTTAGCAGAAGTAAATTTTGATATCCTGCCACAATACTTCAAGGGACTTATAGTTTGCTTGTCTCATGTCTCCATTGTTTTCCATTAAATGAGAGTGAAAATATATTAAGGAGTAAGTGGAGGGGAGGAGTAGTTTGGAATTCTGGGACTGAAAATAGTAGTGAAATTTGTTTTCTTCTCTTTTTTTTTTAAATCTTGCACATTGTTCATAAATGTTAAGCTCTACAGAATTATCACAATCATACACACTGACCTTCTATTAAACACGTAATTTCCACCAATAATCCTTCTAAATTAGAAGGTACCCAGTTGAACATTCATTATATCAAGCCATTTGGTCTGTTGAAATTATTTTTAATAACTGAGATGGTTAGCTATGTTAGAAGCCATAAGGAATATTATCCTCAACAACAGCATTGCTTCTATTCCCATCAAACTCTCCTGCCCTATCCTTACACACAACTATTTCAGATTTAGAGATTCCCTATATCTAAAAATGAACAACACTATCATGAGCATGGGCTTCCAATATAATAAGTTATGATCTTATGACAGATCCTGAAGTCGCTTACTCCATAGCTACCCTCTCATCACTATGACACAACCGAGATACATGCATAACATCTTAATTATATGGGCACACAGGAAGGAATCTTTAAAGAAATTCCACCAGAATTTAACAACTTCTACCCTTCCATCAAACTAACCCTTGAATATTTCACACAGCAAATTCATTTCTTGGGCCCTACTGGGAAACAAGAAATGACTGTAGTGGCCACATTACCACACAGTAACAGGAACCACATGACTACAACAGTTACTTCTATGCTGTCAGCTTTCATCCTAAGCACACCACTAGATCCATTATCTATGGCCGGGCCCTACATTACAACTGTATCTGCTCTGATTCCTCCCAAATAGGATGCACATGTCAGGGATCTACAACAGGGTTTCCTACACTTACAATATACTGTAATACCAAAACTATAGATACTCAGATGAACAGAGCCAGACTCAGACCCCACTCCAATTTGCTACAATACCAACCCTGACACACAGACAACAGAATCCTTCTAGTTGTCACCTGTGGCCCCCAACTTGAACACCATAGACATACCATATATGACCTGCAACCCCTCCAGGAAAATTATGACCATCTCAAGCTAGCCTTGTGGGAGATAAATCTGTCCTGGTTTACAGGCACCCCCTTACTCCCCCCTCAAATAATGTCTCTCCAGCAACAGATTATCTAACTCCAATTCTCACCAAGCCACCAGGCCTTACTACAGCACTAGATGCTAGTTGTGCCCCCTCATCAAGAGACTGCATAAACACTGGACCAAGTGGATAAATTATAACATCTGGAGTTTATTCACCTGATTCTCCATCAATGACATATATACACCATCACTTGCTAACAGTTCCTGTCTACGTGGGCCAGATAGAGAAATCACTACATAAAAGAATGAATGGACACTGTTGGTATCAGTTCTAGAAACACACAAAAGCCTGTAGCAGAGTACTTTAATTTCCCAAAGCATTCCATCACTGACCTCAGAGTAGCTGTCCTTAAACAAACAAGCAAAAAAATCCTTTTAAAATAGCTTGAACATGAAATTGGAGACCAGAAAATCATCACACTGGACTATATTAACCTTCGTCTCAGCAGGGACGATGTATTCTTATCCAGTTACTTGAACTAGTTGTTTATTCTGATGTCCCTCCAAGTGTTAACTGCTTTGTTGATCTTAATTGATCTAATCAATCCACTTACTAGCCCTCTAACAGAGTCTCCTCCCCTTCTCCCTTTTCCTTCCATAAACACTTTTATTGCCTTCAAGATCATTTTCTTTCTTTCTACCAGTGCATTCCTAGTATCTCGTGAAGTAGATTATTTTCTACAAAAGTACAATCCTCTCTGAATCAGCTACTTTCAGGTAGGTGCTATCCTACCTTCTGCTTATTGTTAATTAGTAGCACTGACAGTTATGAAAGAAAAGGAAACCAAACAAATATGCATTCAAAAAGTGACTTTTTGAAGAAGACTTCATTTGACCCTTGCCACAGCTCAACTGTCTTGCAGTCCAGCAGTTGTAAACTGGAGAATAATCAACAGTGCATGCATCTACACGTGCAACCAATGTGCAGCAATAAACTCTGGCCCTTATCGTGCCAAAGATTATTGCTCATAGGCATGCCATCTGAATGTGTGAGCAGAACCACAGCACATTGAACTGGGTTGGAGGAGCAGTGGCTGGCAGGGATCCCTGGGGGTCAGCCAACCAGCCTGGGGCTGCTCCTGCCCAGTTCAATGTGCTGCAGAGGAGTTTTCTGGAGCATGAGGGTGCTTCAGTGTAGGGCTAGGTGTCGGGCAGTACTATCTTGCTGTGTACTTTATTAGTTTCCTGCAACCTAATAGGGTCACACATGTAGATGCTGAGACATTTACTGCAGAGCTAATTAGGCCACCCCAGAATAAATGTCTGTTGCGTCCAGTGTCATTCAGAACAAGTGAAGGTTGTCCCATGTTGCAGCTTCTGATGAATATGATCTTTATTTTAAAATGTGATCAAAAACTAAATCCACTAGTCATCATTAGGTCTATCTAGGCCTTGTGCATTAATAACATTGATTCTTTCAACTTGTACTTGCACTCTCGCTTTCAGTCAGTATTTTATTTGCTCTCTTTATACCTGCTATACACTGGACTATTTCTGACTGCACTGTTCCTCCTTGTTTGCTAAATGTCTAGTTTGGGAATGTCAACATAAGCTCAATAACTTACATTTGAGATTCTCATCTTATTCCTGTATATACAAGGTACTAAAGACCTATGCTCCAGTCAAACCCTATTGTGCGTGAGAGGTAACATCTTTCTAGTACAAGAAATAATGCAGAATAATTTTCCTTAGGAGGCCTCAAAACTTATTTCTTTGATACCCACATGAGATTTATGCCCACAAAATGAATTGCCAGAGTCAGAGTATTCATACCTTTAACCTTGTGGATGTGTTTCTGCAAGCAGACACTAGTCAGAGATCGAAGATCTCAGGTTTATATTTGGAACCTGATGCTTTCCAAATGCAGGCATAGATAAAGACTTGATTTTGAGAAATGGCTTGCAATATATAAGGGGCATGCATGCTGTAGCTAATAGCCATGTGAAAGTCTAGCTCCTGTGATACCGCTCCCCCTGAAGACAATTATTTCCACTCAGTTTTACATTTCCAGGTTTCCCTCCTTTTCCACCATGAAATTCTGGGGTTGTGTTGTCTCCCATACCTATGCTGAACTCTGTTAAGATTTAAAACATGGGCCTCATCATACAAACCACTATTTGCCCAAGTCAGATGAAATCAAGGTGACTACTTAAATAGAAATATATTTCATGAAGAGTCAAAATTTACTATTTTCCACACCTGCCGTTTAAAATATATGTATGTTAGGAGCCTGGTATGAAAGCTCTAATAAAAACAATGCAACATAGAATATAACTGCTGCATAAAAAGTTAAATGACGCTCTTATTGCATTCCCCAGGAATTCCAAGAGGTACTGTGCCCCTTGGGGAGTTGGGAGACAATGAGACTCTGCATCGCACACCTCAAGACTGTATTATAAGAACATATGCAGGCATATACTGCTTAGGTAAGGCCAACTTCTGATGTATTTAATCATAAAAAGTGTACCTAAATTAGTGGGCCCAATCAAATGAGTAAAGCTAATAGAACCTGGTCCAAGAGAAATCATATTGCACACAGAGGCAACACTTCCATTGCTTTTGACAAATATGTAATCAGCAAGGATCCTGGTTTTCTCTGATTTAAAACAAAGAACCCAATTTTTCGTTAAAAAGTAACCCCAAATCCACATCTTTATGTGATTTAAATGAAACACCATTAATATATAGATAT
>NW_017728906.1:125326882-125344545 GCF_001723895.1 Crocodylus porosus | reverse complement strand
TTTTTTTCATTTCCTGCAAACATACTATATATGAGGAAACTCTTTTTTCATACCTGAGATATTTTCTGTAACTTGACAACAAGTTCCTCTTTTTGCTTCTCTAATTATCTTATTAACGTCTGCAATTTTTAAAAATCATATTTAACAATCTTCCCCTCTCCCAAAGCAGACATTTAAAAATGTTGTTATTGTCATTCGATTTAACCACATTGGTCTCTATTACATTCCCCCTGTTGAGACTTAGCCTGAATGAATTGTAACTGCAGCATGTCCAGCTGTTTCTTAAATAATTCCCATTTTTCTGTAGTAGGTTTCCCACACAGTCATGAGGTCTTGTGTCATTTCCATCAAGATCTCACAGTTGTTTGTGTTAGCACAAGCTCTCGCTTCTACTCCAATGAAAAGTGTTAGTAATTCATATTGTGACATGATAATGACAGTGTATATATCTTCCATTCAAAACACCACTAATTTTCTTAACATTACCACTATCAAAATTCCTTATATTTTGCATCTCCACAAAACTTCCACTGAATCAAGACCAATTATGTTGCTTCTGCTTCTTTTATATAATATGTATATATATACACACATACGCACATACATAAATAAATATATAAATATATCTCTCTATATAGAAATAGAGAGAGCTGATCTAGGGAGCACAAATTCACAATATGATTATATATAAATCATAAAATAATCATCATCACAAAATAAAATCATAATGTGAATTTGTGCTCCCTAGATCAGTTCAATTTTTTATCAAGATGGGCTCATTTCCTAGCTGTAGGTACAGAAGAGTCTCTGATCATGAAGTTCAGTCAATAAACTGACTTGAGTAAGTAAGCAATTATGCATTGCCTCTGGAAACAACCTTCCCCCTTACAGATTTTGCATACTTGTTATCCCAGTAAGTACCTTAGAAATTAAAATCCCCCATGATCAAAGTTTGTGTTTTCTCATCTTTTACCTGTAAACACAGTTGCTTGTTACAGCTATTCCAAAACATAATTTACAAGCTAATATGTCTACAGTTACCAGTTTTTTACAACATTTCCTATGACTACATAACTTTGGTTCTCTTAATCAAGATCCATGTACTTTGCATGCCTACAGTTAGAACTATATGCACATTAAACAGAGTATTACTTCTTCTGAATTCATATGTTTATTAAAGTAAAAATGATACAATGCATGCTGCCCAGTGTACAGGAAGAGAAAGTCACTTACATCAGTTATAATGCCATCTTCAAAGTGTACTTTTTAAAGATGAGCAAGGTACTTTAGCAATATTAAACAGAGTACAGTACTCTTTGGAGACTCAAACTAATCTGATGTTTGGTGGCATCTCCTTGAATGACAGAATGCAATCCAAGAACTTGAACAACAACGTAAACAAATACCGTTTTATGATGCATGTATTTGCAGAAGATAAAGGGTTTCATACAAGAGGTTTCACTAGAAGAGAAAGTTGTTAAAGTTAAAAAACCAGCAGCTATATACTTTTGCTCTTTACTCTTCCAGTTGGAATTCATTTTAGTTCAGAAATAACTTATGTTCCACAAAAAGTGACATCTTCTCACCTTTCTTTTGAAAGTTATTTACTTCAGAAGTCCAGAATTATGACACTGAGGTTATATAAAGTTTAATCCCAGAGTATTTTAAATTTCCTGATCGAATAATGTCATGTTTGTCACATACTGTATCCCAAGTTTGGGTTTTGGGAGGTTGCATGGTACACCTAATTGATTTACACTAATGTATATTGGGCAAATTTATTTGTATTCTTTCCAGTCTTCAATCCCTCAACTTTCCATGCTGCCTCCTCTCTCAATCACTATGAATAACACCACAATCCTGCCTGTCACTCAAGCCCACAAACTTCTTATATCCCTGCTAAAATTAAGTCTTGCATATTCTCTCTGCATTACTCATCCAGGATAAGGCTTTTTTGCCTCTCTTCCATGCTTTCAGCATCTCACATCTTGCTTGCTGCCTTTTCTTGGGTCTTCAGAAATGCAGTCTTGGTCCACTTCATATTCATCCAAAATGATGGTGGAAATACTATTTTCATAACACACTACTTTGACCATATTATCATTCTCTGTGTAGTTCTCTACAGACATCACTTTTCTGTGGCACAAGCTACTAGTCTTCACTTTCAAGATCCTTCACAGACTCGCCTCATCACATTTATCATCTTTTAGTGTCAACTCCTATCTCCAGATTTTCAGACTCTGCTGCTTAGATTTCCAAACAAGCACTTTGTGCTTTCTTCCATGCTGCCCTTAACACTTCAGGAAAGTTACCCATAAACATTTGTAAAACTACCTCATAATTCTTTGTTAAAAATCTTTGTTTTCCATCATATTTTTTAAAAAAGACCTTAATATTTAGATCACGTTATGCAGCCCTCCACAATGACCAAAGTATCAAACTACTTCCACATATACTCCTAGCCTGTTTCCATTGGTGCTAGGGATAGAAGTTACACATAAACTAGTTTAAGTGATCAGAAAGTGGTTTAAATCTATAACAGAACATAAATTCAGTGCACATAAACCAGTTTCAAAATGGCTGAAACTGGTTTAAGATAAACCTAGGTCAGTGCAGTATCAGACTTACCTGATTTAGGTCAAATCAGTTTATGAAACTTCTGTCCCAGAGCTCTTCCTGAGTCAAGTTAAATCAGAGTCCCCCAGCTACCCAGCATCCTTTCTAGGCCTAGGCTAGGCTGTGCTGTGCTGTCTGCTCCAGAGAGCAGGGCTGGCCTAGTACCTCCGCTGCTTAGGTGGAGCTGTGATGGCTGGCTCACTGGTCGGCTCACTCACCTCCCCAGGAAAACTCTGGCTGAGGTCTGGGGCCAGGGAGGTGGTTAAACTTCCCTTCCCCTGAGTGTAGAGCTGCCCTGACCTCCTAAAACTTACTGCTGGCTGTGACTATGCACTACAAATCCCAGAGGCACCCGGAAGCAGGAAGAGGAAGTGACAAGAAACCTGAGAGTCCTGCTCCCATGGTCGCAAATCCTGGAGACCTTGTGGGCAGCAGAAAGAGTAAGCGGATACACAGCCCAGGCTGTGTTTCAGTTATAGTTTTTCAGAGAAAGAACTATTCTTGTTCAATCTTTTATGAGTTCAATGCACTACCTCTCCCCTCCACACTGCCCAGCCAAAGCACGGGCTGGGGCCTGGTCATACCCCCTCTGCTTGAGGAGGGAGGGGGGTAAAGCCTTGGAGCTTCAGTCCCTCCCCTTGACAGTGGCTGGCAGGCTGGGAAGTGTGTTTTAGTGTCCCCTCCCCCACCCCGGCTTCTGGCTTGAGCCACTGAAGATATGTGGCTGCACTTCCTGAATCAAAAGTGAATGTGTGTTTATTTGCTTATTGGTTCCATCTCTGCAGCTGAATTGATTCACCTACAAAGACTGGATCAATTTAGCCTTGCGCTTTTTGACTTAGCCCAGATCTCTCCCATCTTAGATTGTAAGCTGAATAGGGCAGAAACTAGATCTCATTGTATGCCTATAGACAACCCAAAACAATCAAATATCTCCTGGGCATACCTCTAAGAACATATTATCTCAATCTGCTCTCTCATACTTCACATACCTTTAGCTAGCCATGAGAGGAAGAGTCTATTGGCCTGCAGAGGCTCATCTATTACTCCACAATAAAACTTTTTGTTAATTCTTCTCATTCTTTGTATGCCTGCATTTACTAAACCCAGTGATCACTGCAATACTTACAAGAACATATTACCTCAATCCATTCTTCCATACTTCACATGCTTCTAGAACTAGTTACCATAAATGTCACCATAGCATCAAAAATAAAATCTTAAATCTTCCTGAGCAAGCTGTCTCAGACATTATCTTAAGAACCCTGTCTTTCCCTTACATCATTTTTTTCTATAATAGGCTCTTTGCTAATTCTCTTAATTAACTTGTCAGTAGTCTCAATGTCATTCTTAACCTTTGACCTAAAGGCAAATCACTGTCTTGTTCTTTCCATTCTTTTTAAAGGAATAGGTATTCAGAAAGCCCTTGGACTAGTCTCCTGCTATCTGTTCTAAATTTTATTTTACTCTTTCTGCTTTCTCCTTCAGTGTACAACTCCACCTACATATTCACATTCAGACACTTGAAAATAAATGACTACTGTCAGTTTTAAGCATGTGGAAGGCAAAATAGATTTGCACCTTACAGACTAACCAAAATAGATATATACATATAGCACAAGCTTGTGTGGGCTGAAGCTCACTTCATCAGATATTATAAAAGGTTGTGCACAACGCCTGCACCTTAAATACAAGGATGCAGTCTCCGACTAGCTTCAACTGGGTACAGGGAAGACTAAAGTCGTTTGGCCTGAGTAAAGAAGCTTACAGAAGAAATTACAAGGGGTTCTGGCTCTTAGGTCAGAGGGGCAAGCTGCTTTTTAATCTGGTGATGCTGGCTACTGCTAGACACTGGATCCTTGGATTTAAGGTGTAGGCTTTGTCATGTGCTTTAGCAGTATCTGACGAAGTGAGCTTCAATCCATGAAATCTTGTTGTGTGTGTGTGTGTGTGTGTCTATGTATGCGCACACATATATATGCACGCTTTGGTTTGTCTATAAGGTGCAAATCTACCCTGCCTTCTACTTCAGACCTTCTACTTGGCTGTAGAATAATATGGCTAACTACATGTCTCAGTTTTAACTATTTCCTACTTTTCTGCCTTCCATTATTGTTCCATTTTCCAGCATGGTTCTAAGTACCTATCTACTGTCCTTCAAACCAAACCCATGCTGAACCTTTTTAGAAGGTTTTTACAGGGATATTTTTTAGACAAAAGTAAATTTTGTTTAAAAAAGCAAGGTTTTTTAAAAGTTTGGTTAAGAGTCTTTAGCAGCAACCACTATTTCTCAGTGCAACAGCACTTTTCTGGGGAAAGAATTTAAACAGTAGTATAATAAAGTGTGTGTAGCGGAGGAGAGGGGTAGTGACTGGAGCACTAGCCCTGGACATCAACCCTGTATGGGAGAGGTGCACAAAAATAGCAGCAGCTCTGCTGCCAGCCCAACCACTGCCCTGCTGCCAACAATGTAGCCACTGACACTGCCATGTGCATGGCTGTTACCCAGAGCACTCTAGCACCTAGATATTATGTTTCTGAATTTAACTACCCAAACGCAAGCATCTCCTGGTGATAACAGGTGCATAAGATGGTTGCTTACTGGCCTACTCTACTTCACCTACACCTGTAGTAGGAAGAATCCTCCTCAGACAATTGACTCCAGTTTTTCAACGTCTCTTGTAACTGTAAATGCTGATAACATGTTACCCTCTCTGCCATAATAATCAAAAACACATTATGCAAAATTCCTTCCTCCACTGTTCTTAGGTAATTTTGAAACAAAGAGAAAATGGATAAAGGGTGGAAGCTGAGTGAAAGATGCTACTAGAAGAACTTCTGATTTGCCCAATATTTACCAAGTATCCAGGCCTTCACATTAACACTATTTTATTTTCTCCTTAATATTGTCCTAATACTACTTGATTAAGAAACCAAGTGCTGTCTCTGGCACAGGGAAGAATGGGAACAGAATGGGAAGAGGGAAGAAAAAAATGTTAATGTAGAAGGCAGCACCACAGTTTAAAATGTGACCTACAATTCTAGAGAGTAGTTTGGTTCATGAGTGCAGCTCTTTTTGTTTCCTCCAAAGGATAGTATAAATAAAAACACCTATTTTATATAATTCCCAAATCTAAGGTCTCTGGAGAGTCAGATGACTTGCTTCCAGCATTTGCTGGTCAGTGGTGAGCCATGGCAAACCTGAAATCAGTTTGGCATATTCATAGTACACTAGGTGCCATATTAAAAAGGAATGCATCTGCTGCATTATGTAGATAGTTGCCATCCTGAAGCAACCAACAGAGAGACTATTAAACAGCAGTGATTAATCTCTTCACTGCGAGATTTCCCACAGTGAGAGCTAAGCTAGAGGCTGAAGAAATATGGAGATTTTTATATACATATATAGCTTTGCTTTGCATTGCAGGAAAGTTCTTCTGAGCTGTAACAGCTCCAGTTAAACACGCTAACTGGGGCTTCAAAAAACTAGAATAAATCAAGTTTGTTTGGTGGATATTTTATCCCACTATCAACCTTACACTTCTTATTTCTTCTGTCAGAGAGGCTGAGAAGAGTTCTGGGGAGAAGAAATATTTGAGTGCCATTTGGACATTCCTTTATTTGGTCCATCCTCTTCTGTGGTACAGCAGAAATAAGCCTCCCTATCGCCCAGTATCTGGGCTACTAGATGCAAGTTGCACATAGCAGGGTACGTGTTATCTTGAAAGCACAGTAAAATAATGGTCCTTAGGATATTTAAAATACAAGTACATAATTTTATCTTTTAAAATGACAATTGTCTTTTTACTCACTCTTAACTTAAAGGTTCCTTTCCTCGAAGGGCTTATAATGTAAGCTAGATAAAATAGAGACAAAAGGGAAAGAGAACTTCATATAAAAGTCACATGATTTGAGACACAATCCTGCAAAAGGATGCTGTTTGCCCTCAGCTGTCACCAACATCATAAAAATGCTCATGCAGATTCAACATCTTTCCAGTGTTTATTACAACCCTAAAGTGGGCAGTGCTGCTTGGAAAGACAAAATTCCTGTATGGAATACACATAGGTTTCCCAAACAGAAGCTCCAACAGTGACAACACTATGTGCTTTACCTAAGAGTACATGTACCTAAAACTACCTGCTTAAGGAACTGTAAATTATTCATTGCCATACCGTTTTGGCAGAGCTGCCATCTGGTTCCCTTGTTATCATCAATATGTATGGCATCTATTCTCACTCATTTCATGAAGGCTTCATTGACTACTCTAGGAAGACTTGTAAATAGTCTAGTCTGTATTCTATTTTCACCCACATTACTGTAAGCATGAATGAACTATTCTGAAGCCCTTGAAGTTACATTATTCAAAAAGTGATATAAATAAGCTCAGAAAAGAGGCCCTTAACTGTGAATTTAAATTATTTTGGTCCAAGAAGTGAGAATACTTAGACTGTATGAACACTGACTGGTTCTACCACCTTTACTCATCTTGAAGATTACTTTATTCTTCATGTGATCCCATTGATTCCAACAGAGCAGCTTAATGAGTAAGATACTACTCAATGGGTGTGTCTACACATGCTGTTAATTCAAAGTAGGCTTACTGTGCAGTAATAATACTGCATAGTAAGCTTACCCAGGAGCATGTCTACATGTGCTCCCTCTTGAGAGCAGATTGACTCCCAATGGGAGCAACTGGGTACAGGGCTGCTCCTGCCCTGCTTTCCCCTCCTGCAGCATCCAGGGGGAGTTTCAGGCTCCCTCTGGGGGCTGGCAGGGAGAATGGGGCCAGTCCCCATGCACATGGGTCTAGAAGAGCTTGGCCAGATGCAGTGGCAGCTGTCTCCTGGCTCTGTACACATTGGAGAGGTCCTGATGTGCATGGGACCTGGAGACAGCTGTTGTTACAGAGCTCCCCCATGCACATAGGGACAAGCCTTGTCCCATTCTTGGGCAGGTCCCAGCCAGCTCTCAGCTGCATGAGTTTTCCACATAGCCCAGGGCTGGCTGGGAACTATCCCATTCTGGGGCAGATCCTAGCCAGCCCCAGGCTAAATGGGGAACTCCTTGTGCAGCCTGGAGCTGGCTGGGACCTGCCCCAGAATGGGACAGGTCCCAGCCAGCTCTGGACTGGGTGGGGAAACAGGAAGCTCCCAAATCCCAGTGTTGCTCAGCTTCCAGCTCCTGTGCGGAGCTGAGAGCTAAGCAGTGCTAGGACAGGGGGTGGAGGAAGAGGGCAGAGAGCTACCCTGTCTTGGCACTGTTCAGCTTGTAGCTCCTAGGCTGAGCTGGGAGCTAAGTAGTGCCAGGACTGACAGAGTTCCCTATCCTCTGTGGACCCCTAGTGTAGGGGCTGAACAGGAGCAAATTTGCTCCCAGCCAGCATATACACATGTGCTACTACACATTATCTACTGCACAGTTAGTTTACTATTTGTTTTTATGGGTAGTAACTAACTGTGCAGTAGACTAATTTACTGAGCAGTAAATATGCACATGTGTAGACAGTGATGCTTTCTGTGAAGCAGATTAATCGACTGCACAGTAAAGCATTTTGTGTAGACACACCCAAAGTGAACAAAGATATAAATTGACACTAGAGAAGCATGCTTATATTTTGAATATGGTTTTGATCTCTTGCTGGGGTTACCCCAAGATACCTATTAAGTTTGGTATCTTATGGACTATGATTATGTTTGCTGTCTCCAATGGTGAAACAAAGCAAAACTCCGCAGAAACTTAAATTGCTAAAGAATGAATTCTACTTGTGTGCACACCATGAAGTAAAACAGAGATAGCTTTAAGCATCTAAGGGAAGAATTTGGCTTTTAGTTTATTGTCACTAGTAGCATAACACAAAAGAGAAATCATTTTACCTCTGAGTTTTTCATCACTTACATTTTGTCAGTTATGAACTTTATCATGACAATCACTTATACTTTTATAGACCTTCTTCTGGAATCTTATTGTGCAGAGGTTTTTGAAATTGCTTTACAATAATAATAAATGTTAATATGTCCATTTATATATTCTCTGTAAAAACAGACTTGCTCCCTATGGAGAAACAAGTTAGGTGTTTGAACTAAATGTAAAAACATTAATCTGCCTAAGTGGCAGAAAGAAGCACTAGATGTATGTTCATATTTCCAGAAAAAATATCTTAGAAACAGAGGACCAGTTATATATGAAAGACATATTAAATTAGAAAGGCATGACCAATAACTTTCAGACACCCATGAAGGAGCTCAAATAGATTATCTGGACCAAATCCATACAAGTAGCAATAGAAGTCTTCATCCTGACATCCAAATGATCAGCTCAATCATGCAACAAGGTGCTAAATGCATCTTGGGTGGCTAGTGAAATTTAAGAACACTCAACATGTCTTGGGAGGTTCTTATTTCCAGTTAGATGCAGATCCCAAATTAGCATGTGTATTGAAGAGTATTGCCTGCTCTAGCGCTACATGGGACTATGAAGACTGGACTGCCATGCAATTTTAGAGAGACACCTTGTCAGACTAGTAACGAGCTTATTGACGGGGCAATTGAGAAAACTATCTCTTCAGAATCATATATCTACCTCAACTCTGGAGGGGGAAAGAAGGTCTGAATGTTTGTTTCATCATGATCATGCATATTAGTTAAATGAATTGATTAAATTAAAAGATAGATATAGATATAGATATAGATATAGATATAGATATTGCTGGGAATAGAATTTAAGTATCTCATTTACAGTCGTGCTTGCTGTAAATGAATGCTAAGAACAAAATTTACATAGATGCATGGCCTACAAACTTATGCTCATGTCACAGCATGGCGTATGACTATTGCTTTTAATATAGAATTGGTATTTAAAAGTATTCAAAATTCAAAAGTTCCTACAGAATGAACCTACCCACTAATTCATACCACATGAAAACTAAAATTGATATACATGTATAACATAGCAGTAATGCAATATAAGTCTCTAACATAAGTTTACTCTATATCATGAATCAAGAGCTTAAAAAGCAAGATTGCATTATACATAGAGTGTATGTTATATTTAGGTTGCCCTAACCAAGTTTAGTGTGGTCTAAATGGCTGGGTGTGCAAGTGTTCTCACAGCTTAAGTGCCCTAAAAATGGTGCACTGTTCTAAAGTCAGTTCTTGTCAAACAGTAACAAACTTCAGATCAGCATGGGTTAATCAAATTAAACATGGGTTAACCCAGTTTAGTGAATGCATGGGTCCCCAGCACAACTCTAGGGCTTGTAATTCCCAGCCACTTTCCAGGCTGTGGGACTGCACTGTTTTCACCTCCCTTACCAGGCTACTTTTACCCACCCCAGTCCTGCCAGTCTCTTCCCCGCAGACTTATTGGCCTTTGGTCGCTCATGCAAACACTTGTGGAATATAAGTAGAACCCCACTCAGATTTAGGAGGCTCAGACTAAACTTCCTAACCTGAGCCAGGTCTTCTGAATACTTGTTTACACCCATCGTTATAGAGATAGACTTTGCCACAGTGCTTTCCAAATAAACTGATATGCAAATACTCAGCAAAATCTTGACCTCCTTACTCAAACAAAATTCTCACTGAGGTATATCTGTTCACTGAAATCAAATAACATCTGTGGGGAAAACCAGGAAATGCCTGTCAACTGAGCCTCCTTTTAACTTGATTTCCATTTAAGATATTCCACTAGGGAGGTCTAGAACTGATCTTCTAAAATTAACTTTTAAGCAACCGATTAACAGCAGTATGAGGATTTAAAATATGAGGGTCTAAAGTCAGACCTTTCAGGCCACCTCCTCTTCACACATCCCTTTTGTGCTCCTCTTGCACAAAAGGAAGCTGGACAAGAAAAAAAAGAACCAATATTAAAAAAACCATTGCAAAAATAGCAAGAACATAGCATGGATGTACAGAACGAGGGAGAGGAAGGAATCAAAGATTACTTTCAAAGTATGGGTTTTAGTTACAGGAAAGGTAGTTTTGCTGCCATCGGTGACAGAGAAGAGTGAGAAACAGAGAAGGTTTTAGTGGAGCGATGAGGAGTTCAGGTTGGGCTATATTTAATTTGAGTTGACAGCAAGAAAACTCAAAAGGACAGGCTGAACAGGATTTTGGATAGACAGGTGGAGCATCAGAAGCAAAAAGGAATCTATCTCAGTCTTCAGCATAAATATGGTAAGTGGAACCACTACATCGATTCATTATTGAATAAGAAGAGAAAGAGTTAGCATGAAGCCAGGCAGGAGGTAAGGTAGATTTGCACCTTATAGACTAATCAAATCAGAGATGTATAAGCTTTTGTAAGCAGCAACTTGCTTTATCTGGTGCTCCATCTGATAAAGTAAGCTGCTGCATACAGGAGTGCATCTCTGATTTAGTTAGCCTAAGAAGAAAAGGCAAGCAGCTGAATCACTAACTGCACTTACCTATGGGTGTTAGAGCTCTACCATTCAATTAGTGAGTTATTAACTTACTCAGCTGTGTTTATCTCATGGAATCTAGTTGGAAGATGACACGAGATTACATGCCACATGAAAGTTACTTTTGACTCCCTGGTCAGGGCAGCCACACACTGTTTAGGACTGAAAATGATCCAGTACTATCTCTTTTCATTGAACTATCAGGAAATGCCTGTCAACTGAGCCTCCTTTTAACTTGATTTCCATTTAAGATATTCCACTAGGGAGGTCTAGAACTGATCTTCTAAAATTACCCTTTAAGCAACTGATTAACAGCAGTATGAAGGTTTAAAGTCTGAGAAGGCTTCTCAGTATGAGTAAAGTATTTCAAAAGTAGGTTTTTAATTATAATTAGCACAAAAATCCCTTCTTTTCCCAAAATACATTCCAGAGGTGCTACTGCTAGGTTGAGCAAGAAATATATTTTCCCTATGAAGAACCTGAAAAATACTGGAGTATCGTTATCTATGTCATAGATGAAAATACTATATTTATCTCTCATTGTAATCCATTCATTGGTTTATAGACCTCTTAATCTCCAAGGAGCATCACAAATTCACATGATCTCCCCAAGTGCTGGATTTTGCATTTGAATCTCTGATTTAACTGAAAGATGTATTAAAAAATCTCATGTAGCCAGACAGTTCCCTGTTGACTACACATCTGAAGAGGCTCAGGAGCGAAAGTTATTCCAGCAAGGATATGGAATAAATTACGCTCAATTATTTGCCTCTAGATCAGCCTTTTTCACACAGTAGAATAATTTATAAATTTGGGCAAGCCAAGCTTCAGTTTGGAAATGACATTATCACAAAATGAAGAGAATTTGAGAGAGAGAAAAATACTAGTAGATCAAATATTTGGCATGGAGGCTTGCTTTCATTTCCCATACACACACCTCATTCCAGTTCGTTGAAACTGGCAGTGTGGATTGGAAAATTTACCTCTTTATATGCATCTGAGATAATCACATTTGGATTAAAATGTCTTTGAAGAAACCTCTAAGGACGTTTTCATATTACAGGCCATAATAATCCAGATGGTGATTGTTATATCAAATTTCAGGTACTAATTCAAAATGGGTGAACCTCAAAGAGTTTGGGTTTTATTGCCACCTAAATGTTCTGATAAACTTGAGATAAATGTCTAAATTTCAGACCTTTCAGGCCACCTTCTCTTCACACATCCCTTTTGTGCTCCTCTTGCACAAAAATATCTGAGTTTATTTACATCAGAAATCTGCTGTTTTAACAGTCAGTTTTCCCCACCTTGTTGGCATGATGTCTCAAGTTTCTATTGGTGATAATGCAGCATGTATGTAAAACTGCTGGTGTACAAAATTTTAAAAGATAGTAATTCTACAGAGTTGGCATCCAAGCCTGCCTTATATATCTACAAGATCAAGACTACAACTCAGAGTACAGATCTCAAGATATTACTGAACATATACACTTTATCCTCACACACAACAACTTCAGTTTGTTACAACAACCAACACTTCCTTCAGACCATGGGCACATCTGAATGGCCCCACAATATGCCAACATTTTTATGGCCCACCTGGAAGAAGAAATCCCCAAGAACTGCACCATCAAACCTATGCTATACCTTAGATATATAGATTACATCATCATTTGGACCAAAAACCTGCAGTCTCTCATTGATTTTCATCATAAATTCAATAATCATCACCCCTCCATCAGACTCTTGAATACTCCAGCAGCAACATTTCCTTTTTAGACATCATGATCAATATGTGGAATGGTAAAATACAAGAAATAATAATAATACAAAAATAATATTAAAATACAAAAAATACATATACAAGAAACCCATGGACCAACATATATATATCTACATAGAACCAGCAATCACCCTAAACACACCAAAAAGTCTGTAATATACAGCCAGGCTCTCCAATATCACCAAATTTGCACTGAGGAGAATACCCACAATTGTCACTTCACAAATCTCAAAAGACTTTCACCCAACAAGGAGACTCCTCCAGAAATATAGATTGCACTTTTGAA
Source organism: Crocodylus porosus (assembly GCF_001723895.1). Lineage (NCBI taxonomy): Eukaryota > Metazoa > Chordata > Crocodylia > Crocodylidae > Crocodylus > Crocodylus porosus. The sequence goes on along the minus strand of NW_017728906.1, from coordinate 125,331,438 downwards.
AGAGCCTCCGGGATACCATGCAAAGAAATACTGCAGTACAAAAAGAATGACATACCATTCTTCTCTGGAAGCTATACAGAAAATCCACAAATAATTGCAACCCATACTAGAAGACAATACAATTTCTAAAGAGATCTTTCCAGAGCCACCCATCCTAGCCTTTAAACAAGCACCAGTCCTCACTAAGCTCATTACCAGAAGCAAACTTCCTATGGCCCAAACCACACCAAACGGATCCAGATCATGCCAGGTCAAGAAATGTAAAACCTGCCAACACATCTCCACTTCTCTTGCAATAACTACATCCCACAACAGAACCATCACCATTCCTGGATCTTACACATGTACCTCCAGAAATGTAATATATCTCATCCAGTGCACCAAATGCCCCGATGGAAAATATGTAGGAGAAAGCAAATGACAACTGCGTACCAGAATGAACACACACTGAAAATTCATCAAAGACAAAAATGTCCAATTACCTGTGGGTGCACACTTTTCAAAAGACTCTCTCTCCTATCTTTCAGTTCTAATCCTCAAAAGGAATTTACAAAGCACCTGTCATAGATGAGCCTACAAACTTCACTTCATAAATCTACTGGATACAAAAAATTATGGACTAAATATAGACATTGTATTTATAGCATGTTACATCCTGCCTGCCATCTCATAACCACAGGTAACCTGCCTGCAACTGATCAGTCACATTTCTTCACACATTTCCCCTCTTCCCACCCCACCTATCCTATCTCTACCCATTGTCTCCCAAACTACCACTAATTTGCATTTTCAGAGACCTGAATATTGAAAATTAGCTTCTTTTCTTCCTTGGAAAACATATAACACCAGCAGAGTCTCCCTATGCCTGAAGAAGGGCATTTATGCCCGAAAGCTTGCAAAGAACATTTTATCCAACTATTTAGGTGGTCTAATAAAAGATATCACATCTACCCAAAGATCCTTGCCTGCCTAACTCTATAGAAACACTCACTGGGCACATCTACATATTCATTAATGTGCCATGGTTACTGTGCATTCAGTTAGTAACTGTAATAACAGTTACCTGTAATAACAGGGACTAGCTTAATGCCCAGTAACTGGTGCTCCTGCACAGCAGCACTGGTGCATGGTTTTTTTGTGATGCTAATGTGCAGTAAACCAGTTCTACTGCCTCTTAACGCATTAGCATGGCTTTTGCCTTGTTGCGCTAATACACAGTAGAATTAGACTACTGTGCATTTAGCGTCTCATGTAAACCTGCCCACTGAGTTTTGGGAACTCAGGAACAAAGGAGATTCTATAACAACCCTTAAACCTGTGAGTACTGTCAGAGCAGGACCCAGCTGAAAGGTTACAGGGATATACTACCGACCGTCTGCTGTCCCAGAACGTTGGCTGCTTTGCCTTTTCCCCACAGAAGCTTGCCCTAGAGAGGCCTGCCACTGAAGAACAAATCATGAAGTTTGCTCCAACAGAACAGAGGGAAGTACAGTTGTTATAGGGGATTTTAGGTCCTGGATAGGTTCATTGAACTGTCTCAAATCTCAGAATAATGTTCAAATTAAACTTGTTGGTTGAGTGAAAATTCATGTTTCTAATTAGGCCCAAATTCATTTGACAATCTCCAGTACCAATAAAGAGGATCGAGTGCCCTTGACAAAGTAAACCATTATAATCCCTGTGTACAACAGTAACAATATTCTATTGAAGGAGACTGGAACTTGGATGGGTAAACTGGTTCAAATGAAGCCTCATAGAACCTTGTTTGTCTCCAGGGATCCTGGTTTTCTCTGATTAAAAAAATCCCCAATTTTGGATTTAAAAAAGTAACCCAAAATCCACAAGTTTCCATGATTAAAATGAAACCCCACTAATACATAGATATCTCTATAGTGATGTTTTATTTTGATCATGGAAAAAATGTAGATTTTGGGTTACTTGTTTTCATATTCAAAATGGGAGGGGAGGGGGTTATCAGACAAAATCAGGATCCCTGCTTATCTCTCTAAAGCTCTCTGAGGCCTCTGAATGTTCAGGCCTCTATTAGTTTTCTAATTACAGGCCTACATTTCCTGGTTTCATACATGAAATGTCAAAATACTGCAACAATCGCTATTCACACAGTATTTCTGACAGAGCTCAAACCATAAGGTGCTTGAAACCTTTTGAGAAAGTATGTTCACATGGCATCAGCATACCTGGCATCTCACATGCCTTTTCTCACTATATGTGAACATCATTCCTATTGACATCAATAAGAATTACACATGTTCATGGAGAAGAGAATAAACCCATAACAATTAAGGTGTGCTGTATAGTATTAATTTTCAGTCTTAGAGTTTTATAAGCAATATGCAACCATTGCAGGGGGAAAAAAGTTTAGCTTAGCTAAAGTCTATCTCTAAGATAGGAATTATGGAGTGCTTCTAGTACTTTTGGGTGGTACTGAGCTCCATGTATGATTATGGCCTGTGGACCAAGGCATCAGTTTTGAACTCCACATTATCCTCAATTAATGGAAGACTCTGACTTTGAGTTACTACTATTTGAGTTACAATACATGTATTTCAATGGAAAATTATGCTGTTCTTTAGGTCTACCTCTAATTCTCTCATGTTTCTCTCCACCTCCCCATCCTCCATCCTTCCTTCTTCTTCTCTTCCCTATGGTTGTAGCAGTGTTGTAGCTGTAATGGTCCAAAAAATATCTGAGGGGCAAGGCTTTGTTGTGATATCTTTTTCTGGACTAACTGTATAGTTGGGAGAGCTGTTGGACAAGTTTTTGGGCCTCAGGTGCCCTTCCTCAGGGCTGCAAGAAAACCCACGACAGGCTGAAATCTTGTCCAACAGCTCCACAGTGTTGATCCAGCCTTGCCACTTCCACCTATCCCTGTTGTTGCATGTCTCTTGTCTCCTCTCTGAATTGCTTTCACCAAAGAAATGATGAAGACTTTCTAACCCCTTCTATCCCCCTATCTCATCCCATACTCTAACCCATATTCAAAATAATCAACACAGGAATATTTATATGATAACACATAAGGTGTCATCATTTGTCTTTAAAATCAAGGCAAAACACATCATTAAGTGCAATTATTTCAGTTAGTTTGCAGACAACATTGTAAACCCTTGTATTGGTTACATTTGTTTCATGTTTGAAATAAATATTCCATAGCCATGAAGAAACCATGGATTTGTTGAATTCTGGGCCTGATGTCCAATTTAAAAAATGTGCTAATTTGACTATATCCATTTCCAAATCAATTGATTTAGGAAACTGATTAAATGCTTTTGTGTGGACATTGCTTTAGAAAAAAACTGTTTGAGAATTCAGTGTAAGACTTTCCACTAAGAATATATTTAAATATATTACTTTAGAATATGCTTCAGTTAAATTAGGTTAATTTCTGTGTTTAGGCAGTTCCTTAGATTGAGTTGAATCTGAAGTATTCATATATACAGTTGAGTCTATATATGAATATATATAATAATATATAATAATAATATAGCTATGAATATATAGGTTCAACCATATGTATATAAGCAGTCAGACCAATGGCGCATCTAGCTGAGACCAATGGTCCATATCCCATTTCTGACAGCAGCAGAAGTGGATGGTCTATAGAGGGAGCATTGAACCAGACATCTGTCGAGTGACCAATTCTCTATTCTGTATCCTCCCAGGCAGGCACCATTATAGGTGTAGACATGCCAGAGGAAACATCTCCAACCATTCTTTTCAATAGCTATTAATAGCTTTATCATCCATGAATTTATCTAGTCCTTTTTTGAATCTGGCTATGCTTTCTGCTTCTACCACATCATGGGGTAATGAATTCCACAAGTTAACTATGTATTGCATGAAAAAAATACTTTCTCTTTTTAGTTTTAAACCTGTCACCTACTCATTTCAGTGGGTGCTCCCTAGTTCTAGTATTCTGGGTCTTGGTAAACAACAGTTTCTTGTTCCCTTGGTCCATGTTCTTCATGATTTACAGACCTCATATTATTATATGATTGTAAAAATTATTATTATATGACTGTAAAATAATTATCACAATGCGAAATATTTGGAAGCAAAATCTTAACATTAATATGGCTAAAGAAAGTCATGATAAAGGAAAAGAAAAAATTATAAAGGAATCAAAACTTACAGTTTTGTTTATCATTGCAACTCTCTCCGTGTCAGCATAAACAGTTTATATTTCTGTGTTTCCAAAGCAAAAATGCAGAATGAATTTCAGCAATACTAATAAAAAAGGATGAACTATGGGTGCTTAATACAAGCAAAAGAAATGATACTTGATACAAAAATGGATCACCAACTTAGAAATAGTATTTCATCTCAATTTATTATACCCCTTTCTGCTCTTGGTATACAGAGTCTGTGAAAAACTTAATGGGCAAAATTTGGATCACATGAATATTCACAAGAAAAAATGTACCCATAATTATTACGCTGTGGACTTAGTCTTTCTAGACTTCAGCAAGGCCTTTGACACCGTCTCCCACCCCATCCTCATTAAAAAACTAGGCGACTGTGGCATTGATGCCTAC
>NW_017728906.1:125323445-125326077 GCF_001723895.1 Crocodylus porosus | reverse complement strand
TGATTCTATGATTATCACCAAATCAAGAAACAAAATTAATTTTGTGTAGAAATGGATGATTCATAAAGACAGCATGATCAAGGGATAAAAAAGAATTATTATGTAATGTAGGTGAGCAGTTACAAAGCTTAATTAGCACATTTCAAGTACTGAATCGGCTGAATATTCAATATGAGGAGTTTGTGAAGAGTTCTCTCATCTTGACTCCTGTAGTTTTCTGCCAAGGGTAATTATAAACCAATTTTAAATAATGAACAAAGTTTATGAACAGAAAAAATGCTAGCTTTGTTGAATTGTTTTAATTACAACATGTTTATTCAGTTTTTAAACCAAAACTTAGACATATCTACTCTGTACCATGAACCTGGTGGAAATTGCCAGCAGAATCCTATAAAGAATTTGAAACTGAAAGGATACAGTGTGTCAAAAAGCCCTTTGAAAGACATTTCATTTAAAGCATGATGGGATCTAAGATGAGATCCCAACAATTGTGCCTCCTGCCATGTGCACAACAGGACATGCAGTTTTGGGATCTGGGATTAGAACTCTATTGTGCCTTACTTACCAGTGCAGGGGGAGCTCAGGATTATCATACTTGCACCAGCAAGTTAAAATCCTGGTGCTGACAATCAGCTGATTGATAGTTGGGATCAGAGACTGAAGTGAGATCTGAAGCCAGCCCCAGTCAGGTCCCCAGTCCCAGCACACACAATTTTTACAGACCCCAGTGAATGGGGACATGCCCAATCCCAGGGTCCCTGTGCCCAGTGTGGAGTGAAAACTCCGTGTGCTGCTCAGGTGATCAGCACACAGGGTTTTAAAGTTCCTAGCGTAAGGGGACCCAGGCTATGAGGCTGCCCCATGCTGGCTTCTGACACTCAGCTGAGTATTGGGATCTGTCATGGGCCAGCCCCAACCTGTTACACATTCAGTTTATGCCATGATACAAATGAACCACAAAGCTATTACACATTATATGTAGAATAACTTTGTGGCTTGTTTTTTGTATTATCATACCTTAAACATGTAGCCAGGTTATTCATGTCTGGAACATAACATGTGTAAACAGCCACAGTCTCAGATGTGGCAGACTGAATGTTCCCATTTACTAAAGTAATATTGTATTATGGGTGCATCTACATGTTGCTGTATTCTAATAAAAAAAAATACCCAATTTTTGGATTTAAAAAAGTAACCCAAAATCCACATTTTTCCATAATCAAAATGAAACACCACTAATATATATATATATATATACACACATATATATACTATATATACTACATAGTATATATATCAAATCATTTATGACTGTATGTAGCAAGGTCTGGGCCCCAAGGGTAGCTGTGATGCCCCCAGGTGGCTACACAGCTCCTGCTTCACCCTGGCTCTCTGGGTATCCTCCCCTTCTCCCTGCCTGTTTTGCTTTGATGAAAATATTCAGCTTGGAAAAGGGAGGCTGCCCAAGGATCCCAGAGCAAGCCTTTACCCCCTAACAGGTTGCCCTGTTGCCACCTTGCTTTGGGCACTGGGCCCTCTGGCCCTGTTGCTCCTCTGCGCCCAGGTACTAGGCTCTCTGGCCTTGTTGCTGCTCTCCTCCTGGGTGCTGAGCCTGCTTTGGCTCTGTCTGGTTTCAGCTGACTATGCTTCAGCCTCTGTCTTGGCTACAAGCTTGTTTAGCTCAAGCCCGTTCTGAGTCTCAAGCTCCTAGCCCCTGGCAAGACTTACAACATGCCCTTGCCACCCAGGTACCACTGGGACTTCCATATCTCCTCTTACAGTCCCAGCCCAAACCATAAGTTATAAATTATAACACATTAATAAGCATTGTGGCTGTAACATAAGTTGGAAACTTGGTTTGGCCAAAAACACCAGCTCCTTGGCTGTCTCACAAAGCTCCCCACCAACCCTGAGTCAAATCCCCCTACAATTCAGCAGCACTCTAGTTGTGTTAGTCCTAGGGTAGCCCAGGTGTCAGACAGGAGCTCCTTCCTCAGCAGCCTCCAGGGCCAGACTGCTTGCCTAGACTCAGACCCTGGGCTTATATATTCCCTAAGCTCTCCCCACTTCCAGTCAAGTGACGTTCCTGACTGAGTCTCTTTGCCTTAATGAGCAGCTCACTGCCTAGGCAGCAGCATTTCATTGCTGCCTTCCTTCTTACAGCTGCCCCTGTTTAGGTGCCTGGGCCTTAGGCACCACAGTCTCTTTCTTAAAGTAGCAGGAGTCATAAGCTCCCTGTTACACTGTATTATAACCAGGGATCTTGGTTTTCTCTGATTAAAAAAATCCCCAATTTTCAGGTTAAAAAAAGTAGTCCAAAATCCACATTTTTCCATGATCAAAATGAAACACCACCATATATATATATATATATATAAAAATAAAATCCGCATTTTTCTGTGATCGCAATGAAGCGCACTATATATATATATGTATGTATGCATGTAAAATATCAAATAAATCATATATATGTATGTGTATGTGTGTGTGTATATATATATCTCTCAAAGTATATATATATTGATCACTTGATATATATATTTGATTTTGGTCATTTATATTCATTTTGATTATATATATATATATATAGTGTGTGTGTGTGTGTGTGTGTGTGTGTGTGTGTGTGTGTGTG
>NW_017728906.1:125301902-125322610 GCF_001723895.1 Crocodylus porosus | reverse complement strand
AAAAAAATTAGTGGTGTTTCATTTACATCACGGAAAAAATGTGGATTTGGGGTTACATTTATTTAACAGAAAATTGGGGATTTTTTAAAACCAGGATCCCTGCTGAACATGTATTAACTCTAGTTTTTCAAAGTTTGTTGCATGGCCAAAATTAAGCAGATTTTCACACAGATGCCAAAAGGCAAATCACTGAAACAAAAGCCACCCTCCCTTCATTACAAATGTTAAGTCCCTACTACCAACCATTGTGGTCCTACAGTTTTTAAAAGAAAAGGTCACCAGAATTGTTTTTCAATATGAGCAAAAAATGTAGTTTTCCTGATGTCTATTGTTAGAAATAGATGAACTGCTTTGGATGAGATTTCCAAAACAATTCTGCCTTTGAGATTTCATTTCAAATGGCTACAGTTTTAAGCAATGGGAAACAGCATTTTATAATAGGAAATGATCATTAAGGTCTTTGTAGGCAAGATTGGTAATAATTGTCGGCGTAAGGCCTTGTCGGCCTCCCTGCGTCGGGGGCGCTTACCGGGCGCCGAGTCTCTGCTCACCTTTAGTTGGGCGTTTTACATGCGCTTACCTTGCCTGCCACGACTTTGATGTTAGTAGAGTTGGTTCAGATAGTCCAGCGGGTCCAGCGTTCATGAGGGCTCCACCACCCCTACACCCTCACCCATTCCACTGGGTGGTGGCCGTTTATCTGGCCCAGCCACGCGTTCGTAAATCGCTCAGATTGTCCAGAAAAGAAATGTACGGATTAACACAAATGCGCTGGCCAGGGGTTCCCTGGATCGAGGCGGCTGCTTCAGCCTTCTGCAGATGACCTCCAATATACCCCTGTATGCCATGGGGTCACAACCCCCTCTCTAGCTCTCATCGAGCTTTTCTGGAGGACTTATTCGATCCCTCCGTTTATAATTAAGGCTCCCTGGGGCCGCTCCGCCCTATTAACAGAGCTACGGTGCCCCTGTCATGGGGTGCCCTTATACTAGAGTTTATAAGGTACTTGGCTCCCGCTGGGTCTCAGCCGCTCCTGGCTGGTAATGAAACAGTCTGCTTGCTGGTGAGGCCAGCCGCCTGGCCTCAAAAGCTCCGCTGGGGCTTTCCCTTTCCCCAAAGTCTCCTACCGTGTTTGAAAGCTGCTCACATCCACTGCAACATGCTCCGGCTGGCTTCAGCACCGTCGCCAGCTTCTTCCGGTTCTGCCCCCTTCCTGGCCGTCCCCGGCCTCTCTTTTATGCCGGCCCTGGGAGTGCCGGCCCGTCCCTTTCCCACATACCTGGGAAAGGTGAGTTCTCACCCAGCGTCTTGGGCCTGGGAACGCATGACTCGTGGGCTCCCGCTTGGGCGTGGAGCCCTGGAGCCAGCAGGCTCCTTCTCTCCCTCACAATAATACGTATAATACTCACACCCAACCATACACATGGTCTAATAGTCACAATTTAAGAAGTTTACAATTCTCTACTGTTAGTAGCACTGCTGCCATACCTTTGAAAAGATCCCTTTGGTTTTTGAAAAGCACAACAACCTTTTTAGTGACATTTAGTTATATTGTTGAGTGCACATACTTCTGCATAACTAGTTGTTTCAGGTCTGTGACTAGGGGGTTATGATTACATTAATTTTAGGGCATGGCTTGCCTGGAGTCTACTATGTAAATTATTCAGGTGTCTGGGAAATATAACACCAAATAGCACTTTGTTAAAAGTATGAGTAGGTGGGTGCCTCCTAGAGCTGAATTATGCTTACAATTTACCAAAAACAATTTTTTTAAACAGTGAGACAACCATTTAAACTATGTTGTTACAACTAATGACAATTTAAGATGATAATTTTGTAGGCAATTTCTACATCAGAAAAGAAATGTACCCATCTCATACTGTAATTTAACTAAACTAGTTTATTTGCATTTTTTACCTCTTGTAAGAGTATATGGTCTATTACTGCCTTATATGCTCTGCTCTTCCACATCCAAAATATTTGGACCAAGAATTGGAAGAGGAATTTAGCCAAATGAAGAAATGAAATATTGCACATTCAAAATGGACCCAAGTTATTCTTTATTTTGAACTTAGAAAGTAACAAAGAGAATTTGCATTTAGTGTTGAACATACTTTGTGACAAGCCAGAATATCTCTTTTCTTTTCATCTAAAAAAGATGATAAAATATGTAAGTGATCAATTACAATAGATATACTTAGGATTAATGTTAGTACCTTGAGAATCACAAAAAGGATCAGCATGGTCCTGTCTTATTTGTTATATTGTCCTGTAGTTAAAAATGTGTAATTGTTTAATATTTTTTTCCTTCTGCTGTGTGTGGCTATAAAGAATTCATGGTATAAAAAATTCCTCATTCTTTCTGAGAAAATAGGGCAGACAGCTAGGTATCTCAGATGTGTGTACATGAATGCCCAGAGCCTGGGAAATGAGCAGGAAGAATTAGAAGTCCTAACATAGCCATGGAACTATGATGTAACTAGAATAACAGAGACTTGATGGGATAGCTCACATGACTAGAGTACTGCCATGGATAGATATAATCTGCTCAGGAAGGACAGGCAGGGGAGAAGACAAGAAGGAGTTGAGCTTTCTGTAAAAGAGCTGATGATTACTGAGAGGTACACTATGAGACTGGAGAGAGGCCTGTTGAAAATCTCTGGTTCAGGGTTAGAGGGGAGAGCAACAAAGGCAGTGTTGTGGTCAGTGTCTGCTGTAGACCACCAGACCAGGAGGATGAAGTAGATGAGGCTTTCTTCCAACAGCTAGCAGAAGTTTCCAGATGACAAGCCCTGTTTCTCATGGGGGACTTCATTTACCCTGACATTTGCTGGGAAGGTAATACAACAGTGCACAGGCGATCCAAGAAGTTTTTGGAGAGCATTAGAGTCACCTTCTTGGTGCAAGTGTTGGAGAGACTAACTAAGGGCCAGGCTCTTCTTGACCTACTGCTCACAAATAAGGAAGAATTGATGGGGGATGTAGAAGTGGAGGGCAGCTTCAGCAGCATCAATCACAAGATGATAGAATTCAGGATCTTGAGGAAAGGAAGAAATAAGAGCAGCAGAGCAAGGACCTTGGAATTCAGAAAAAAAACCCTTCAACTCATTCAGGGAACTGATGGGTAGGATCTCCTGGGAGACCAGTCTGAGAGGAAAAGGAATCCAGGAGAGCTGGTTGTACTTTAAAGAAAACTTACTGAGAGTGCATTCTCATGTGCAGGAAGACTAGCAAGTATGGCAGAAGACCAGCTTGGCTAAGCAGGGAACTCGTCAGTGAGCTCAAACACAAAAAGGAAACTTACAAGAAGTGGAAAGTTGGACAAACTACTAGGGAGGAGTATAAGAGTCCTGCTCAGGCATGTAGGGATAAAATCAGGAAGGCCAAAGTACAATTGGAGTTGCAGCTAGCAAGAGATATAAAGGATAACAAGAAGGATTTCTACCCTTAAGTGAGCAACAAGAGGAGGATCAGGGAAAGTGTGGGTCCCTTATTGAATGGGGAAGGCAACCTAGTGACAGATGTGGAAAAGCTGAAGTACTCAATGCCTTTTTTTAACTTGTCTTCATAAGCAAGGTCAACTCCCAGACCACTGTACCTGGCAGCACAGTTTGGGGAGGAGGTGAACAGACAACAGTGGTAAAAGAACAGGTTGGAGTCTATTTGGAAAACCTGGATATGTACACATCCACAGGGCCAGATGCAATGCACTCAAGGGTGCTGAGGGAATTGGGTGCTGTGATAGCAGTGCCACTGGCCTTTGTTTTTGAAAACTCATAGTGATCAGGAGAGGACCTGGCAACTGAAAAGGGGCAAATATGGTGCCGATCTTTAGGAAAGGGAAGAAGGAGGATCTGGTGAACTATAGGTGAGGGTCAGCCTCACCTCAGTCCCTAGAAAAAATCATGGAGTAGGCCTTCAAGGAATCCATTCCTAAGCACTTGGAGAAGAACAAGGTGATTAGGAACAGTCAGCATGGATCAACATGGATTCCCCAAGGGCAAGTCATGCTTGACCAATCTGATTGCCTTCTGTGTTGAGATAACTGGTACTGTGGATGTGGGAAGAGCAGTTGACTTTAGCAAAGCTTTTGATATGATCCCCCACAATTTTCTTGCAAGCTAAGGAAGTGTGAATTGGGTAAGTGTACTATAAGGTAGAAAACTGGCTGAATTGTTGGGGTCACAGGGTAGTGATCACATGCTTAATATCTAGTTGGTAGCTGGTATCAAGTGGAATGCTCTATAGGTTGGTCATCAACAATCTGGAAGATGGGATGGTATGCACCCACAGACAGTTTGAGGATGACACCAAGGTGGGGGGGTAGTAGATATGCTGGAAGGTTGGACTAGGATTCAGAGAAACCTAGACAAATTGGAGGACTGAATCAAAAAAAATCTCATAGAATTCAATAAGGATAAGTGCAAAGTCCTGCACTTGGGATCAAACAACTGCACATACTAGTACAGGCTGGGGACCAACTGGCTAAGCAGCAGCTTTGCAGAAAGGGTCTTGGGGATTACAGTGGACAGTAAACTGAATATGAGCCAAAAGTATGCCCGTGTTGTGAAGAAAGCTAACAGCAAACTGGGCTGTATTGCAAGCAGATTGAGGGAAGTAATTATTTCCTTTTATTCAGCGCTGGTGAGGCCACATCTGGAGTTCTGTGTCCAGTTTTGGTACCCCCACTAGAGAAACGATGTGAACAAAATGGAGAGAATCCAGAGGAGAACAATGAAAATGGGTTATAGGGCTGAGGAACATGACTGATGAGGAGAGACTGAGGGAACTGTGCTTATTTATGCTGGACAAGAGAAGACTGGGGGGAGTTTTAATAAAAGCCTTCAACTATCTCAAGGGAATCTCCTGAGAGGATGGGGCTAGACTGTTCTCAGTGGTGGCAGATAACAGAACAAGGAGCAATGGTCTCCAGTTGCAGCAAGGGAAGTTTAGGTTAGATATTAGGAAAAACTTTCTTACTAGGAGGGTAGTAAGGCACTGGAGGAAACTACCCAGAAAAGAAATATCATCCTTAGGGGTTTTTAAGACCCAGGTAGACAACACCCTGGGTGGGATGATATAGTTAGAAATGGTCCTGCTTTGAGCAGGAGGTTGACTTCCTGAGGTCCCTTCCAACCCTAATTTTCTATGATTCTATGAAATACAGTATTGAGAAAAATAAGTGGTTAACAATATAAAAATGCAATAATGATCATACACCATAATGTACACAGCATACCATGTTAGAAGTTGAAATATGAAAACCACATGAAGTCCTACACCAGTAACTAATTAATTAATCAAGTAGATGACATGTTCAAAAAGGCTTAGCATTGGCTTATCCCTCCCATTAATTTCAATATGCATTTATCATTGATACTTCTGGGAATAGTGTGATGCCAGCATGGAATGTGTTTGAAAAATGCAATATCAAATGTTTATATTTACAAATAGATGTATTTTAAGTTTCACAAAACATAAGTTCCATTATTTTTTTTAAGTTGCTCATGAACCCCTGTCTACTTGGTTCTGCTATAACATTTGTTTTCATAACATTTGTTTACAGGAGAACCCACAGGCCCTGAGCAGGAGTGAACCTGTCCGAGTAGGTCCTGATATTACTTGGTTATAGCCAGGGATCCTGGTTTTCTCTGATAAAAAAAAAATCCCCAATTTTTGGTTTAAAAAAGGTAATGCAAAATCCACAGTTTTCCATGATTCCATGATACGTACATATGTATGTATGTATCGAAACACCATATATATATGGTGTTTCAATTTAATCATGGGAAATGTGGATTTTGGGTTACTTTTTCTAAACCAAAAATTGTGGGGGGGAAGGAAGTTAATAAGAGAAAACCAGGATTCCAGGTTATTGTTAAATTTCTTATTGCTTTTGGAGCCCAATTTTGTGGTGTGCTGCTGCAGTGGTTGTGCTGCTGCAGTGGCACAAATCAGCCCTAGAATTGAGAGAATTGGCCAGCTGCAGATAGTCATCATACGTATGGCCCCCTCCATAATTTTTTTTTTCTTGGCTAACGGCAAATGAATGTGAGGAAATGGGAGCTTAGCCTCAGGATCTATCTGGGGGCTGAATAATCCCTTGGAACTAGAGACAACCAGTAAAAGAGGAACATGTAAAATTTTCTACCTGAAGTAATGGCAGATGTAGCATCATTAAAAAGCAAGAGTATTTTAAAGCTTTCTACACTAAGTTTCCACTGGAGAATTACATCACATTTACTACAGAAGGAGCCCAAGTTCTGGCCACTGGTACTAAGACAAGATTTTTTTTCCAAAGACATAAGCACTGTTCTGTAGATCAAACCTTTGTATCCCTAAATTTGATCTGCCAACTAGCACTGGATCACTAAATCTGATTACAAATCTGTGATGTCTTCTATCTACTAGTCTAGGATCGTAAAAAAAAAAAAAGCGTTGTCAAATTGCAAGTATTGATAACCTTTCTGAATATAAAAGTGCAATATATAAAACAAAGTGACAACTCAGTACACAAAACTGAAACTGATATATAGTTGTTGTAGTGTCAATGAAGGTACAGAATAGTTCCTAACCTAGTTTCAAGGAGACTTGCCTCCACATCACAAAAGAGCATCAAATGCTGGGATAGTTTCACTGCACAAACCAAGGAGCAACAGGACACTAACTTTAGAGGAAGCCTTGTCAATCATGTCTGAGACACTTGGCTTGGGTAGGTCTCATAGTTGTTTCTATACTATATCATCTCCATGAATATAGAAGAAATTTTGTTTTATATTGCTAAAATGCTAGTTACTTTCACAAATACTTTTAAGTTATAAAAGTTACAAAATGTAAGAGAAATTTAGATGCCTTTTCCCAGCAGTCGTAGGTTCACATATATGGGTCTCAGTAACTAATATATAGATTCACAGAAGTTTAGGTGTTGGAAGGGACCTTGTGAGATCATCAGGTCCAGCCCCCAAATGCCAATCCATCCCACACCAAGAGTTGAACCCAGCACACCTGGATCCTAACCACTAGACCATATGGGAGATCTATGCTATGTCAATAGACAATTTTTAAAGCTTTTAAGTTAAATTTGGAAGAAACATTTATATATTACTTTAAGCATATTTCTTGTGAACAAGAAGACAGAACAGGAGGAAGAGTCAGGGACTGTAGGTCATATCGTTCCACCCCTCAAGCCTAATGCTTGCCACAGACCAGAATATGCATCTCCAAAGGACAGTACTTAGAATATATTTAGTACTCTTTCCTAGAAAAGAAAGAGCTTCTGATTATTCCAAAAATTGATAGATTGATAGATTTAAGAGATATTTAATAGATATATTTATTAGATATTAGGAACAAAAGAGAGCCACCACTATATATTGGAAACACCATCAAAAAGAGAAAAACTAGATAATATAAAAATGTGCATCTGCACATGGCATGCTTTGACATTTCCTCCCACTTTGCATAAAAAAAGAACATGCAGTAGAGGAAAAAGTATCCTCTCCAAATTTCATCAGTATACATTCAAACTAGATTGTGTCTTCCAGCATCTAAACCTTTATTGTAGCCCCTTTCTCCACCCCCCACCAGTCCCCTCCTCACAGGGGTGTGCACTAACACTAACAACAACTGCTCCAACCAAGCACCCAGCAGGCCCTGCCCCAAAGCTCTCCCAGAGGTGAGCCAGCATAGCCCCTCTCCCCAGCCCCGCCTCCCTGCCTCCTGCCTCTGGCCATCTGTCAGCCACACACAGGCGGGGGGTGGGAGGGACAGGAAGGAATAGAGGCTTCTGTGTCTCTTGCGTGCTTCCTGAGACTTGGGCACCAGTGTCCCTGGGCTGTGCCCAACACCCCATCAAGAAGCACCCCATGATGTACACCTGACACTGAGCCCAAGTGAACCCCTGCACTCAGACACAGTCCCATGGAGCCTGACCCTAGCTCCTGCACACCCCGCCATGGAACCTCATGCCTCTGTGCTGGGGCACAGCCCCATGGAGCCTTATTCTGCCTCTTGTACATCCCACCATTGTCCCCCATACCTCCATGCTTGGAGAAAGCCTCGTGGAACCCAACTCTGGCTCCTGCACACCACACCGCAGAGGGCAAGGACAGGTGCTTTGCTGCCCGGACCCCAGCATGGGCCCGGAGCTGGAGCCAGTGCAAGCAGCTCACCTCTAGTGATTTGGATTGGGCAGAACATTGGAACTGGGCCTGCATGGAGGCAACCCTGTGACCTCCACATCTCAGCACTTCTGGCAGATGCCCGGACCATGGGCACCTGGGATGCTGCAAGGATTTTTTTACAGGGTCCTGAAGTACTAGGGCAGAAGGAGGGTTGGTTTGGGGCATGCTTGCCCGTGCCCGATAGTCAACCAGAGTGGCCCAGGTGCTTGGCTGTGCTTGGCAGTTTCCAGCAGCCCTGGAAAGTGCTGTTTAGGGAATTCAGTGAGACAAACTCCTTGAAGTTTCCTTTTAGGAGACTACAAATACCCTAATGGAGTATTCACAGAGATGAAAAGGAAGCATGTGCAGCCTGTACAGAATTGGGGCCCCTGTGGGTACTGCCACAAAAATTCGTTGCACAGAATGTCTTAACTATCTCATTCACGTATGGACCATTCTTGCTTGCTTCTTCTCACTTAGTATGATGCGGAATATGGTTTGTAAAATATTTTATCATCGTTTGCATCAGCAATAAAAAGATTTGTTTTCTTTTATTACAGAAACTTGCCCAAGGACATGCCCAAACTGTTCTGAACTATATTTTTAAATATAAATAACTAATATATCTGTACTCTTCCCAGGGTAGGAAATAAGATATAAATGGCTTTTGGGTACCATTGTGATGGGTGCAATCACAGAAGATAGATATGAAAATATATCTAGATATGTACATGTTATATACTAAGAAAAACCTTCTTAAATATGAATGTGCGAAAGATGATGAAACAAGTTCAAAGAAGCCATTCCAATCTTCCTGATAAACCCTATGTAGTACATTTTATAACCTCTATAAAAGAAACTAATAATCCCTAGGAAAAGAAAAAAATGGTTACATTTATTGTTAAGTTCGTGACATGAACCAACTGAAGTAATAGCAATTTAAAATTACTGCTGGTATTCTGAAGCACAGACTGTCTTTCATTGTGCATAAGTCCCATTGACATCAATGGGAATTCTGGCTGCTAATGGTGGATAGATGTGTGCACTGTTAAATACGTCACTCAACGAGTGAGAGTAATCAAGCTTTGTTCATCTGGATTTGTCTCAAGTTATGGCATACAAATCTGGATAGGTAGAGATGTGGAGTTTGACTCCCAATCTCAGGACCTGGTGGGTGGGCAGACCAGCCCCCTATGGCTGCTACTCTGGCTTATGAGATGGAGTGTCTGCCACAGGACTGGTGCCCTGAATGCCTTAAGCAAAGGTTTGTGGTAACTGGATTGAGATAATTAAGTAGCCTAACCTAACCACTGCTCTCTGCCTCCCTGTACCAGCTTGTTTCAAGACATTTGAATGGGATGACGCTCATCCACATACACAATCATTTCTAGACCTTACTACCCCTGCTGCACATAAGGTGAATTAAGGGTTTGCATAGTCCTGAAAATGTTGCATGGTAAAGTCTGTGCCAGGTATATTCTACCCTCTGCCAGTGGTTCCCATCCAATCTTATTTACACATTTATGCAGCGTTTCCATTTATGATGGATTTAACTGACACATTCTTCCCCCCTCATTTCAAACACAGGACACCACAGATGCTATCTTGTGTGCTTATTTCTGTCATTATTTTTTCCACTGGTACAGGGTAAAGCAATTGTTGGGTTTCCAGGAGCCCTAGGGATGCAGTAGTATCTCTACAGTGGGAGTGAAGATGTAGCTTAAGTCATCGAGTCTTTCCTACCTCTCTGCTGTGGTCCACAAATCTTCTCATCAAACAAAGTTCACTGCCTTCTCTAGGCTGAGCCAGGGATCCTGGTTTTCTCTGATAAAAAAAAAAAATCCCAATTTTCAGATTAAAAAAGTAACTCAAAATTCACATTTTCCATGATCAAAATGAAACACTACTATAATTATGGGGAAAAGTGGATTTTGGGTTACTTTTTTAATCCGAAAATCGAGGAATTTTTTTTTGTATCAGAGAAAACCAGGAACCCTACTGATCATTGTGGCCAATACCATTATCCTGCTTTCAAGTCAGGCCCAGAGCCTAGTGGGCATTACCTTTAACTTGGCTTTGATCCTCACATCTAGGCTATGTCTAAGCCCTCCAAGATAAAGCCTTTCCTTGCCTTCTGCACCAATGAAACTTTCATTGTCTTCTTTCTAGAGTACTGAAACACTTTTCTCAGTCTACTTTTCTCAGTTCTAGAGTACTGAAACACTTTTCTCACTTTACAAATGCAATCTTGTTATGCCCATATTCATTTAGAGCCTTGCTGCAAAGGTAGTTTTCACATCCCATCATTTTTTACCATGCCACTGATATCCCTTAACCGGCTTACTTATTTGTTTGTCAGTATTCATCTGTAGCCTCTTGCTTTATACTTACATTGGAAGCTTTCTGGAGCAAAGATCATCTTTTTGCTCTGCTGGCATATCCGCAAGCACCGCGGCATACTGTCCCTTGATTAGAGTTCCTAGGTGCTATTGTAACACAAATGATGATGATAACAATACTCTTCTCTTCCTTCTACAGAGCTCACCCCACTGAGCTGAAGGCTAATATGCAACTTAAGTGATTAATAATGCATCCTCTGACTGACTCTTATGTTTTATTATTCCTGTCACCTGTCAGTCCTCAATCTAGAACATTCTCCCAAAAGAATACAGAGGGGAGAGGAGTTACCACAGCAACCCTGGGATAGCATCTCTGGAATTTGCAAAATCCAACTTTATTACAGTGCTAATTGGTGTTGATTTTGTTATGTGACCCTTTGTCCACTAGAAGCTAGATTGAGAGACCATCGACCCATTTCACATAAGCCACTGAACCCTCAGCAGATGATAATGAATTTTGGATACTACCAACCTGAGCCAGATTTGAAGCAATGACCCAGAGATGAAAAACTCTACATCTCATTACAAGTCCCCCGAGCAATGCAGTTCCCAGCACATATAAAAAAGTGAGCAAACCCCCCTCCCCAACCCTTACTTACTGCTTAAGATTTAGCGTTAGCACTAAATTTCCAAGTACTAATCTTTGTATACCACTATTTTACTCATATTAAAGCAAACTTTAAGGCATACATTACACAACTGAGAAACCTACTGGTCAAAATAAAGAGCTATAAATACGACTTTCATAAATGCTAGGTAGTAATTGCTCCTTTGCTCCTGTTTATTCCATCCCCCAACCATCCTCCTTTGTCATAACAAGCCAAATGAGGGAGATCATATTAAACATGATTGCCTATGATTCTGCCTACTTGACAGCACACCTACAGTGTTTCAGAAATAAGCATCATGACTGTATGCACAAAAGCCTCAAAACACATATGACCTTTTGATGTTTTATTTGATTTTATTGATTTCTGCTTTAATAGTTGAAAGTTTATATAGCTAAGGAAACTGTCAGCATAGCAAATTACATGCCCCCATCTACAACTGCTGAGCTTCCTTATAAGCATTTATGGGATCATAAGCCTAACTCAACCATCTAGTAGTTGTGAGCTGATGGAGAAGTTATGGCCAGATTGTAATGAACAAATGTAAATTTCAGCTTTTACTAAATGGATTCTAGAAATATAAGCAGTAAAAGGACTGAAAACTGGTGCCACAAGAGTGACAGCTAAAGAATAAACATAATGCAATAGTATTCATTTCTAGTTTACTTTGGACCTTTTGCTGTAATTCTTTATATAAAAATTTCTTTTTTTTCCTTGACCGTTAATACCGATAATTATATCTGTATTTCTTAAGAATATTATGAGTTGCCATTTCTGCATAGTAGCAGATTGAATTTATTCACCTTACGGATATATTATTATCACAGATAATAACTGCAGCATGATAATTATCATTAATTATTCATTTGGATTAAGAGGCAAATAGGCTTGCATTCAAGGGGTCTTCCAGAGCAGCATTCATTGTTCCAGGGCCCTGTGTGCCAGTGTGACTAATTCATACTCTTTTCAGTGCCACTGTTGACATCTGACCAGTCCCATATGTATATATTTGAAAATATTATAGAAGGAATAAGTGCATCATTTCAGGACATAACCACTAAAATAGACATATGGCTCTTTTCTGCCCTTTGAGTAAGGATATGCAATTTTCTATTAAGGGTTGTGATCACAAAGCATCATTTCAATAGATCTGTATGTACATCCTATCTTTGCATTCCTGTGTCATCCTATTTAAGCTTGTATAAGCCAATATATTTACATAATAGCTTTTAGCACAAATAATAATGTGTGAAGTTGTACAACTTATCATTCATGGACCATAGTATTTAGTAGAATTTTTTTTAATCCACTTTGAAGCTTATGTAAGTTGAATGTGTAAGAATCATCTCAGTGTAAGGTTGGAAAAAAGAAAGGGGGAAGGGGGATGAAAAAACGACAATAAATAATATAAATGCTAATTGCTTTATGTGGCTTTCATCCCATACTTATTAAGAAGCTACGTCATGGTAATCCTTGCTTCATTTCTAACAAAATATCTTGGAGGTAGTAGCATGATCATTTTAGGACCACCAGGACAGATCCAATATGTGCTGTGTGATCATTTTCATTCGGAATTTTATAGCTCTATAATTGCATGTGTAATTGACCACAGTAAATTACCATATCCACTTCCAATAATAATACATTTTCATCTCTAATATTTCTGTAAGATTTGATATGAGTTCTTCCATAACAATTCAGCACAATTCTTGTCTATTTGCAGTTCTGCTTGGTCCAGTTCTGCTTGGAAGATAGCCTGGGGATTCCATTTGGGCCTTATGCTCTTTATGGGATACACATTGGGAAAGGAACAGACAAAGAGATAAAGATGAAAGAAAATAAGCCAAGAAACTATTACATTTTAAAAATACTATTTACAGTATTCAAAGTTCAATAACTTAAAAAGGAGGAAATTAAAAAGCTATTTTTTTCTATTACGTTATGAATTTGCTAACATTGCAGGCTTGTAGTATTGACAACTTCTAGTTTGGCTGTTAAATGTTTGTTTTAATTCTCTGGGACCTTAGCCAACAGAGGCAGCAAGGGTAACATGGATAAAACAGAAGAACACACCCTACTTTCAATTCTTCCTTCAAAATGCAGATAGCTGTCTAGCTAGAAAGGGGAGACGAACACAAAGCAGCAGCATGCCCACATTAGGACATGTATGTTGTGAGACAATAGCTTCAAAAGCAACAACACACAGCTAAAACTAGGAAGCCCCAATTGATATTGGTACCAAATACATGATGTCCAGCTGGACAAGAACATTATTTGATGAAAACCAAACTGATATGAGTATTACTGCAGTGTTGGGTATCGTACATATCAGTAATAAAAAATAGTTAAATTAGATATAGACAGTCAGTGAAGGTCAGGATGAACTGCTTGCCCTATCAGTATTTGTAATTTATATTATAGTTGCATCTAGAGGCCAGTGACCCATTGTGCAAGGCACTGTACAAATATAACAAAGAGACAATCCCCTGAAGTTTCAAATTTACAGTGTATTTCACCCACCTCCTGTGGGACCCAACCTCAAGAATTAAAACCAAAAGAGGTGAAACAATGCCTGTACATCAGGGCATGATTGTGGAGAGACAATCATCTGACAAACTTTCCTGTCTCTTGTTAAAGCAAGTGTAGTGTCACACTGCATACTTAACATGAGTTTAGCACTTAAGCTCTGTTCTTTTTACTCGTTCATTCAGATGGTAAAAAATCATGAAGGAAAGATAGATTGCTTAAGAGTGATATCTCTTTGAAGCAGAGACTGCCCTGTCTAGGACTTCTAAGCATAATAATAATAATTACTATTATTATACTAATAGTTATACCTCTAAGCATGACAGGTCCAACTCTAGGTTTTCAATGTTACTTGTGTGATATGTGATGCCAGTCCCCTCCCTACTGGAGATTTGGGAATATTACTTTGTGAAGTCTACTTACTAAGTGTCTAAACAATAACACAGACATGAACAAGGACTTTTGTACCACCCTGTAGCGTCATACATCACTATATAATCTTATTATAGAGAGAGACATTGTGATTCCTGGGACACAAGCTTCAGGCCAGGAATACCTGGATGGACCCTGCACATAAAGGTACACTTGCCTCCAGCAAGTTTTATTGTTTAATTGTAGTGTAGTTATATTATTTTATCTTAAATATTGTTGTGAATGTCCAAATCAAACACTGTACTTGTTTGGAAAATAAGGCAGATCAAAGAAAGTGGCACAGAGGGGATAAATGGCCATAGGGGAGACTCACTCTCAAAGGAAAAGCTAAAATAAAAATTACATTTAATCTATCTTAAGATGGTCGGAATTTAGTGGGGAATAATTTGTTGATTCTGTTAATCATTTACAATCCTCTACAGTGGGCACACCTACATGAGACACTACTGCACAGTCATTACTGCACATTTATTTAGTGCTTGTATTAGCAACTACTAATATAATTATGTCTATCTACCTATCTATTTATCTATCTATATCTGTATATCTATTCATCAATAGATATAGATATATAGCTGTATATCTATATCTATCTATCGATCAATTGATAGATAGGTATTAGTGGCTTTTTATTTTAATCATAGAAAAATGTGGATTTGGACTTTTTTAGTCTGAAAATTGGGGATATTTTTATTAGAGAAAACCAAAATCCCTGCTGATCATGTAGTCAAATTACTGCAAGATAACCATGTAATTGGTTTCCCTGTTGACAGGAGACACTCATGTGTTCAATGAGTGGTTTTCACATTTTTTTGGCTGCGTACCCCTTTACCTAAAAATGATTGCTGCTCATACCCCTTACACTGGATACATCTCTGTCAACACTGACATCAGTGTATTCCAACACCATTACTGCCACACATTAACCAATCAAAAGTTCCACTGCCATTATTAAAATTTCATCAAGTACCCAATGGCAAAATGCCACTTACCTCCAGGAGGACTAATACCCCAGTTTGAAAACTACTGTATTACATGAATAACAAACTGAGCATGACTGGACACATTTGAACTTGGAATTGTCCATAGGTATAAATCTAAGAGCAAAGGAAGGTATCAAAAAACAGTATTTCTCACATTCACAGGTACTTAACTTTCTGAGAACCAGCTCTCTTATAACTAATTCTTTATTTTTCCCTCAGTATTTTCCAATCAAACCTATTAGGAGAGGCTGCTTGAAGGTGTTTTAATTTATTTATGGAAAGATATTTTTACAGGCTAACCCAGTTAAGCTTGACAGCTTGTTTACAATAGGACCCTGAAGACACATTACTCTATTCACAACAATATAAATATACATTTGAGATACACACTTATGCTCATAACATTTGCTAAACATCTGAAGTGTACAATGATCAGGTATTCAGTACGCTGTAATTCTCTATTTAAATATTATGAAAATAGGGGGACTCTTGTAGCTAGGTTGGGCAAGACTGACACATTACTGTATCTGGGATGTACTTTAGGAACAGTTTATATACAGGCTACTTTCTAAGTGGTAATTATGATCCAATATAATAGGATTAAATATAGTCCTAATGTAGGTAGATTCTACATTATGTTTGCATTCATTCAGCATTTTTGACAGATGAGGCTCTATACTGCATGGAAGCCAAGTTTAATTTCTGATACTGGGTTCAAGGTCTTTTCCTTACAGCTATGAACCTTTTTTGGTATTTCAGGGCAAAGTTAACTTCCTAAATCCACAAAGAAAAACTGGATTTGAATAGTATGTTCTCTGACTGAAAGCTCAGCATAGATCTGAGAGTAGAATTCTGCACTCATAATTTATGCCAAATTAAATTCATTGTTAAAACAAAGATCTATAGATACTGTTAACATCTTGTTTAAAATTACTGTATTAAAGACTGCCTTGTGCCTTTTCAGGTAAATTATTAATCTGCTGCAATGCTCAGGGTATCAACACTGAGAGCCCTAACAAATACACTCAGCAGCATATCCAGAATGCATTAACTCTTCACTCCCATTTGCTCCTACAGAGGAATGCAGTGGCAACAGCCCACAGGAAAGCTGGTACGTACTTACAAAGGAACATCCTAGTACCAGCAAAGGGGCTTCACCAACAGTTCTTTTTATCTTTATATATTATTAAGCATCCCTAAAGAAAGTAAAGAAGTTAGGACTGTGACAAACAAGGGGAGAAGACAAAGTATAGGATTAATGATGATGGGGTTTTTCTAAATGTCATTTAAACAACACCTAGAGATTTTACAGTTACCATATCTGTATAGTAGGCCAATTTGATTTGCTGTTTAAAAACTCTGAAAGAAATCTACATTCCCCTTTCATTATAATTAGAGAAGGCTAAATATATTGTGTAATACTACTATTATAATTACAATGCATGATTCTTCTACCCTCATAGCTGCTTCAAAAATAGTAGTAAGTGAAATGGTGTGAACAGGTATTTAGTTTGCAGGGATCAATACATAGTTCAAAACTTACCTAGATACATTCACATTTGTCAGTGAATTTTCTCAAGAAAATGTGTGTCTCTTCTGCTTTCATATCCCTCTCACATTTAGGTATTTATTCTACATGAAGTAAGCCTACCTTTGCAAGCGACATACCTGAGTATTCATGGAAACTTTATAGAATTTTCCCTTAGGCACCAAAATTGTGGTCATGTGCAGCAGCAGCCTAGTCTAAGCAGCTAAGTGCCTAAGTACCACTTAAGCTCTGTTGTGATCTACAATGGAGGTGTAGTAGCCCCTTAAGTCTCTGAAGGGGGCTGATCCAGCAGCTTTGACTTCAGCAAAAAGGAGTTGAGCTCTGGTCATTTTCACTCAGAAAGACAGTTGGAGGAGAAGATCATGCTAACATCTATCTTTTTTCATAACTGTCTTGTGCTTAGAGCAAAAGACAGAACCCTGGATGCTTGGTCCTTCTTAGCCTGAGGATTCAAATTCACAACTAGCGCTTCCTGGGAGCCTGCTCTAATCACTAGACTGTGCAATAGTCCAAGTACGGGGATTACAATATAATGCCTATCTTCCCTTCCTGTTGAAGGTGGATAATTGTGATGTTAGACACATAAGAATCCTGGGGGGTGAGAGAGAGAAAAGGCATGTGTGTACAGGCAAGTGGGAGCTTGATTCTGTAACCTGATGATGAAGATCATCAGCTGGAAGGGTAGTCATGGATTCTGCTTCCTACTCTTATAACATTCAACAGCCATTGGATTAAAAAAAACAAAAATAACCCTGACCCAAGCACGGGAACCCAGGTCTTCCTTTCTCAGCTTAATGCCCTAATTAAGCTAATGTAACCGTTCAGGGTACAGCATATGGTTCCCTAATTACTTGGTCTCTTTCTGGACCATTTAATCTTGCACTTTTGGCTGCACAGTGGTGGCCCAGATTCAACAGGAACATTAAGAGAGTCTTCCCCACACCTGTCCCCACTCTCCAAATAATTCTATAGTTTGCTGGTTAAGGCAGTCTCCTAGGAGATATGAGATATAGGTTTGGACCCCGTCAGGATAAAAAAGGGCCTAAAATGTAGGTCTCCCACTGTCATAGGAACAAATGCTCTAACCACTAGATTTTTATGTAAAATGTGAGTAACATCACTGTTAAATCTTAAAAGGCCTGAGCTCTTTTCATTTAGGTGGCTGCCTTCTGGAGAATACTGGTTGCCCTGGACCCTGTGAAAATGGAGGTACCTAAGATGCACCCCTGACTCAGAAGCCTAAGCTCGAAGAAGAATAAGAGTTCAGACATGGTTGGGTGGCTAGCATTTCATGTTCCACATTTAGTATTTGGGCTCTCTGAACTCTCTTCCAGATGTATCTAACCCTGCCTGACACATTTGGTGCATAATTTTAGGCATTATGCTATTGAAGTTGGAGGCATGTAATCTGAATTTTGACCCAGCCACCTGATTTAAACAGGACTACATGCATGCTTAAGTCAGTAATAAGATGCTTGCTTAAGTATTTTACTAAATTGGACCAAAGAGAACTTGGCCAGCAACCATTTTCAGAGCACTTTCTCGATCAATATATGGAGCTACAAAGTTTTTAAACTATTTTTTTAATTAAGGAAGCAGTGATCTCTTTGTGGCTATTTTATAAGCAGAAAGAAAGGTTAAATTCAATTAATTAATTATTCATTGTGAATTATTCTATCAAATTTGGTCATTTATAATTTGATGAAGTGCTTTTCTTAAGAAAGGGACTGTATAAATCAACCAATAACATTAATATTATGCAGGAGATTTTTCCCCTTCTGATTTGCTTTTCAGTAAATTTTGCCACTTTGACAGTTCAACCACATTTGTATGCCTGTTCTCTCAGACAACTCTTCCCTTGCAAATCTAAGCACCAGATCTGTGTGTTATAACTACTGGGCTTCATTCTCTCTTGTTGGTTTATACTATAAACCACAATAGATTTTCGGTGCTTGTAGAGTCTCTTTTGTAAATCCACAGTATGTAGCTATGAATATAACTTGCAGTTTTGTGTACAATTGAACCCTAGCTGCATCTTTGGTGCATTGGGACTTATATTGACATAGAACCCAGCCCATGTTGTTTCCTGTCATATTTCCTATCACTTAGTTACTTACTAATTTTCTCCTCCTCATTGCTTTACAGTGCAGTTCACTACCACTCATATCTCAATCTTGGCAGTCAACCCTCCTCCTTCCTGTGATCTAAGGGTCCACTGAGACAGTATTACTGGGGTTTGTATGGTCACTGATCTTGTGAAGTTACATTTCTATAATCCACAAGCTATACCTGCAAAAATCTTCAGTGGTTTGGGCCTTTACTCAGGCTGTCCTAAATGGATAGGTTGCTGGTGGTCCTGGGTGGGACTTAGAAAAGGAGAAGATTTAATTTTTCTTGTTTCTGCTCCTGCCAGTCCCACCTCATGTCCCTTTTATCTAATGAACGCAGCTTGACATTCTGTAATGAGATTCTAATTCTGAATTCTGACAGTGCTTGTTTTTCACTTTTACGTACATGCAGGTACCAAGGTATGCTGACCTACTTCTCTTTATTTCTGATAATTTCTTTTCTGTCTTATCAGCAAATCTCAAGCTTTTCTTTTTTTTTCTATGTGGGATTTAACTACTAATTAATGATGATTGGTTTGAAGATTGGCTGTGTTACAGGATTGCATTTTTATCCCATTTTTTTCTGAGCTGGTAACATCATAAATTGAAGCTCCATTGAAATATTTGCTAATTTGGTTCCAGGGGTGCCAACAAGAATACTTTTTTCTAGGTGTATGGCAGTACTTTCATTTCTGGTTCTGAACAAAACCAGAAGGCAAGTTAACTTTTCAAACCTTGAAACAGCCTTGGGGTTGTTTATTGTTTTCATTGTGACCCAACAATATTTTAGCTTTGCCAATATTAAGTAGTAATTTAGGCCCCCGTTACATGTTGCACACATTATGTAATTAACTGATTAAAAGCACTATAAACTTATACCAGCCACACATGCAAAATAAGGCTGGCCAAAAGTGCAAAGTAATTATCAGACAATTAACTGGTTAATCATGCAATAAATTTAGACCAGCCATGCATGCAAAGTAATTATCAGATGATAAAAATGACTACCCAGCCATAAAAAGAGCCAACCAGCCATAAAGTTAGTGCTTGAAAATGTATAATAATTCTATGGCTAGTTTCTATCCAGTTTTACCTTGAATGAGCAGCAGAGCCCTCTAGCTCCAAATTTTAAAAATAGTTTTATACTGTAAATAACAAACTGTAGTCATAGTACTGCACTACTTTCATGAAGGATAGACAGAGTGAAAATGAAAGCTGTATTATATGAAGTTAAACACATGGGGCCAGACATATACAGCAGCCTCCGCATCACATCTATTCAGTGTCTCCACACTTCAAAATGGTGGTGGGGGCACTTGAACTAAAGCTCATTAAATGAACTTTAGTTAAAGCTCCCTCACTGCCATTTTGAAACGCGTGATGCTGAATACACATAATGCATGCTGAATACCCTGAAAGCCATTCTCATTAAAGTACCCCCTTCCCCTCCACACCAGAGCATGTATATAGACGCCCTTGGACATTAGTACTTGAATTGCAATGGTTTGACCAAATTTTTAAAAGCAAGAGGACATGGAAAGCCTTTCGGAATAATTTCCTACTCTTCAAAATATTTCTAAAGTTAACAGAGCTACTGCTACTATGAACTATGACTTTATTATGCTAATATCTAGTATTATTACAATATGAAAGGGTTGTTCTGTTCAATAATAATCATTTTTAGCTCTTATATAGCAAAGAATGTTTTATGTATTGTAAGCAACATAAATGATGTGTGAGTAACAAGGAAAAAATCCTTCCTCCATTGGTCCTGACAGAATCCTGGAGTAAAAAAGCAACAATATAGATTTCATAGACATTAGGGCTGGAAGAGACCTCAGAAGATCATCGAGTCCAGCCCCCCACCCAAAGGGCAGGAAGTCAGCTGGGGTCATAGGATCCCAGCAAGATAAGCATCCAATTTGCTCTTGAAGGTGTTCA
>NW_017728906.1:125284473-125301777 GCF_001723895.1 Crocodylus porosus | reverse complement strand
CTTTTCCAGGCTAAAGAGCCCCATGGCTCTCAGCCTGTCGTTGTAAGGTCTGCTTTCCTGACCTCTGATCATGTGTGTGGCTCTTCTCTGGACTCTCTCAAGCTTCTCCATATAGAGTTAATTTAAAGAAAAAAACAAAATTAATAGGTAAAGAAAAGTTGCTTTAAAGTGTTTAAGGAATCATGGCAAGTATATGGCCCAATTCTGCCCTTGGTCATGTTGAGTAGTAGGTCACTGTGCTTTCTGAGCAGTTAAATGATTTTTTTCAGTAGGAATCCACATGGAGTGAAGTACTACTCTTTGGGAAAAATGGTGGCAGAATCTGAGCCAAAGCCAGGTAGAATTTAAATTACAAAAATGTCTGTTTAATAGTGCAAACTCAAAAGCACCTTTATATAACCCACTTCTAAGGGCAAAGAAACAAGCTATCTTGATGCGATGGAAGAATGCAATGGCAATGCAACAGGAGGCCATCTTGTCTAAACAGCAATCTCTTCAATGAACTGAAATTCGAAAAGGAATCATACAAAACATGGAAACTTGGTCATAGTACTGTGGAAGAGTATAACAGTATAGCACAGGCATGCAAAGAGAAAATTAGGAACGCCAAGCCATGATTTGAGATGTAACTGGCAAAGGACATAAAAGGCAATAAAAAGGGATTCCACAAGTATACCAAAAATAAGAGGAAGACCAAAGAAAAGATAGGTCCTGTACAGAATTCAGAAGGCAATCAAAACCATGAATGATGCAGAAGAGGCAAATGTATTTAATGCCTTTTTTATTTCAGTTTTCACAAATAGGGGCAGCTACTAGTTGAGGTGTACAGTTGGCAGCAAAGATAGGGAAAGAGACAAACATCCTAGAGTAATGGCAGAATAGGTTAGGGATTACTTAGGGTATAAATGGATGTCATCTTTAGAATGGGATCAGCTATGCCAGGATGTGTCCCACCACAGCTACTTTGATTCACTGATATCTACAGACATTGCCCGGTGCTACTGTCCCACAGGGACAGGCCTTTTGCTGCTCCTGCAACTTAATGGGCCCAGTCCAATAGGAGAAAAGCCCTGGGTACCATGTTCTAACCCGAGGAGTGACAGGGAGATACATGCACCACATGAATCCCCTGCAGTGAATTTCCAAGGTGTGTATCTGCAAGCAATCCCACAACACATTCTGGCACAGCTGATGCCACTCCAAAGATGATGTCTGTTTATACCCTAAGTAATTCCAAATCCTAAGGGTGGTTCTCTGCTTGAGGAATGCCTGGCTAGACAAAGAAAGACCTGGGGGTTACAGTAGACCAAAGCTGAATATAAGCCAATAGTGCCTTGTTGCAAAAAAAGCCAACAATATACTGGGTTGTATCAACAGGAGTGTCACTTGCAAAGTCTTGTGCTCTATTCAGCACTGGTGAGGCCCCACTTGAAATACTGTGTCCAGTTTTGAGCCCAATATTTTAAGAAGGTTGGAGGCAAATTGTAGAAAGTCCAGCATAGAGTGACAAAAATGATTAAGGGGCTGGAAGGCAAAAATTATGAAGAAAGGAGAAAAGAACTAGGGTTATTTAGTCTAGAGAAGAGAAGACCGAGGGGGGATTATGAAGATAACAGTGGAGGGTGCATATAGAAAGGGAAGAGATGAATTTTTCTCTGAGACTGTAGGGGACCTGACTAGGAGCAATAGCCTCAAGCTGCAGCAGAGGAAATTTAGGTTAGAGATTAGGAGGAACTTTCTGACAATGAAGGCAGCCAAGCATTGGAACAGACTACCTAAAGAAATTATGGAATCTCTATCTTTGGTATTTTTCAAGAGCAAGTTGGGCAGACTAGGATGGTTTAGTTAGGAACGATCCTGCATTGACCAGGGGTATAGACTAGATCACCTCATGAGGTATTTTCCAGTCCTACTTTTCTATGATCCTATGACATCTAGAAGTGTCATCAGCCTGACAGGCATCATAACTTCTCGTGTTTGTCTGAAAAATTACCACTTCCTCTTTTATTCTGAAAAGGATAGGGAAGATACAAAGGAGCCCTCCATATTTTCAAATAATTAATATTATCTGTAAAAAATGTGAAGACTATACTTTACTATTTTAAGACTCGTAAGAGAAAATATATGTTTTGGAGGATCAATTATATTTTCTACAGAGCCATAGTACCCATCCAAAATAAATAGAATCAAAAGAACAGTGATAACATAATAGTGTTACCAATTCCAAAAGGCATTCACCTTCTCCAATCATCTCTTCACCTTTAATACATGAGTGCCTGCAAAACTCTGGGGATTCCTTCAGGTATGAGGCATTTATTCAAGATCAAGTGCCAGCAACTTGATACAAAGTCACTAGAATCAAGAAAGAACATAATCATAAAATACACATACGTATGCTCACACCTCTTTATTAACAGGAATATTTCCTCTACTCAGGATTTTGTGACAACTAAGCTATTAGTGATAGGGGGTGACAACCTCTTCCTACAGGAGCAGGGCCAATTTTGGGACAGGCAGCCAATATAGAACAAGCACTGGGCTCCCGGTTCTACAGCCCCTCCCTCCCACCCTGCCCCACCAGCTCCTGCTGCTTCAGTTTAACCCTCTTGGGTCTGCACAGCCTACTCCCATCTCCCCTCTCCCACCAAGTATAGCCACGTTCCCCAGGGCTCCAGCCTGGCTTAGCATGACAGCCCTTCCCTACCAGCCATTTCTACACCCCCTCCCCCATACCAGTAGCCGAAATAAAAGCATATTCACACCTCATTAAGTGTTTACAGTTTCCTGTGCTTTCATTTGCTCCCTGCTTGCTGCTGCTCACCTCCAATAAGGTTGTTTTTTTTCTTTCCCTCCCCCACATCCCTTAGGCCATTGTGTGCCAATTTCAGTTGGGAAAGGTGTTTTCCTGCTCTCCAGGGAAAGCAGGGGATTTCCTGCTTTCCCTGAAAAAGGCAATTTAAGTATATCCCTAGGTATAGCATGAGCACACCTGCTGGATCATGTCTATCGGAGATTTTAGATTTTGGGATTCACAAGCAAGGAGTCAATAAAGCATGCAGCATATACCAAAATGATCAGCTCATCCAGTATAGCATCAAATCTGGGTACCCACAGTAGCAGAACTTTAGGTATTTTTGGTCTTGCCAGAAATGTATTTATCAACTGTAGTGTCCCAGGAATTGGAGCCTAAGCCTAAGTCAGGCAGGGGTTTTTTTTTATGAATTGCTTATGGGAACTTAAGCAACTATATTCCACATAAATTGTACATTGGGTGCATCTACATGTGCTGCTAATACAGAACAATAAGTTTCAGCAGAGTTCAGGCCAAAGTCAGATGCTCCTGGGCGTATCTACATATGTGCCCGGGACTGCAGCACTTTGAGCTGGGGTGGAACAGCCCTGGGCTGGCAGGGAACTTGGGGGCGGGTCAGCCTTGGGATCCAGGTGGTGGCATCAGGCAGAGGAGGGGCTGGCTAGCAAAGCAGCAGGCAGCTACTGGACATTAGCACCCTCATGCCCCAGTTAGCCCCTGTCACTGTCTACATGTGTGTTTTGGTGGAGTAATTTTCTCCACTGTAAAACAGTACTGTCCCTGACAGTACTATCCTACAGCTGAGTTAATTTACCGTACCCTAATACCAGCACATGTAGACAGTGATGCTTTACTGCAAGGCTAATTAGTCAATTCTACAGTAAAGTGCACATGTAGATACTTTCATTAGGTGCTAAAGGATATGGATAGACAAAATAATTACACTGGGGGAAGGGGGATTACTGTGTTGCAAGCTGATCTGTTGCACCTATTTCATGTTTTTGCTCAATCCTACTTTAATTGGAAACTAAATTATGGTGATTTAATAGCTACTTCTCTTCAATATAAACTGCCCTGGTGTAGCATAACTTACTTCAGTTAAAAATAGCCACCCAATCTAACTTAGCTCACCCATGTGCAGACCTTACACTTAGATCTGCAGTTAGATTGATCTATGTGCCAAACTGTACAGACATTCCATGAAAGATAGAACAGTTAAAAATGGCTGGCCTGATCTAACTTTAGTTAACCTAAGAGGTTCACTGAGTTAAAATGGGAACAGCTAGACTGATCTGACTGAACATTCAGAGCACAGCCCCTGGGCCGGGAAAGTCCAACTACTCCCTCCAGCCCTGGTGCTGCCCTTTTCCTACCCCCCAGTACACTACACTACTTTTAGTACCTCCACTACTCGCCTTCCAACCCCCAGATGGACAGCCCCCCATGCAGACCAACTAGGTCACCCTGAGCCTACATAACACCCCTTGAGCCTGCAAACCACCCCTGGTTCTGGCTTTACCAGCATTTGCCAGTGCCAGGATCCCAGTCAAAGTAAGTAGGGGTGGAGGTTGATCTGCATGGAGCTTGTTTGTCTGGAAGTGGAGAGGTCAGGGGGTTAAACATAGACCCCAGTTGTGGGGAGAGATTGCCCCAATCCCACTAAACTCCCCACAGCTGCTAGCCTCCCCCAGCACACCAGCCACTCTCTCCACCCCAACATACTTTGATCAGGCTCCCAGCACTGGTGAACACTAGTAAAACCAGTACTAGGAGTGTTTTGCAGGATTGGGGGTGATTTAGTAGGATGTGGGGGTGGCTAACAGTGTCTGCAGTGGGGTGGGGGAATCCAAGAGGGATTGGTGGGATCAGAGAACCTCTCCAATCCCACCAAACCCTCTCTGGATCTCTCCAACCCCCCAGGCCTCAACTCTGATCTCACCAAAAGGTTGCCAGTCCCACAGACTGCTCCCAGTGTCAGTTTTCTACCTGTTTCCCCACCCTTCCTCTGCCCCTTCATGCTGAGAACAGCCCTTTCTGCGTTTAATTGCAGAGAGACCATGTAACCGGGGAAAGTGTGCTCTTTGCAGCTGTACAATCTCTCTGCCTGGGGGCTCCCCACTGACCATAGCCAGGTCCCTGGGACGTGCAGATGTTAAGCCCATCCAAGAGCTGCTCAGTGGCAAGATGCTTCCGCTGGGGAAATGATGCTTTCTCTGGCTCCAGGGTCTTACCTCCCAGGGGCTCCACATGGAGTGAGGGGCTGCCAGGATTAAATGCAGCAAGACCCTGGCACTCAGGGAATCATGTTTCCCCTGAGTCCAGGATTTTGCCTTACATCATCTTAATGATCTGGCCTGGCCACACTGTAGCTTCACTCCCAGGGCCCAGAGGTTATCCTATCTGAGAGTATAGGGAAGCATGCCTCTCATGCCTAAACCCCTTCAGCCTTCTACAGCCCCCTTCATCTAGGATTGGACTTGGTAGTGCAGAAGGGAAAGTTTCTCTCCTCCCCGCACCTGGTCAGGTGAGAACTTGGGAAAAGGCCATGTCCCTGTGTGAAACTTTCAATTAATATCAGGTAAAGTGAGCTTAATTGAAGTTTTCCAAGACTTTGCATCAGCCCTAAAGGTACAAGCAGCCCCAAGCAAGGCTTGAGGGAGCTGGGATGGTATGGGGGACCTGAGATCCCATTTGGAAGGGATCTTTGTAGACATGGAGCCAGGCACCTGAGCTTTGCTCACCAGCCCACTCCCTCCTCAGACAGAAAGCAGGGCTGCCCAACCTACCCACCTGGGAGGGTACCACTGCGGATTCAACAGGGTTTGTTGCAGGCAGTTGGTGTTTGCCAGCCCCCTCGCTCCCCATGCCTCAGCATTCCCATTCCAGTCTACATGTCCCTCTCTGCCTTTGGCCAATGCTGCCCCTCTCCAGGCTTCCCTAAAGAGGACAGAGCCAGGGGCTTCATTGGAACAGGCTGGTGCAGGGCTTGGGTAGGGGGCTTCCCAGGGCCTGGTCTTCTGCCAGCACCCACAATTCATTAATGCCATAATTTTATGACATGAGAATCTTTATTGTTTTCAGTTCTTTCATTTCATCTCAGATCAAAATGTTTTAAATAGTTACATAAAAACACTGCATAATCTTAAATGATTTATGCAGAACTAGGTGAGCTGATGCTGGAGGATCTCCTTTTGTGGCTGTGCCTCCCCTCTCCCACACTAGCCAATCCCCCGCCACTGTCAACTGGCCACTTCATTGTATCTCAGTTCCCCCGGTCCTGCAAACCCCATATCTCAGCTCTGCCCTTGCATGTGCTCTGTGCCATGCAGCAGCAAGCTGGTTTTCAGCCTTGTGCCCTGGCTATTCCCCCCTCCCCAAGGCCAGAACAGTTCCCCCATCCCAGCCAGCATGACCCCTGCTGCCTCTAACCCAACGCCCCTCACTCCCCAGTCCAACCCAATTCCAATTCACTGAGATACGTGCAAGATTTTAGCCCTTTAATTCTTTTCTAATCTTCTTTTTTCATTCCTTTTTGCCTCCCCACTCCAGCTCACTTCAAACAATTTTTCAAGATTTCTCCCCTCCCACCGTCTTCTCTAGCTCAGCTCCTACTGACTGTGGAGCTGGGGGAAGCCACAAAACCCATGCTGGGTTCTCTTCACCTCTCCTTTCCCACCCCAGGGGATGAGCAGTCCTGGCTCCTGTTCACACCCCTGCTCACCAGTCCTCTAGTGGCTAGTCACAGTCATGCATGTCTGAAAGGACCTTCACCTGAAATTGCTTGGAAAATGCCATGACATAACACTTCACAGATTTCTGACGTTATACAGGTAACTTGTCTCAAAGCCCTCTGTGGCTTGAATGGCGTGTAGGAACTACGACCCAGAGTCACAAATTGAACAAAAAAGATAAAGCAAAATATGCACTCGTTGCATATCAAGTGACAGTGCCCATCCTGTGCGCTGAATAAGGTAGTGGTCCTGAGGAAAAAAGCATTATCATATAATTAAAGAATGTATCATAACAGTTACCTTCAAAGGGAGTGAACTAAAGTTGTACACTTTTAAGTGTTTGAGTTTGCATCTTTAACAGTGATCTTTTAACAGTACATCTTTTAAGGTAGCATTTTTATATGTAATATATATATAGCATTTCTGCTATAACATATATATGTTAATGACTGAAGATATTAAACCATTCTTTAAATTTATAATGTCAAAATCTGTGTACTGTAGGTTAGCATGCCAACAAAATATATAAAATGTAA
This sequence comes from Crocodylus porosus, assembly GCF_001723895.1. Classification (NCBI taxonomy): domain Eukaryota; kingdom Metazoa; phylum Chordata; order Crocodylia; family Crocodylidae; genus Crocodylus; species Crocodylus porosus. Next base: position 125,294,698 of record NW_017728906.1, on the reverse strand, counting down.
CTCAGCAACCTATCAAACATCTAGATAGAAACACCATATTTTTTAAAATGCATGTAAACAGAAGGATAATTTAGAGTGATGTATTGGTAGTGGAGAAACAAATTTGACCCTAGAGAGTCTGAGTTTAACCTCTTAAATGTTCCTCCTACTGAAATTTGAGAATACTTCTATGCAGTGGTTCATTGCATATTTCTACTTTTCCTGTATTATATATAGTTTTAATACCCCAAGAAATAACAGTGCTGAAGTATGTCTGATACTTTATTGTGCTCCTAAACTATTATGAGTTAAGTATGACAGATGCTCCACTCCTTCAACTAAGGAAGTTTTTCTTCCAACTCAATCACAAAGCATTTCCATTAAAAGCTGAAGACCTCCGATCTAACCCTGGCAGTACCTTCTCCACATGATTAATTATTTTATGTGTTCTGTAGTCCATTAGGGAAGTGTCTGATGGCCTCAGGACACAGATATCTGACCTTTATATGCATTATTTTGCCAACCTCTCTCTCCCTCTCTCTTTCTCTCTCCTATCTTTATCCAGTGAAATAGAAAGCATCACACTACTAGTACCTTTCTTTTGATTAAGTTATTTTCCCCCCTCTTTCTCAGGTTTTCCTTAAAAGTAATGAACATAAATGTTAGCAGTGTTGTCAATGTTTGTATCACTTAACTCATTTAAATTTTTTTAAATGGGATAAAATAGGAACATGAGCAAAAATATGGAAAGAGATTTTATGTAAAATTCCAGAGCCTTACAGCACACAATGGATTTGGAAAAATATGTTATATCGGTGGAAACTCAAACACTTGTCACATTTATACAAGTAACTGACATTTTGGTGTCTAACAATAATATAGAATTAGAGAGGGGGGAAAAAAATCCCAAATGACTTCAATGGAGCTATCCCAGCATTACACCAATATAAGGGAGAATGGAATTATTTTGTACTCTGAATTGAAAATTATAATGTAATCTATTGCCTGCTATTTTGGTGATGTTAGTGAAAGCAGAAATATACTTGGATATTATCTAATTGTGATAAAGAACTAACTCCGGCCTGTAAAACATCATGATGTTTTTTGTGCTGTTTGTGCCTTAAAAAAAATAAGGCACCGCTTTTTGCTCTGGTGCTGAAGTATAGAGGAAATTCGTAAGTATTTCTTAAGTCATTCTTTCAAATATGCTGCCAAAGATCCATTAAAGTGAGCTGATATTCATATACTTGGATGACAAGGATAAACAATAGATCAGAAATTAAGAAAACAGGAGAAATCCTAGGACTACTTATATCAATACCAAAACTCCCATTAACTTCAGTGGAGCCACGATTTCACTCAACATGGTGCAAAGGGTCTTTTTAAAGAAGTATAATAAAATTTACATTAATGGTTGATACAAATGATATCGATCACCTGACCAAACCTCCCTTCAGGCTCCGGGGGGGAAATGAATTACATAGATGCCACCCTGACATTTTCCCTCCTCCTCCACAAAGAGAGAGATGCATCACTTGCTTTTAAAGACATTCAGATGTATCACTTAGTTTTAAGTTATGCCTTCAAAAGTAATGCAAAATGAACCTCTCATTCAGACATTTTTTCCTAATAGAAATCTAATTGTGTTCTTTCTTATTTTTTTCCTGAGCTCTAAGGGCGTTAAAAGTTTCCTTTTAGCCGGATGGCACCTGAGACTGCTTAATGTACCTTAGCTATTGATCTGTCATGTATTCCATCTGTGGCAAGGAACCCCACTCATATGAATCGCTACAGTGATGGCAATCTTTCAAAGGATGCATTTTCCTTATCACAATATTGACTTTACAATGCCCAAGCGTGGCCTTTGTCTATACAAATTCTGCATATATTTGATTTCATATATTTTTTAGCTTTGTGGCTAAAATGTAATTTTTGAGGTCAGAAACAGCAAATCTCCAAGCCCAGGATTCTCTCTACTCTGGTTCCATACATACATCAAATACCTAAAAGTGTTTAAACACCTGACCACTTTAATCACATTCACAGATGTTAGGTGAAGCCCTTACAAGAGAATAAAAGAATATGGAAACTGTATAAACCCTACATGGCAATTAAAATTTCCAGTACATTTTGTTCTCAGTCCTGCTCCTATTAAAGGTCTCTGCAGAAACCCCGTTTGGTATGGTGATGCAAGATAAATTTGTGACATAGTTATGGTTTCAGTTCTGCAAGCTTTTCCATATCCTCAGCTCATACTTCCAAAACAGTGCTGCTTTAGAAAAAATAGTACAGTTCCACAGGTTTCAGGGAGTTTCTGGTTAACTCCTTGTAAAGCATACATTGACTTCAGTGTGAACTGAGGATGTAGAGAAGCTCGCAAAACTTTGCTTTATGAATCTGTATAAAAGAAATACATTTAACCTGTAATGACTCTGGGGCTAATAAAACAATGTCCTTGAATTATTTTTGCCTAGTTTGTTGTGTATTTTAAACTTAATATACAAGCTAGCAAATGAGGACACATTCCAATAAAGTTATATTTGTTTTTGCTTTGATCTTAAACTGAATAATATAGCACTGGTCCCCCAGAATATTAGTCAATCTTCCAGTTTCTCTGTCACTGTAGAAAAATGTATGTTGTGTTATATGCAGGGATCCCGGTTTTCTCTGATAAAAAAATCCCCAAGTTTCAGTTTTAAAAAGTAACCCCAAATCCACATTTTCTATGATTAAAATGAAACACCACTATATAAATATATCTATATGTGATGATGCGCCATGCCACCTGCACCCTCCTTTTCAAAATCCTAAATATGCCTATGCAGGACCCTATAAGCCCTGAGATCCCCTGTGCCCAGAAACCTTTTAAGAGACACAGAGCTTTAAAATGTAATAAATTGTAGAGATTACTTCAAAGTTTGCTTGGCTGAGGGCTCCCCCTCCAAGATCTCACAACATTTAGGCCTCCTAATTTGCTCCTTGGGTACATTTTTCCTATTTCCACATGATCTATGCCCTTTCTTCCTTTCCACCCTACCCCATCTTTGTTTTGCCCCACAGTTTACACTGTCCTATAGACAATTTCTAGCTCCATGCATATCTGAATGGAGAATTTCAGTTGACTTGACTTTCAGCAGTAGACATGACTTCTTGTTTTTAAAGAAACCTGTACATACCCAGATATGCCCTGCAGAAGGAATACAAAGACAGTTTGCTCCAATCTATATAAATTAAATCTCTTATTCTGAAGGCCAGATCCAGAGGCCAGATTGTAGGGGTTGGTAGCTCACCCGTGTCAAAAATTTCAATTACAAGAGAAGAAAGCAGGTGGAAATGATGGTCTAAAAGCTTTTGAAGTTGGAACTGGCAATGATGCATAAACTATAAGGTAAAGATGTTGATGATTATGACAAAAAGTTATAAAAAATTTTTAAAAAATCAAATTAATCTTCTGCAGCAAAGTGCAGGTTCAACTAATTTAAAATAAAGTTCAGTAGAAGAATCATTCTTCTTGTTTCAGGCTTTGAAGGCTTGATTTGCAGATAATGACCATGTGCAAGTAATGACCATATGCAGAGGAAATGTGTATATCCCACACCTCTGAAAAAACAGGCCACAACCTTATAAATTTGCACCCTCTCTGGAACCAACCAAGTAGTTAACTAGGTACTTGACCAATTTTGAGGGGTTCAGGACTCCAGTTTATTTTTTATAATATGCTCAATTTACACCTAAAGGTGTTAATTCATACATCATTCATAATTTACCTTCATTTATGTTAAATTAATGACCCTCCTTTCCATCTCAGGTGTTGTTCACCTTCCTAACACCTGGACCTGCAGTGGATTTTCATGGAGTTGTTCCTCACCCTCCCACCCCGCTTTTTCTCCATTGCAACCAGGTGTGCAAATGATTAGCTTATATAAATTTTAGAGAGTTTTTTTAATCACAGATCTATAGGGAATTTGTGGCTAATTTAAAATGCTTCACAAAATTACACTGTAAGGTGCTCCATAAAAAAATGGCTCTACAACTTACATCAAACAAGCAAACATTTGTTATGGGGACAGTAAAATTTACTTTTCACAAAAGGAGCCTACAGTAATAATGCATTCAATTCTATTTCCCAGAATGCTTCTTAAGTATGTTAATAAAGTCTTTATTGTGTCTGCTTATAAAAGTCGCCACCATTTCCCATTAGAAAGTCTCTGTTTATTCATCAAACATTTACTGACAGTGACTGCTGGGAGCAGGCTCAGATTTCCACTCCATTACACGTTTGTGGCATAAAACACATTAATTATAGATATATTACAATATTCAACTCATTGAGGAAAAATTAGATGATCAAGGCTCATTTTCCTTGACAATAAGCAAGTTAATGAAAATACTAATTACCTGATGATGAAGTGGAGCCTTCAGGATTGAATGCTTAGCATCTGTAGAAGAGCTCTGTGAATCTAGTACAGAATATTAAAGCCAGAAGCACTGGAAGTCTAAAGGGTGGTTCACGAGATCATCAAGTGCCCTTTAATCACAGGACAGAGAGTAGTTAGTTCATAATATAAACTTTTATATGCAGCATTGATGGAAGTCATGAAAAGTCACACAAGCATAGGATTCATTTAAAACTAATTCTTCACAGGAACTGATATCCTCACTCATTTTTTTGAATTAGTACTTAAGTTACCTAAGGTTTAAAGGAAGAACCACCTCATCTAAAGGCTCCTAAGTTCAGAACAAGATGCATGTGTCTAGTAGGATAAGGTACATTCCCCAAATTGTTTTATTTGTTCTGAGTTTAATTATTGAGTCATCCTATCATAGCTAAATAGCACATGCTAGTAGATATTTCATGTTCAGCAGGATGGCATACCTCCTTCTAACTTCTTTATGCCAGTTCGAGGTAATACGGTAAATAAGAATAACTAAAGCTGCTGATGCCATTTTTTGGTTTCTTTGCGAGCTCAGTTTTTTTATATCCCATCTGTTTTTGACATTCAACCAATAGATTTATTTAGTTTTTTGGTGTCTTTGCTTGTTTTTTCTGAACATAATGTATTGAAAAGTATTCTAAAATACTGCATGTTGATAATCAAAAAAACCTTTGATTTATGTTAATTTAATTTAGCTTATGTTTTCTACTCAAAGTCTGTCATTAGCTTCTAAGAATATAGGGACAAATTTTAAATGTGCTGCTCACATTTTATCTAAACAAGTTAGTCCAGGTGTGCTCAACTGCCTGCCTGCAGGCCAGATGTGATCTCATCTGGCCCAAGGGGATCCCCACGAATCCAGCAATTTAGCTGCGGGGCAGTGGTGGTCATGGATGCACTGCCAAACTCCCAAACCTCAAGGCCCACTTGCACCTCCTTCCTCTGCAAGGTCAGTCCTTTCCCCTCTCCCCCACTTCTGGAACCAGACCCTACCATACCCCCTTTGCCCAACAGGGCTGGGTTTGTGCTAGGCTACAAACCTTTCCCCCTGAAGGGACTGGACTGTGGCCTAGCCATGTCCCCTTCCCTTCTGCTGGACCAGTTAGGTTCCTTTCCTTTGCAGGGCCACATTGGAGCTTGCTTGATGCCTGCATCCCTCATTATGGCCAGATGGTGTCCACCAGGGAAAAAGTTTGGGCATCACTGAGTTAGGCTATAAGGTGCTACCCTTCCCATCCTTTGTTTTAACTCATCCTTTAGTACCCTTCTTAACTGTTAAATGGTATATAATAGCCTGATATAGAATATTTCTCTCATATCCAAAAAATAATCATATTCGTGTTTAGTCAACAAACTTGCCTTTTTAGAATGCTATTACTAAATAAAACAGTACTGCATCTTCTCCATTCATTCTGCACAGCAGAGTTCATATCCCAGAACAGATCATAAGTAAAAACATATTTGATGTGATATATTGTCCTTGTACCAATTAGTGCTCTACTCATGAAGATAAAACACAACTGTGTAGTTGGACATCTCAGTCCAAGTAATCATAAGATCATAGGACTTTATGTTTGGAAGGGACCTTAGGAGATCACCTGGTTCAACCTCATGCTCAAAGCAGGACCGTTTCTAACTATATCATCCCAGCCAAGGTTTTGTCTAGCCAGGTCTTATAAACCTCCAAGATGAAGATTCTACAACCTCTCTAGGTAACCTGTTCCAGTGCTTTACTACCCTTCTCATGATAAAGTTTTTTCCTAATATCTAACCTAAACGTTCCTTGCTGCAACTGGAGAGCATTGCTACTGGTTCTTTCATCTCCCGTCAGCTCCATCCTCTTTGAAACCACTCTTCAGACAGTTGAAGGCTGTTACTGAATCCTCTCTCAGTCTTCTCTTCACCAGACTAAAGAAGCAAAGTTCTCTCAGCCTCCCATCATCAGTCATGTTCCCCAGGCCCCCTAACCATTTTCATACATGCTCCAATTTGTCCACATCCTTTCTGTAGTGGAGGACCCAAAACTGGACACATTCCTCCAGATGTGGCCTCAGCAGTGCTGAACGCAGGAGTAGAACCACTTCATCGATCTGCTGGCAATGCTTGTACTAATCCAGCCAAGTATGCTGTTAGCCTTCTTTGCAACAAGGGCACACTGTTGGCTCAAATTCAGCTTATTGTCCACTGTAACCTCCAAGTCCTTTTGTGCAGAGCTGCTGCTTAGCCATTCATTCCCTAGACTGTACTGGTGCATGGGATTGTTCCATCTTAAGTGCAGGACTTTGCATTTGTCCTTGTTGAACCTCATGAGATTTCTTTTGGTCCAATCCTCCAGTTTGTTGTGGTCTCTCTGAATCCTAACCCTACCTTCCAGTGTATCTCTTGCTCCCCCCAGCCTAGTGTCATCTGCAAACTTGCTGAGGATGCACTCTATCCCATCTTCCAAATCACTGATGAGGATATTGAACAAAACAAGCCCCCAAACCAACCCCTGGGGAACTCCACTTGATACTGTTTACCAACTAGGAACTGAGCCATTGATAACTACCCTTTGAGCCTGACAATCCAGTCAGTTTTGTGTCCACAGTCCATTCATCCAACCAGTACTTCCTTAGTTTGATTACAAGAATGTTGTGGGAGACTTGACCATGTCCAGCTTTTCTAAGTAGCCCCTAACTTGTTCTTTTGCCACTGCTGGCTCCCTTCCTTCCCAAACTGTGCTGCAGTCTGTGCAGGCGCAGTAACCTGGGAGCTGACCAACCTTGTCTGTGAAGACTAACATAAAAAAGGCATTGAGTACTTCAGCTTTTCCACATTATCTGTCACTAGGTTGCCTCCCCCATTCAGTAAAGAACCCAAACTTTCCCTGATCTTCCTCTTGTTGCTGACAAACTTGTAGAAACCTCTGTTGTTACCCTTCATGTCCCTTGCTAGTTGCAACTCTAACTGTGCTTTGGCCTTCCTGATTTCATCCCTGCATGCATGAGCAATACTCTCATACTTCTTCCTACTCGTTTGTCCATGTTTCCACTTCTTGTAAGTTTCTTTTTTGTGTTTCAGCTCACTGAAGAGTTATCTGATAAGCCGATCTGGTCTTCTGGCATACTTGCTAGTCTTTCTGCGCATCAGGGTGGTTTGTTCCTGTGCCCTCAGTATGTTTTCTTTAAAGTAGAACCAGCTCTCCTGGGCTCCTTCCCCCCTCAGACTGGTCTCCCAAGGTATCCTGCCCATCAGTTCTCTGAGTGTGTTGAAGTCCACTTTTCTGATGTCCAGGGTCCTTATTCTGCTGCTCTCCTGTGCTTTTTTCCACAGAATCCTGAACTCAATCATCTCATGGTCATTGCTGCCCAAGTTTCCATCTACTTCTACATTCCCTACCAATTCTTCCCTGTTTGTGAGAACCAAGTAAAGAAAAGCATGGCCCCTAGTTTGCCTCTACAACTTTTGTACAAGGACATTTTCCCCAGCACTCTCAAAAAACTTTCTGGATTGCCCGTGCACTGCTGTATTGCTCTCCCAGCACATGTCAGGGTGATTCAAGTCTCCCACAAGAAACAGGGCCTGTGTCACAGGCCAGTTGGACACTGTGAGTATATCAATTTAGGTGTAGGCTGACTGGGTGCTACAACTGTACCAGCCACTGGGCTGTTTGGTTCAGGATTAAGGAGGCAGAGTTGGGAGTGAAGCAAAGGCAAATTTATTATAGCTTACACACACACAACAGTTAACAGAAGGATAAATGCAATAAGCGGATAATGCAGTATTAAAGAGCTAATAGTAAATAATAGCAACAGATAATAACAGATAGATGGATCAATTCTGTTGCAGGCCAACTGGGCACTGTGAGTGTATCAGCCACTGGGCTGTTCAAAACAACAGATAGACAGACATGGGTTGGCAACTTATCGATAGTTCCTCGATGCAAGGTGCGCGCCTAGTGATTCCAGCGAAGTCAGACGTCCCCGATTGATGCTGTCGGAGGGATAACAGGGGCAGGTCCCTTGAGCAGGATCCAATCCTCACTCACACCAGGAGTTTGGAGCCTGGGCTTGGAATAGCGATGACCGTTCTGTTCCCTCCTTCCTGCTGGTCACCTGATGCATGTGCTTTTTATACCTAGTCTTATGCTAATCTGTTGGCTTTAGAACCACTCACAATCTTGCCCTATAGCTGTTACCCTATGGGATTGAAAGGTGTTAAAAATTATCATAAAAGGTTACTACCCAGACTCGGGTTTATCCAATGCAGCATCTTTAGGTTTGAAATTGACATCACTCTGCCTAAGCCCAACCCCTTTTAGCTTTCTCTGAATATGCTTTCTTGGGATGTGCTTTCCTGGAATGCGTTGGGTGTGCCAGGCGGTTGGATCCAGTTTTTATTGTCAAGCCTGAACCCTGAGCAAAAACCGTTAGGTCAGCTAATCTTGCAGCTACAGCTTTGCCTTTGGGGCCCAGTCAGTTCCATGAACATTTAGTTTTATCATTTTAGTTAAACATATGACAGACAAGTTACATTTCTGGATTAGGAATTTACAAGCTTTGTATTAGGCAAAAATTCCAAATGCCTCCAAGAAGCACATATTTATTGCTTATTAATCTCTCTGACTCTGGCCGTCACAGGCCTGTGATCAGGAAACTTCCACTAGCTGTTTGAAGAAAGCTGTTTGAAACAAATGAACTAGCAGGGATTTTGCAGATGATTTATCACCTCAGCCAAGCTAGGGAACAACAAAATATGTGATATGAAAACAAACAGCACCCAAAATCATTTAAAGCTGTCTTCACAAATATTCAATATTCCATTAAAAGTTTTATCAGAACCCCTGATTTCTTTATAAAGGGGGAGATAAATGGCTCTATTTGCCTAACTAGAGTTGCAAGGGTCTAGTGCTGCTAAAAAAATAAGCCACAAACATTTGCACCATCTAGGATTTTGGAGCAGTTTAACCTGAGCTTAAAATGCAAAACAGGAAAAGCTCTAAGGTAATCACATAGCTGAGTGACACTTGTTTTCTTCCCTTCCAAAGATTTACCGGCATCTGCTAAAATCTTGCATGAGAGTGTCTTAGAACACTGTATTTTCTTAAAATTGAAGGAAGAATGTTATTAGATATTTCTCATGTTTACTCTTACTATAAACTTGGCACAGATCTGTATTCCCATGAGTAGCACATACTTCTTTAGAATTCTCCAAATTACTACTGATTCATTTTTTACAGACTGAACTTTCTGAACCTCCTGTCATACTCCCCATTTACCAAGATATGCTCTAGGGAATTTCCAGGGTGTATCTCTGTAAGTAGGGGGATTCAGGATTACCCACTTACAGAGACAGACCCCTGAAAATCTGTGAGGCATGTCTCTGTAAGCAGGGAAAGCCAGATTTCCTTTCTTACAGAGACATCCACCCAGAAATCTCTGGGTCACATCTCTGCAAGTGAGCAAAGTCAGGTTTCTGTATCCCTGAGATTCCCAGGGGCACATCTCTGTAAAAGCTGTAAATCCCAATCTCCACAGATGCATCTCAAGCAGGTCCAAGGAGGTGATCCTTCCCCTCTATGCGGCACTGGTCAGGCAGCAGCTAAAGTACTGCATCCAGTTCTGGGGACCGCACTTCAAGAGGGATGTGGACAACATGGAGAGAGTCCAGAGGAGGGCCACTCTGATGATCAGCGGGCAGCAGGGCAGGCCCTACAAGAAGAGGCTCCGGGACCTGAACCTGTTCAGCCTCCATTAGAGAAGGCTGAGGGGGGATCTAGTGGCCTGTTACAAACTAGTCAGAGGGGACCAGCAGGCATTGGGGGAGTCCCT
>NW_017728906.1:125269297-125284248 GCF_001723895.1 Crocodylus porosus | reverse complement strand
GGCAGGGGGTTGGACTTGATGATCTGCTCAGCTCCCTTCTGACCCTACAAACTATGAAACTATGAAGAGGGTAAAGATGGGCAGAGGCTCTCAGGGTTTGTGGGGATTCTACTGGTGAGCCTACTGGTGCCTACCTGGCACTGTGAGCTTGAATGGCCCTTATTTAAGCCTTAGGGCTTTTAATCAGGGCCTCCTGCCACCCCTGTAGCCAAACCCATGCTTCAGAGATGTCACTCAGTCACAGTTTGATTTCCTGTATACACTTCAGCCTTCTGAGCTTTAGCCTACAAGTTACTCTGGCTCTGACATGGACTCTCTAGTCTCAGCCTCTTGTCAGTCCCTGGTCACCTCTAGGCTTAGGCTGTGGCCCTCTCAGCTTGCCTGTGCCTTGTGTCCCTGCCCCTGGCAGGGCTCAACCTAGTGTGCCCCTCAGGTACCTCTGTAGCCTCCTTTCCTACCCTATCAGCCATATTTGGTCCTCCAGTCTAAACTAGAACAAAAATACAAGCAACTGCTTTAACTCAAAGTCTCCCCTTTGGGTCATCATACCACTGCCAGGCCATCCTCCCACTCTCTAGCAGTCTCTGTCCTGGGAGTACCTGTCATGGCTTGTAGTTCCCACTCCCCGCCAGCCTAAACTGGCAAGACCTCCTTTCTCAGCAGAGTTCAAGGCTACATTTCCTCTCTGTCTCAAGAACCCAGCTTATATCCCCTGGCTCCTTCCCTTTCCACTCAGGTGTTCTCTTGATCAGCTGGAGGTGTGTCCCCTCGACTTAGTGGGCAGCTTACCACCAGGCTGCACCTCTTCCCTTGTTGCCGTCCCTCCTTCAGCTAACCCCTGTTCAACTGCCTAGGGCTCTTTCTGCTGAAGTCTGTCTCTTAAAGTAGCAGCAGCTCCAGACTCCCTGTTACATGATCATTTTACAATTTTTGAGGTTTCTGAGATTCACTTTAGTAAGATTTTCAGCACTGGGGGACTGGGGAGATATGGTATTCTTTGCCATCTGTTTCTCATTCTTCCCTGATCCTGAGGATTGCTAAGGACCAGTTACAACAGCCTCAGCTACCAGGTAAGGCTCATTGAAGAACAGCAAGCTGTAGTTATGTTCACCCATGCCCCCTTTCACATTCACCCATGACCCCATGCCACCCATGCACCCTCACCACTATGTTGTAAAGCCAGGAGCAGGAGGCAAACAGCTGGCTACACTGACTGAACATCACTTGGGAATTCTCCTTTACAGGAAATTATTAAAGAGCCACTGTATCAAACATGATTAATGGAGTCCCTGCCTCATTCTCCTTCTGGCTTGTCATGCCATCTCCTAGCCTTCACGCTCTTTATAACAGGGGACCAAGAACTACTCAAGGTCTTCTGTGATGCTGGAGCAGTGCAAAGGTGAATTACAAGTAGCCAGGCCTACACTTATCTGTGCTAATATCTTGTTATATCCTTCCACAGTATTTTTTTCCCCCCAGTATTTGGCATTCTAATTAAATATCACTGTATCATAATTAATTATACTTCTCTTACTTTACAGAGGAACTTGGGGGGTGGGGAAGGACACAGTTCTCAAGATGTATATAGGGAAACATCAAGCTGTAACTACATATGTTACATACATTAGGGCTTTGATGCAAATGTTATCATAGTTTTGATCAGGTATCAGGAAACATTTTTCCCTTTTAAAGAAGCATGGCACAATAATGATTTGTGAAAGATTTATCAAAGCCCTATATTTTATAAATACCACTGGATTTACCTAGAACAACATGAATATTTCACCAACACTTTGTAGAAAAAATTGATTTTTCCTGGTGTGTAATTGCATAAAGCACTTTCAAATGAAGTTTTGCAAAGCTACTTTCATGAGTTTTCTAAACTCCATAAAAATGACTGTTTTACTTGGTTCAGTAGACAATGTTCTCATTTATACCAAGGGGGGTTGTATTGTCATTGGGTCAAGTCAGTACAATGTAATATTTCTCCCTGTTTCATGAACATCAAGTTTAATCATAATTTTAAAAGAACAGTAGGAATGACTGGTAGAATAGCAAACAAACAAAGAGACCTATTTTTGCGTGCATGTTAAACACTGTAGCATAAATTTTGGAAACAATTTGTCACAGAGATGCCATAGGGTAGCATGACACATGATTACATTTCTGACAAAGAAATAAGCAACAAAGGCAGCCTCAAGCAATAGCATGAAGAGAAAACTGACAGCCACATATTATTAGTCTGGTGTGCCCTTTTTCTGCAGATACAGTACAAACTCTCTCTTGAATTATGTTTAAATTATGATCAGTGATGTGCCTGAGCTGGAAAAGCCTAGCTTTAAGTGTCCCACATCACTGGAACTCCCAGACTCTGAAGCTGAACACAGGCCCACTTCTGTAAAGCATATTTCTACATATATAAAGAAAAGAACACATCATAAAATGGCATGGGAATTATTACTATTTCAACTTATAATGCTAAATCAAAGGCTCGTGTCTAGCCTGCCAAACATCTTGTGCCAACTTTTCAAACTTAAGTGACTAAAATGAAGATGACATCCATCTAAGGTCAGAATTTATACCACCTATTAATGCAGTGGTTTTCAAACTGTATTCCATGGAAACCTGGGATCCCTCAGTAGCTCTTCAGGGGGTCCACAAAGAGTCTGGGGGTAATGCTGGAATGGGTCAGGAGGCAGCACACCACCGTTGCCTGACTAGGCCACCTGACTCTGCATCGGTCTTTAGGGTAGACACAGGGATTCCATAGCAAAATAAGTGATATAAAAGGGTTCCATGCTATTGCAAGTTTGAAAACCAGTCTATTCACATATGTAACATAAAATCATAGAAACATGATTCATAGAAAAATAGGAGCATAGAAACATGGGGCCCTAACCTGTTTCTTGAGTACAGAGAGTGCATTGCCATAGCAAACAGGCTGTGAGATGCAGGCTGCAAAGGTCAGCAGCAAAACTAGAAGCTTGATGATACTAATGGAAACCCCTTATTATGCCAAGGGGCAAAGGGGGGCCATGTGGCCAGGAGGGGGAGGAACATAGAAATATATGAGCTTGACTCCTGGGATGGTGCTTCAGACTGCTCCATGACAGGATCAGGGAAGAAGCAGGGCAGCACTAGAGAAAAACCAGCAGGAAGTTAAGTTGCTTGTTTCAGTTTGCTGTGTTTATATTAGGTGTGAGGCATGGGGTGGCTTTGGGGGAGATGTGAGGCCACAGAAGATGCCCAACTGGTTGGCATGGACTGTATTATTGAATTTGAGGGCTCACCACCCTGTGCAAGAAGTGGATCTGAAGTTTTACTTAGGACTTTGTGAGAGTGGTCTGCCAGAGGCCAATTAAGGGAGCAGGGATGGATCCAGAACTTGGCCAAGAAAGGAGCAGAGCAAAAACCTGTGCTTCAGGGGTGGCTGCACCTACCATTCCTAACCTTTCCTCTCCAACCATTCCCCCCAGCACCACCACCCACTGGAGCTGGCAGACCAGGCAGGAGGAGCCTTTGGGAACTTGTTAAAGTCTCAAAAGCAGGTAAGAATTCCTCATTGCTTCCCCAACATGCTCAGTGTCATGATCCTTCCCCACCCTCTTCCCTACTTGCCCACTCTCCATCCCACTGCTGATTTTTCCCCTGTCCCAGCAGTGGGGAAAGGTTCAGAGCTGTTTCTGCCTTCTTCAGCTCCTGGACTGTGCAGGGGCTGAGTTCAGTTTGGAATGACATGCATAAGGGGCTGGGTTCCCCCACCTTACGTGGTTCCTGTGGAGGAGGGAACTCCCTCCTCCTCTCCCCTCTCCCCATTCCTCTCCCCACCACCTCCAACATCACTGGTGCTACCCCTGTCGCTGTCTCAGCTGAGGCCAGCCCAACTGGAGAGGCCAGGAACAGTTCTGAAGCTGCCTCACCGCCAGGACAGCAGTGAAAGCAGCAATGGCAGGAGGCAGAGGGGGAAATTGAGAGAAAAGGACATGACCGAGCATAGAGGGGAAAAGAGGTGGGGATTCTCACCTGCTCTTGGGACTTTTAAAAAGTCCCCAAAGTCTCCTGAGACATAATCCAATCTGAAAACGGGGTACAGCCATGCTACTGCAACCCCCTTCTGGATTTGCCGCTGAAGCTCTACTTAGTTGAGTTAAATATCAGGCCAGAGTGAGCTGGCCTGATGACACGCAGGGCAGAGTGTGGCATTTTGAGTCTTGCACTGGTAGTCTGAGGGCAGGCTCCTCTCCTTCTGCCTGAAGAAGGGTGTTTGTACCCAAAAGCTTGCAAAGAACATTTTTTTTCCAACTATTTTGGTCTAATAAAAGATAGCACATTTACCCAAAGAACCTTGTCTCCTAAATTTGTATGCATTCTTGTCAAGGCAGTGCCGGGAAGTACAGGGCTTATGAAAGATGGGCCACCAGGGGGCACCACAGCCACTGCTGGAGGTAAATCCTGTTAACCCCAGGTAAGTGGTCTTAAGCACCAAAGTGTGATTGTTTTCCACCTCACCCAAGTTCCTGAAAAACTTAATGTGAAAGGTGGATGGATCCTCCTCCTCAGTGCTTTTCTATGACTCCTAAAGAGAAGGATGATAGTATGTTACAAAAATAGATATATTCATAGATTTTCAGGACTTGAACAGGGTAAAATAAAATCACCCTTATGTGCCTAAGTCCATTGTGATGCCTAATATGTGGAACTGAATATCGTCCCTGGTAGGATTTTCAAAAGTACTAGGGTAGAGTAGATGCGTCATACCCATTGAAATCAATATGGCTTTGTGCCTAAGCTACCTAGGTGCCTCTGAATGTCCCACTATGCACTTGTCTGAATCTCCATATATTTCATATCTTTACAAATCTAGTCCCTTGGCTTAAATCAAAAAACAAATAAATCATCTGACACTAGCACCTAAACCTTCCCTTGTTCCCCAACAAAGATAGATCTACAAGAAAGCCTTCAACTCTGTTCCTTCACCCACACACATCTTCATTCCCTTTACAAGCTACAAGTTTCCTTCAATTTATGCAGGTTCTTTATATGCAAATTCACTCTTATGCAATGAGCACATTTAGACCCATAATTTGTTATATGCGAAATAAATTCACTCTTATGCGATCAGCATAGACTGCCCTCCCCCCCGCCCCAAACAGATAAGTCTGTGGAGGGGGGCGGAAAATCTGTTTGCTGCGTTGTACAACCCTGGGAATGGCACCTCTCCCCCTGCCCCTTCCCCAGTCCCAGCCTCCCTCCCTCCCTCCCTTGCTCACCGCCATGTTAACCTATCCCTATTTGTTACATTGTAATGTGGGTTTGCTTTATGCAAATTTGATTTATGCACCATTCTCCGGGAACACATGTACCACATAAATTGAGGGAAACCTAGTATTCTGTTCTCTAAAACCCTGAGTAAAGAGGTATGAGCTGCTAAGTGTCATGAAGATTGACATGTTTTAGATCAGAGATGGGAAAAGATTCCAAAACTGTTTAGGAGAGCAGTTATAAGATCTGTAAGATCTATTTTCCAGAGAATGAAAATATCATAGCAACCCTCCTCATTTTCACATTTTTTTAAATGACCTGCTTCTTCAAAAGACCTTGCATTTTTTTTTTGTAGAGTTATTGGACTCAATTCTGATCTTACTGACATTGAGGCAAATCAGAAGGAATGCCAAAGGCGATGGCAGAATTCCACTAGTAAGATACTAATATAAGGGAGTGCAGAATCAGAGCCATTAACTGTGACTGCCACCACTACTGGAAACTTTAAGCTGAGGAATGATTGTGTCAGCTGCATCCTGAATATTGTCCTGTGATCCGCCAATTATTTCAAGTTTGGCATCACTGTCTGTAGTCTGTGAGAAATTCACCATGTGTGCAGTGTGACTCCCCCAAAGAGAAAATGATAATCATAACAAATATTAGCAAAATAAATGTGTGATCTGCACAAGACATTTGGGAATGTGACATGTACTCCCTCTAGGTAGCTATTCCCCACAAGGTTTGTCTTGAATCAGAATTTCAGAAGTGAAACAGGTTTATGGCCCAGCCCCCACAACCTTTTCCAGGAGTCTACCAGCAAGATTTGAAAAGATGAAGATATGCTTGGGATTCAAAGTAGAAATGTATTTGAAATATTAGATCCTTCTGAAAGAGAGAGACCCATTTTGCTTCGCTAGTTTAGTCTCTAACACTTTCAAATTCTTTAGAGGCTTAGTGCCTAACTCAAGATACTTGTTAATGTGATTTTTCTGACCTGAACATTTTTCTATAATTTTATCCCTCCAGCATGGCATGTTACAGTTAAGTAAAAAAGACTGTAGGGATGCAAAGAAGAAATTGTGTAAGAGTCTGAAGTTAAATTCTAGCGTTTACAAAGGACAGGTTAAAAAGAAACCTTTAATAACTTAATTCCTAGAGATGTTAATTTTGAAGAATTTTGACAGCTATAGTATGATCCTTGCCAAAGAAAGAAAGAAGAAAAGAAAGAAAACAGTCTTCTTTATCGCTAAAATGCTTCCTTCTTTGTTTGTAGCAGGTGCCCCAAGCCACCTTATACTGCCTGCTTTAATTTGTCTTTAATATCAGATGTGCCTTATCGATTTCTTCTGTGTATGTTTTCATTCTGAATAATTCAGAGGCACAATTTTTTCCATTATGGTCAATAGCAAGAGAAAATTTTGAAGATAATCAATTGAGCCCTGCCTGATGATTACTAGTGTTGATATCCCCTGAAGTGAGGGAGTAGGAAAGGCAAGGGATAATATGACACAACAGTCAATCACTCCAATCAGCAGATGTATCAACATTGGTTTTATGATGGGAGTCTAGATCCATACCTACTGTCCATAATGTCTGCTAATAGTTCAGACTCGACTTTTCATCAGATGGGAGACCAGCTGTGCTATGTAGGTTTAAATTCAAAAGGCTTTCCTGTTTAGTCTCTCTTTCCCAGCCCTGTTACAATTATGAAAGCATTATGTTATATTATTTAACATGTCTGTCCCCTGATACTGTATATTCTTTAAAGATTTCTTAGACAGAGGAGTAACCTAGAATATGTAATGTATTTATTCTTTCTTAAAATAATATTATTTAGAGTGGAAAAAACCAAAATGCAAAGTTAGTTCAGTCGTAGAACAAATAAGGTCACAGGCCAAATCCCACAACATGCCTCACATAAGTAAAGAACATTGCATTGAAACATGAGAAATGCCCTTTTTTAAATGTAGAAGTGTAACTAATCCACTAACGGCAGCTGACAAACAGTCCAGAGCAGTATGCAGTTACTGGTTTCAGGTTGCTCTGACTGAAGTAGTGGCAAGAGTCTTACTGAGTATACACCCATATGCAAGTAACTTGACTCAATGAAACTACTCACTTAAATAAATATATTGATATATCTGTGTCATAAGTGTGTGTGAGTGAGGAGGAGCAAGAGTAAGTGTACAGCCAGTGTGTTGCTCACTGCATTGGTTATCAAATCCATAAAATAGTAACACCAGGAATTAATTGCTAAATAGTTTATAACTAAATAGTTTAATGATAAACCAATGTGTACAAAGTAACAGAGTAAGTTGGCAGCACTAGCTCAGTTTCCCATGGATAACTTATTTATAAATCTCCCTGTGATTTATTATTAATCTCCTTATGCAATAATCACTCATGCATATAAACATGGCTAAGCTTAAAAATTATATTCTGATTCATGTTTCTTTACAAAAGAGATGTTTTGACTACGAAACTCAATTCATCACTATTTTAAAGGTTTTGAAGACATTAAAGCAAAAAAATATGAAAAAGTATACTTTTTGCTAGTTTCAGGTTGGTTTAATATGCCACTTTCTTCAAAACATCAGGGTAGAAATAACATAAGACTGTTACCTTCAATTAAGCACATATCACTAACCAAGGCAGTTTGTTTTAATCAGAACTAGCTTAATGAGAATTAAATGACTTAATTTTAAATTGGGAAAGTGATACATGAAAAACCCAAAATATTTATAAAATTTGTCATAAAAGTCAAGGTTCTTTCTCATAAATATTAATATACTTTTTATGTTGCAAACATATGTGATATGCTCCAATTATTTTCAAAAAAGTAGGTCACTATGCATTTTAGTTCTGTTTTCTTTATTCCCAGGATCACAAAGCACAATATGATGCTTGTTCCATAGTCCTAGAGAACACAATTATAAAAGAAGTTTATGTGTAGCACCAAACTGGTACAGAGTTGGCCTCATTGTTGTACTGTAAATGATCATCTTTGCTGCTTTAGTATATGAAGCAATAAATGTCTGGTGAAAATGGTTGAAATGGAAGTAAAGCAGAGGTACTTAATCAATTACAAAAGGTGCTTTTTGTGAGCATACTGCAAAGCAATAGAATTTTTGTATTGTTATTCAACAAGCAGAAATATGAAACATAAGGAAATACTAAAAGAAAAAAAATGGGGGGGTCAGGTTTTAGTGCACCCACCTGCCTTCCTAAGAGGAGTGTTGATGGGGCTGATGTAAGTGGGTAGGTGAGGCTCCTCCTGTTCCATGACATTCACTTCACTCTTATTAGTTTTAACAGGAGTTAAAAAGCCATAGAAGCTCAACAGAATATGGTCATCATCAGGGATCCTGGTATTCTCTGATTTTTTTTTTTTTAAATCCCCCATTTTTGGTTTAAAAAAATAACCCCAAATCCACATTTTCCATGATTAAATATCCACATTTCCATATAAATATCCACATTTCTCCATGACTGAAATGAAACACCACTATATATATATGTATAGTGGTGTTTCATTTCAGTCATGGAGAAATGTGGATTTGGGGTTACTTTTTTAAAACTGAAAATTGGGGATTTTTTTATTAGAGAAAATCAGGGTTCCTGGTCATCATGGAACAGGGGCAGAATTATATTCTAAGAGACTCTGTGGAGATAATATTTTACCTAAAATGAATTTAAAGGCTGGCCAATAATGAAACAGAATGATAAGATCACAGACTTGAAAAGTTATTATGCATTTCAGTGCTATTTGCCAGCACAAGCTTGATTTTTTTCTCAGCTCTGACATTCTTCTCTTCATCTGGTGTTATTTTGGTAGGAGAAATAGGGAAATGCCTGGTTCCTCTCTATTATACCTATTTCCCTGAGGACTTGCTTCCCTACATATTGATTTCCCTAGAAGCAGGCCAGTCCCTAAGGGTAACGCAACAGCTGTCTCCTTTTCTACTCAGGGTCTTATATCACATTCCTAAATATGTATTTGAGAGTCTGCAATAGAGTAACTGGCTAGAATTGTAGTCCCTTCTGAAATGTTGCGCAGTATATTCCATGGTGTATCACAACCTCATCTAGATTTCCCAGCAATATTCCAACCCATCCTATGATGAATATCGTCTAGGGTGCTGTTTGAGACTAGCAGCATGAACTGAAACCCTAGACAATGTTCATCATAACTCCTATGCTAGAACCCCAGACAGCTGGACCTTACTCCCACTAGGCAACTACTAAGAGGTGGTGTTTAGAGGTGGCAGAGATTCCTTCTATCCTCCTGAATAGTCACTTAAGGAATCCACTGATGTTTGAGTATATAACTCAAATTATATACCAAACTTGTGTGTTATATATATATATACACACACACACACGCACCCTTATAGTGATGCCTTTTAAGATATTTATATTATATTTATTTATAATATAATATTTATAATATTTATATTATATATATAATATCCTAAAAGGCATCACTATAAGAGTCTCCATACATAGACAGATTTTTATGAACCTGATTAAATAAATTCTTGATTTTTCCTAGGAATAGTTTATTATTATCAGATTTCATTTAATCAAAATCCAGAGAAAATAAGGTATAAAATACTATTTAACTTCATTCGTCAATGTTTCTTTATTTCAGGGGGATGAGAAATATAATGCTTTTGGCACTGTGCCTATGTCAGAAAGGGCAAACCAAAATGACAGTTAACTGTAGGTAATGTCCTTACTCATAGATGCAGCATTCATTTGATTTCTGTGATCAACCTATTAAATTAATACAGAATATTATTAGTCAAAACTAGTGTGAAAAAATTGTAATAGTGATTCTGAAGTTTTATTATCATCAGGATGGTACTAACCAAATTAGCTGTTTATAATTTAGTTATTTGATTATTAGGATTGTTACATTTCATTGAGACTATGATACTGTAGGATTCGGGGGATTTTCCATCTCCAAATGAAATCTTTAAAAATCCCTAATATATATTTGTAGCCAATAGAAAACTATAATAGTTATAGAACGCTTCATATACTGGGAACCTCCAGTTATTACTATGTGAAACATCAAACTTACCTTGTGAGAAAAAATTAGTCTATTAATACCAAATTTGATAGACATTTGTGCCCATTCATAAATGATTTAAATACAATTTTATACCTAAAATGTTACTATAATTTTTATTACCATAAGTTTGAGTCAACTCCTATTTAATGGAGCTTATTCACTTCTTCAGGCGGATATAAAATCATAGTCCTTTATAGCATTAGGACTATAAATGTTATTTTATTTATGTATTGCTCTTTAATACTGTATCTAAATCTATCATATTTATAGATATACATTCTATATATAGAAATTAGATAAGTAATTAGACACTTATATGAGCTATAGCTTTGTTATAGAGACTATTAACAATGCTATAGGTAACATTTGATGTTATAAGTCTCAAAGGACATAATTTTACATACAGAAACACACTTCTGAGTGCAGGCAACTTACTGCTCCTTTTTTTTTTTTCTCTGCTCATCAATTTGATCAGGTAGTTCTCTTTTTTTTAATCCCTCCCTTGGTTTCCCATCCAATTCTGTATCAAATTTAAAGTTCTTATAATCACTGTCATTACTTTCCCTTCACAACCTTCAGGTTGCCATAATTCTGAAGCTGCACTGGGGACGGGATAGCAGCTGGGGGAGCCAAGGTCAGCAGCACTGGCCTCTGCTCCCCCACCCTGCTCCCTCCAAGAGGCAGAACAGTGGCAGCATGGGGCAGCATGGGGCATTAGGTGGCAGCACTCCATCCCAGCCCCCTCCCCTCTCCTGCCCCCCATCATTCTTGATGGGCAATTGGCTAGTTTATGTATTGATTCCTAAAGATCATCAGCAGAGATTCTGGTTTTCTCTGATTTAAAAAGATGATTCCCAGTTTTTTGGATTTAAAAAAGTAACCCCAAATCCATATTTTTCTGTGATTAAAATGAAACGCCACTAATACATAAATATATGTATAGCAAAGTTTCATTTTAAACATGGAAACATATGATAAACCAGGATCCCTGATCATCAGCCCCAAGCTCTCACATACCACAATAGTAAATCACAATAATCAGGAGCACAAGGACCACTCTATAATATGCTACAGATAAAAGCAGGGGAAATGAAGGCTAAATAACACTATTTACAACATTACAATACAACATTTCAATTACAAAATATAAGGTGCAAAAATGAATGATCTTAATAACATCTATTCCTTAATATAGTCCCTGACCCATGGCAAGAGATAGTCCTCCTTCCAATGGGGTCCCTTGTGGGGGGTGTCCAGGAAGCCCCAGAGGCCTCTCCCCTTAGGGTCTTGACTAGGCAGGGGGCTGCTCACCCAGCCCCTTCTCTGGGTTTGCCTGCCCCAAATGTCTTTCCCCTGTGGGACTCAAGGGCCCAATGACTCATGCTTTCTCAGGTGGCGGTGGTCAGGGAACAGCTTGATGGGGTCTCCTTTGCTGCACCTCTCCAGGCCTCTCCTGTGCCGCTGGGCTCCTCCCCACCCTGTACCCTGCTCTGGGCACTGAGGGCTCAGCTCCTCTCAGCTGCTGCACCACTGCTTCTGACTCCTGGGTGCCGGACCTCACACTACAGCACTACCATTTCCCCATGCCCTGGCTTGGCACTGAGGGCTCTCTTAGCACAGGCCAGGCTCTTCAGGCTCTGGCCAGCCATCCTCAGGCTGGGTGGCTAACCCAAGCAGCCTCCACTGTTCCCTGGCTCCCAAGGCTTGGGCCCCATGTGCCACCTTGCACACCATGGGACCTGGCCGCTTGCTGGGAGATGGGGCCTGAGCTGCATCACTGCAGCCCCAAGGCCTTTGTCCCATGCACTGCCCTGCACACTGTATGGCCCGCTGGCCCTGCCAGGGTTGCAGGCTCAAGCCACTGCTTATGACTCCCAAAGCCTGGGCTCTGTGCACCAAACCACGCACCGTGATGGGCCTGAGCAGTCTCACACGGCTCCCAGGGCCATGTCTCCACACACTGTCCCTGTGCGCCACCAACAGCTTAAGCACTCTTGCACCTCTCCTAAGGCTGCTCCTCCAGTGGCAGCTCCAGGAGCCTTGGGCCTATTGCCTGCTGCTTTTCTTGGCTCCACTCTTCTTGAGTCCCTTGCTGCATCTTCCCTCGTGCTGGGCACGCAGCTCCTTCTATATGCTCCAGGGCTCCAACCCTGAAGTCTTCCAGACCTGACAGTTTACAGTCTTCAATCAGGTCCGGGGGAGCACTTCTCCCCCTCCCCTCAGGAACGGGGCGTGACTTTATTTCTCCTGCTGCCTCCTGATCGGTGGATGGGCTCCACCAATCAAAAACAGCAGGATCTCAAGCCCGGGACTCAACCCAAGCTCTGAAAGGTGAGCCTGCTACACACCACATGTTGATTTGTCAAATTAAGAACTCCCTTTTCTCTCGTGCTCTTCCATAAACTTAGAGAGTTTAATTTTAGAGCAGTTCGGGTTGTTGCTGCTACTGCTTAGATCAGAAGAGCATTTCTAAACTTCACTCATCTGACAGAAATCTTCTAATTCAAACCTAAATTTGCTTACAGTGAATTTAGAGCCATTTGATTTTGTGCCAATATTATTCTTTAGTTTAAAAAGCTCTTCTCCCTCCCTAACAGTCCTCCAACACCAATATATTTATAAAAAAAATCACATCTCCTCTCAATCTCCATTTTGCTAAACAAAACAAGCCAAGCTCCTTTACTCTTCTTTCTTAAGATAAAGTCTCCATTCCTTTAACCTACTTTGTTGCCCTATTTTCTACTTGTTCTAGTTTAAGATAATCTTTTTTGGAACATCACTGACTACAACTGTACATGGTATTCTAAATGGCCAGTGAAGAGACAGGAAGTTGGCTTTTGCACAAGGAAATAGGAGCACAATTACTGAAGGTCATCATGTGGGTCTACTTTCTCCAGAAGAGTTGAGAACTTGATGAATTACACAGTTCAAGCCAGAGGCAAGAGGAGCTTGCTTAACTTGTGTTTTGTCTGTTTTTTGAGTTTTGTTGGGAGAAACCCTACAGCCCACTGCTCTGGAAGATGAACAAGGCTGAAGAAGCCCAGGAGGAGAATGCCTTCCCAGTACCTTAGGAAGGATAGCCAGATATGAAAGACAACCCTGAGTATCACTCTGTAACTTTACCGTTCAGAATATAATTGCCAATAACACTCCACCTAAAACTAGAAATTTAAATGTGCCAATATGTAGAATTGAAGAAAAGTAAACATAGCCATACAAAAAAGAGCTTTCATACTCTTTCCACTGCAGCACAAAATGTCCAAAAACAAAGGGCATTTGTACATACGACAGGAGTTTAGTCCTCAGGGTTTTATTCTATGCCCCATAAATTGAAATGCTGGGTGTTAATTGAAACCCCGCACCTTTTGAATGTTTCCATCACATTCTGGCAAGGGGCCTGATCCTGGGGGTTTTTTTGTCAGAGCCTGCTCATGGCTGGGGTGGTGAGCTGCCAGTGGGCTGAGTGGCTCCTGAGCTGCAGGGGACCCTGGTCCTTCTGTACATGGTGGCAGTGCCCCTGGGGCTGCCCCTAGCGGGCTGGGTGCTGTCCTAGCTTGGAGGCAGTACCCAGCTCAATCTAACTCTTCCCTGGGTTGCCTTGAAGAACAGTTAGATTGAGCCGGGTGCTGCCTCTGAGCTGGGGCAGCACCTGGCTCACTAGGAGCACACCTCAGCGGCCCCAGGGGACACTGCCACCATGGAGGGAAGGACCAGGGACCTCCACAGTTTGGTCAGCCCACAGGCAGCTTGCTGCCCTGCTGTGGGAGAGGTGGGAAGACTCCTCCAAAAAAGAAAAAGGATTGAGGCCCTTGCTGCTTCTGCTTTCAGCAGGATTCTGTGGCTGGTGGGACACCTTGGGCTGCCCGGGAATGAGCTGGCTTGCCCCAGGAGCAGTGCAGGAAGGTGTCGGAGAGCAGCTGAGTTTGCTGGCAGCTAGAGAAAGCAGTGGGGATGGTGCATGGAGCGCTGGAAGCCCAAGCAAACTGCAGGAACCTGCTGAAGACAGAAGCAGCGAGGGACCCGATGCTTTTTACTATGATGCCTGCCACCTCTTCCATGGCTGGGGGGTGAGCTGACAGCTGCTTCATGCAATTTTCAATTTCCAAACTCATTTTAAATCCCCAAAACTCTTGCACATGTACCATGTGATGCCATTAAGCCACACAAAGTAACATTTTCATCCCACGTACATGGTAATAACATCACCTGTACAAGTACCCATAGATCTTACCTATTAAACAAGACCCCCAAAAAAGGATAGCCAACTAAATCTGACTGCCTAGCAATGTCAGAAATGTCAGAAAATGATATTAATTGATGCAATCAAGTTTCTTTTGGACTAAAAGAGTTTAGGAAGAACATTATTATAGGAAATGCCCTTCTTTATTCCCTTGTGCCTCTGGGGCTCCTTGCATCTCATATCTGAGGAGCAGAGACCCTGGTTTTCTCTGATAAAAAAAAAAACAATTTTGGTTTTAAAAAAGTAACCCAAAATCCACATTTTTCTATGATTAAAATGAAATGCCAGATATATATAGTTTTGGGGTTACTTTTTTTAAACCAAAAGTGTGGGGAGGGTCATCATTTTTTAAAAATCACTCATATATATGCT
>NW_017728906.1:125232028-125269142 GCF_001723895.1 Crocodylus porosus | reverse complement strand
GGGGGGGGTGTTATCAGAGAAAACCAAGATTCCTGCTGAGGAACATGGAACAGGAGTCACACAACTAAGTGACTAAAAGACAAATTATAACTGGTCCCAGATCCCTTGCAATGAAGGAGTCTCACAGGCCCAGGAAGCAGAAGTACAAGCCATAGCAGGTACGTGGGTGCTCTTTGTGGAGATACAAAGGACTCTGCACAGGGACAGGTAGATAGGAGACTGAGATAAAAGGCAGGGAGGTGGAGAAAGAGAACAAATGAGGAAAGTCTCTGCACAAAAAGGTTAAATAATAAGTGACAGACACTGGTTGAAAGGAAGCAGTGAGAAAACAAGTAAGGATTAGGACATCCAAGGCAAACAATAACTACTACCAATCTATTAATAACATGTTGAATTTACATTTTCAATTTCTCTACAGTGCTACACACTGGATTAAAATTGCTTCTGCAGGCAGAAGTTTTATTTATTTTTAAAAAATACGTTATTTGCCCAGGTCACATCTGATTTAAATTATTTCTGCTAAAAAATTTGGTCTAGGGCAAGAATTTGTATACTTTCACTGACAGGAAGTAGACTTTGTTTTACAGTGCTTGTATGGACTGTATACTCAGCGCATGCATTGTTTGTGGCTAGTGCCTCTAACAGCGCCAGCCATCTTAAGTCACAGCAGGAGTAGGAAGGGAATGGACTTTGAGGTCCGCACTCTTTGTGAGCCAGGAGAGTTATCTGGGTTAGGGAGTGTGTGTGGCACCCTTTATAAATGTAGTAGATTAGCTGCATTTTCTAGGCACTCCAAGAGGTATAGTGCATGCCTAAGGCACAATCCCTCCCGGAGCTCCCACTGGGGCAATGTGTCTCTCTGCACTACGCCCAGTGTGGCGCTGTGCCTTCAAGGCACAATTGAGTCCTCAGTGCTTTGCCCAAGGTATTTCATCAGAGCTTGAATTTATTATATGGGCATAGATAGTACAGCTCTTAACCAAAGTTAATCATCAAATATTTATGTACATTAAATACTACGGTTATTCATAGTCAAAGATAAAAATACTGCTTTTTAGAAAAGGCTACTCTATTTATTGTATAGCATCTTCAGCTTCTATGCCAAAAACTCCAAACACCCCTTTTCCATTAGGAGAATGCACAAACATGTCTTTTATTTGTGTCCAATAACACTGCCTTCCTCATGTGATTCACTTCCAGGTGAATCACGTATGTTTTTCTCATATGGTCCACCTTTCTAAACATGACAAAAGTTTTGAAGAATGACACATCTAACCACAATAGAAGGAGAAAAATTAAATTAAAATTGGACAGCAAATACTATACTTATTTGTACTCCACATACCCCTCCCATGCCCCCACAAGAAAGACACAGACCTTGTTTTGGGAAGATAGAATGAAGAATTTTTTTTTCCTTTTAACCAAATTATTCAGACTCAGTTTCCTCATTTTTTATCACTAATGTTCAGGGGAAAGGTGGCATGATATGCAAGTAAATAAATTATATAAAAAATAGCTGCTTCCAACATCTGACAAATGTTGTCTATTTTCCCAGAATGAAGCTGGGTCTTATAAGGAATCTTCTCATGCCCCCAAATCTAAATTTTTTGTAAGATCTGCACTGTAGACCACCCCAAGATCACTTCTGTGTAATGATTTCTCAAGAGCACTGCCAGGAAATAGGTATTACCTTTTTCAAAATAAAAGTATCTCATAGTAAAGAAGCTTAATTAATTAAAATTGCCTAGGTGAATTATCAGGATGCAAAAGGGAGAGTTTTTCTAATATATGTTTATCTATCAGTGTCCATAGGCAGAGTTCATACTTAGCATAGAATCAAAAGCTAGACACTTGTCAGAGCCGAATTCTAGGACAATAAAGTCATTGACTCCAGTTATCTTTGGGTAAGACAAACCAGAGGTAGGTAAATATATACCCAGAATCAACGCACTTAACAATATCCAGTTATAAAACACTTTAATAGATACCCAGTTATAAAACTGGGAAATGAGGCTTGTATATTTCCAATTAAGCATGTGGGAAGTTATTCTGGAGGTCAAAGGGTCATCCTCCATTTTGGAGGGTGGCTACATCCATCCTTTCATGAAATACAGGGTACAATGTAATAGCAGGTTTTAGGTTTTTGATTGTGGCTTGCACTTCAAAAGAAAACAATTTGAGTATTGAACACAAGATGTCAAAAGCTGCATTCTCGCCAACTTTTGATGCAGAAGAAAAGGAAGTGTAAGATGGCTTCAAGTCATCTAGGTCCCGTCTGTGTTCTTGACCTGCAAGGAGTCTGTCTGCCTAGGATAAGTTAGAAAAGCTGCAAGGTCTGTTTCAAAGCTGAGAATAGCAGTTGAATATTGTGCTCCCCCAGACCATCTCATCTCCACACACCCCAAGGGTTATGGTGATGTAAAGAGGGAAATGGTGATATGAAGCTGTTCTGTCAGCTCCCTGTTCTTTTATACAGGGGGCATTCTCTGGGGACCACTTCTAGTATTTTTCTACCCTCTATGCCAGCATAGTAACATAAGAGGACTGAAGTGGAATAAGGAATGTAGCCAAAAAACCCTTGTTTCTTTGAGAAGAGCTCATTTTCCAAATAGTGGACAGATTTTTAGAGCACTTCAGGGATGCAACTTTGACAGGAACTATTAGCATAAAGCAATGATCACTGCAGTCTAAAGAATAAAATGTAGTGCCTCGCAATTCTTGCAAGTAGAAATCTGAAGAACATAGACAATCAGTACACATTTCCTGGTAAAAATCTGGATCTCACTGCTTGTACCAAAAATTTATATCTCAGTGATTGTACAAAACCACAAAGAATTGAACATCAGCAACATAAAGGGTCACTGTCCTGTACTAACTAAACATGACATCCTGGCAAAGAAGTTATATGTCAAGTTATTTTTTCTGTCATCCTTAAGAAATCAGATCTGTTTGTTAAAAGCCCCTTCTCTGGAATAGTTCACAACAGTAGACATTTAATATATCCCTTCAGCAGGCTCTCTTTCAAATGCTTATCTTCAGAACTTGCTCTAAGCCTGAATTATTTCATAGCTCTATGCAACAACTTCTAAATTGCACTGACATTAACAAGTTGTACAAGAATAATATTCTCACTTGGCCACCATGGATTGAGAGCATGCCTGTCTTGTCAGACATAAGGAATTAAAATGAATGAAGCAAAGTGCTATTTCTATAAAAAGAACTTGTATATTTTGGGAAAATTCCATCAGAAAGTGGTGTCAGGACAGATACTGTCAAAAAAAAAAAAATATCTGCAAATAACAAGCTCAGAAACAAAGTGAAGCAAAATCAACTCTGAAATTTTCTTCAGTAGAATGATTTGCCTGGTCAGAGCATCAGTGATAAAGAACATGAGGAATTTACAGGTCCATCTGGTGGAATGCAAGGGGAATGAAGAAGATTAAAAACATAACACTGTACTTCTTTCTTTCTTGTATAGTAATACACCAATTTTTTGGTGTTCCCCCCCCATAAAAGAACTTTGAATAGATGCTTCAAAGGGTGCATCTATACGTGCACCTTACTGCAGGGCTGACTAATTAGCTTTGCAGTACAGTGTCACCACCTGTATTAGGGTGCAGTAAATTAAGGACAAGTACTATCCTATGGTGGAGTAATTTAGTGTGCCAAAATACATGTGTAGATGGTGACTGGGGCTATCTGAGGCACAAGGGTGCTACAGCATGGGGGCTGCCTGCTGGCTAGCCCTACACTACAGCACACTCATGCCCCAGCCAGCCCCTCTGCCACCGCCACCTGTAGCCTGGGGCTGACCCCCCCAGGCCCTCTGCCAGCCTGAAGTTACTCCACTCTGGCTCAAACTGCTGTGATCTCAGGAACAGTGTCTGCACATGTGCCTTGGAGCCCATAGTTGAGCATCTACATATGCAACTAAATGCGTGTACAGACATGGCACCTAGGACTGCAACAGTTTGAGCATCTACACATGCCATTAAGGTGCCATGATAAACTCCAGTTTCAAACTGTGTCTTAATGGCATGTGTAGATGCACCCAAAATGATTAACATTATCTAGTGTTGCACCTTTAAAAGACAGGTAGTGCCCTGAAGCATATTCAAACACAACACACAATTCCAAATGGACAAATTGAGAAGGAATTGCTCAGTGTCAAATTTGACTGGGAGGATTTTCACAGTTATAAGTACTGAATGCTTTTGGTATTGAATCCAATCACAACCCCTTATTTCATGTAAAAGGTCCTCCTAACAGCCAATAGGGATATGGCATAGTTAAGGTATGCTTAATATTGCAGCCAATAGCACACAAGGGAGTGATGTGGCCAGCATGATATCTAGCTGCTTTGGACTCCTCGGGTTAGGTCAGACAGAGGCAGCCTTTGCCTTGGCTCCAGAGCAGAGCTCTTACATTTATAGAGCCTTAGCAAGATACTTTAACTGCTCTACAACCACACTGGTCTGTGGCAAGTGCCACCTTCCAATCTTACACAGTAAATGAGTTCTGAATTCACTCCAGAAAGTAATTTATTCAAGGTGTCACTTCATCTAGGACCTGAGAGGAGAGTCAGCCCTCTGGCACCTACATTTCTGACATGTAAGTAAGTCCCCTAAACAACTCAGTCCTGACAATGCTGAGAAGCACACCACCCACCTTATGAATACACCTGATACAGATGCGTAAACTAAGCATTCCTCTACTTATCTCACCTGTGAGATTCAGTCCAACAAACGTACTCTGTGTACATTTAATGGATGAGGCTCCATACAAAACAGGTTGGAGGGAACTTCCTCCTTTATCCAGTAATTTGGGAGTTAAAAATTCACCTAGAGCAAGTAGTTCAAACCTTTTCACTACCTCAAGGATTTGAGCCAACCTCTTCTACAAGACTCCCCTAACCATCCAGCTATAGGATAATAAAGGATATCAGCTGTCTCAATCCCTTCCACTGAAGCTGTTCTATTTTGTGTGCAATCATTGACTAGTCATAGGGACAGAGCAAGACTCTATCACCTGGTGGTTAGGGCACTCATATGGGAGGAGAGGCAATGTGTTCCAATCCCTTTTGCGAGGAATAATTCACTTTTTTATATTAAAATATTCAGTGGAAGGAACCCACATCTCCCCCTTCCCTTGCAAATGCACTACAGTAATTCTCACTTTTGTTCATGTGTGCATCTCTCTCACCCAATTAATATATCATTATACAGAGTGGAACAGGATCAAGAGGAAGGAGTGAAAGCATCCCCGACATCCACACTCTAAAAGTTTAGGAGACAATTTTAGGAGAAGGGAGAGGATGGTTCAAATGCCTTCAGACAGAGAAGAGAAATAAATCCAGATCTCCTAAATTTTGAGTGCTCTGACCACTAAGCTGTTAGAGAAAAATGATGGAAGGAGCAGTAGAATCGCTTTCTCCAGCTGAATTTCTTTTAATGAAAAGAGTGAGCTTACCTCAGTTTTTGAAAGAAGTGACTTAGGTGTTGAGCACCAGAAGAGGATTCAAATCTGTAAAGCCCAAGTGAAAGGAAGTGCCTCCTTTCAGCCAAAACTAAGGTATCTAAGTTCTACAGACCTCAGAATGCTGTCCTAGCTACTTTAATCTGCTTAACTTCATAGCTTTTGTAGATTGCTGCATAGGTGCTCTATCTCCTCATATAATTAATAAGAACCCACAGGTTGCATCCTTCAGTGCTCAGTGTTGTAATGGCTAAATCTTATTTTTGGGTGTAGTCCATCAGTGCTTAATCTCTGGTCCACAGGCCAAATACGGCCCACCAAGCCTTGGAATCTGCCTCTTGGAGCTTCCCATGGGTTAAAAAGATTTGGCAGCGGGGGAATAGTGGCCATACTGCCACCCCTCCCAGCTGCCAAATCTCAAGGTCCACGGGCCAGGTTAAAACTGGGCCACTACCCTCCCCTACAAACCCAGATCGCAGACAAGCTGTGCCCCCCTCCCTCTGGGCAGCCAGGTTGGTCTAGGCTGCATCCTCTTCTTCCCACATAACGGGGCCATACCCTGTTCCCTCCACCCAGCCAGGTTGGGGGTGAGCCACACCCTCTTCCTCCCATGGGGCCAGCCATGCTCCCTCTCTCTGCATGGCTGGTTCAGGACCAGGCCACTCTCCCCAGCCATAGGGCCCATCCATGCTCCCTTCCCTCTGCCTGGCCATATTGGGGCCTGGCCATGCCCCCTTCCTTCTGTGGAGCCGGGCCACATCCCTCCTCCTGAGCTTGGCCACCTTCCACTGTACAGCTAGACTGGGGATAGAGTACATTCCTTCCCCCCTCTGCAGCTGTATGGAGCCCATCTGGATCCAGCCCACAGAGGGATTAGATACTATCCATCTGGCCCACCTCCCAAAAATGTAGAACACCACTGGTCTAGTCCTATGTCATTCAACGTGCAAATACTAAATAACTAATATCATAAATGTTTGCACTACTTACCCATTGACAAGCCATATTACTATTAAGCACAGACACAGTCACAATGTAGGACACATTTAAATTTTACAGAGATGTATAATAGAAGACCTTAACTACTACATAATGGCTGCATCTACACAAGACGCTACTGCACAGTGGTTACTGCACATTTATTTATTACTTGTATAAACAAGTGATAAATAAATGTGCAGTAACCCAAATTACTGCACAGTAGCACCACCAAACACCTTCTTTGTGACACTACTGTGCAGTAGCCTAATGTTACTGCAGTAGCATCTCATCATGGTTTTTGCCACATGACGCTACTGCACAGTAGTATCAGGCTACTGTGCAGTCAGTATCTCATGTAGATGTGCCCAATGAGTTGGTATTTTCACTGTGGAAGATGGAGTCCCCTTTATTCATCAGTTTATAGGAAGACATCTTGAAGGTGACCAAGCTGGTGACCAAGCTGAAAAATGCCATGTCAAAGCTGTCAATCTTAAAGCTGCAAGGGTTTTTTGGGTTTTTGGGGGGGTTTTTTGCGGGGGGGGGTTGGCCAGTTTTAGCATTTTAAAAGGATGGGAAGGAAGGATGGAAGGAAGGAAGGAAATTACTAATGAAAAGGGACCTCAGTCTGCTAAGACAAAGGATAATGGATCTGAAATTATTACTTCCAATTTCAGGCTTAAATATGCTCACCATAATGGCTTGTCAAATATGGAGTTAAAGTTACTGATAAATCATTGAGAGAGACATAGGACAAGAAATATTTTCATTATATTAAGAAGAGAGATGGACTGTACCCACTTTAACAATGACAAAATCAAGCATCTCCATTTATAAACAAAAAATGCAACATGCCTAATAAATTAATTTGGTTTCCATACAACTTCTAAACATTGTAAGAAAATGTTGGCAGTCATACCATAAACGTATCAGCACTCAAAGCTGTTACTACTATATTAGCTGTCCTGTGGTTAAAGGGAGACCAGCAAGTCAAAATCTGTGTGAAGATGCACTGCAATAATTCTAGTCACCACTCAGATTATCTATCTCAAGAGATAAGGAGGTGTTTGCTGTTCTCAGAGTTTTTAGATCACCAAAAAACATATTTGATTTAGGAATTAAGAAGAGGATTTTTGTTAATAAAAGCAAGGCACAAAGGGTTCTAGGACTCTCTTCCTCCCATTTCCCATCACCAAAGTGCAACATGGCATAAATCATTTTCAGTGTATAGAATCCCCATGCAGAAAAATTGCAACAAAAGAGCAAATGTAAGGCTGCGGGGGGGTGGGATTCTGTAAATTGTGACACTGCTGCACATAAAAATTCTAC
The DNA here is from genome assembly GCF_001723895.1 of Crocodylus porosus. Classification (NCBI taxonomy): domain Eukaryota; kingdom Metazoa; phylum Chordata; order Crocodylia; family Crocodylidae; genus Crocodylus; species Crocodylus porosus. The sequence continues at coordinate 125,261,360 of NW_017728906.1, read as the reverse complement.
TTATTGCTGGATTCATCTCTTGGAGGAAAGTGACGTAAAAAAAAGAAAAGAAAACCAGACTAACAGTCTGTATTTTCCATGCTCTGTAATGCGGGATACTGTATGGGAAGCTGGTTGGGAGTTTCCTGTTTTCACTATCTCTTCAGTAATGGAGGCTGCTTTCCCCTTAGCTCCAACATGTCCTCTATGCCTGCCTCCCTTTTAACTTCATCTCTTATTACCCTGTCCTTCCTCCAGCTGCTATTTGCCATAAACTCTGAAACCATATTTTCTTTGTTTCTTTTGCTTTGCTTACCATCGTTGCAAAAATTATGTAATAGCACTTAGACATTTCATCATAAGCATCTTCCTGCTAGAGGTACCAAGACAAGCCAGTTAACCTTGGTAATCATAACAGCCCAGTGTTCCACAGGGGATAGGTGTTTTGCTGGTCAAACACCACAAGAAATAAGATGCCACTTAACATGCTTACAGTTGAAGGAGGTCTTGGTTTTAATAGATATTTTAATCAAAACTTGGAAGAGATTGCAAAGGCACCTGCTTTCACCAGCTAACAGTTAGGGCAAATGGGCATTTAATTAGTGGGTTGCCTGAAAACGGTTCCCTCACTGTAGGCCTTTCATGGTTTCTTTTATTCATGCATTTACTTTCTCCAACACATGTTGAGGGTCTCCGCACCATTAGGAATGCTTTAAAGCCACATAACACAAGACTGGTTCCCAGGTATTAGAACAGTAATTCTCAACCAGGATGTTGTGAGATCCTTTGAAGGGTGCTGAGATGTGAGAAGGTAAGCAAATGAGGGAATAAGCAGCTAAGCACTGGGCCAGGTTTATCTCTTCTTGGGCAATCCCCCACCCCACTGTCTGGTCCTTCCGCAAAAAAATAAATTAGACCACCCAATTTCAAAAACACAGTTCACAAAGTTATAGAGAGATGGCTAAAGTCCAGAAAGGCTAAGAACCACTGTATTATATCATCTGTAGGAAGTCCCCACAGTTTTAATCTATACAAGGAGGCAGAATGAGCCTGTCCCAGTATTACCCACTCAAGAGGTTTGTAGCATATGGTGCCTCATGTCATCCTAACCCATTCATCCTATCCCATCTTGGCCATGAGCACTGAAGTGTTTCTTTTGCTATTCCAACCAACCCAGATATTCCCCACACCCTTTGATGAAACAGAGCAGCAGTGCCTTCATTTTTTTTCTCAAACCAAAAATCCACAATCCAACTAACAGTATATAGATACTAGCTTCAAGCTAACAACTAGTTCCCTAAGTGCCTGATCACGTCAGCACTTAACTTGCTAATTTGTGGGTAAACTGGTAGAAAGACAAAGGCATATATAAAATGCCAAATATGTGAAATTAAGTTGCTGTATTCCAGACAGTCAAGCCCCTGGATAATATATCCCTCCTGAGGGATATGTCCCTAAGTAGTAGAAAAAGGCAGTTTTTAGGATGACTAGAAGTTGACCAATTAGAATTGCTGCAAAACTGTTTTCCATGACGATCCACCCTAAGAAGTGTTTGTGAAATGCCAGGAAAATCTGTCCTATCTGAGTATATTGAAAAAACCTATCACATACTATGAGACTAAAAATGAAGTATTATTTCTTCCAAATGTTCTGTGAAATACCCCCATGGAACCCAGGAAACATCATGTCAAAATTAATATGCTTTCTGTAGCAATAAGCAATGGTGTAATCACTGTCTGACAAGTACTTTTATATGCTGCAAACCAAAATCATGGAACTTCCATTAAAGTCACTGAATAATTTTTAATCAAACTTCCTTTCAGTTCCATTAGTGAACTGTGATTTGTCTTGTTAGTTCTGCTGGATCAAGAGCATTGCATATTGCTATGCCACAAGCACGCAACATATGTTTTCATGAAGCCATGGCTGAATGCTGTTGCATCATGAACACATTTCCCTGCACAACTGCTTTCACCATAATTGAAACTAGTTGAAAATTTTTCTGGGGGTAATTTTTCTGTTGAAAAATACTGTTTTGTTAAACAAAATTGTTTTGGGAGACCTGGTTTACTTTGATATTTTTTAAAAGAAAATTCCCTTCAGAATCAAAATGGAGGGTATTTCATTTTGTTTAGACTGTTATGATATTTTCACATAATCAGACTAAAATACTGGCATTATCAAAAATTACATTTCAATAATATTTAGATGGCTCAAATATTTAAATAATTATTTGAATCATTTTAGAATTTCTATTCCAAGGTATAGTCTAAGATTTCAATTTTCATCCCCAAAAAGGACAAAACACAAATACTGAGTTGTTGCAAATTTTCATGGGAAGGAAATTCCATTTCAGTTAACTGACTGATTTTGTTATTGAAGACATCAGCAAATGTTGTATTTTAAGAGGGCTAAGGAAACAATATTTCCCTTTCTACTCAACACTGGTGAGACCCCAGCTGGAGTACTGTGTCCAATTCTGGTCACTGCATTTCAAAAAAGATGTGGAGAATCTTGAAAGGCTCCAGAAAAGGGCTACAAGAATGATTAAGGGCCTGGAGGACAAACCTTATGAGGAAAGACTAAGGGATCTGGGACTGTCCAGCCTGGGGAAGAAAAGACTGAGGGGGCACATGGTGGCCTTCTATAAGTATGTAAGGGCTGAATGTCAGGAGCTGGGAGAAAAATCATTCACTAGGACACCTCAGGTAGGGATAAGAAGCAATGGACATAAACTGTTAAGAGGATGATTTCAGGTTGGATGTAAGGAAGAACTTCTTTATGATAAGGGTGACCAGTAGGGCTGTGCAAACCTTGGTCCCTGATTCATTTAGGTGGAGAATCATCAAATCCAAATCGAATCAGAGGACCCTTTAACCTCTCCAAATCAAATCAGAACCCTCCAAATCACTCCAGATAGATTCAGAAAAATTTGGCACTTCGGACATAGACATAGCTTTAAATATTTTTTCTATACATGTCTAGGTAACAGGGGCTTATGAGTGCTGTGATGCTTGGGGTGCATGGAGTGTCCCACGAGAACACGGGGGGCTCCCCAGCATGCTCAGTTGCAGACCCAGAAGTGGACCGGAAGCATTTCTAGTTCACTTCTGGGTCTGCTTTGGCTTGGCAACTGTGCCTTCTGGCTCCGGGGTGGGGGGGCGCACCCGAGGTCTCCTCATGGTTGATTGCCAAGCCAGGGGGGCACAGTCCATCCCCAACCTTGGAAGGTCTTCAAGAGAAGACTGGACAAACACCTTGCTGGGATCATTTGATCTCAGCAGTATTTCCACCCAGAGCAGGGAGGTTGGACTCAAGGATCTTTTGAAGTCCCTTCCAGCTCTTAATTTCTGTGATTCCATGAAGAGGGAAATATTAACCCTACAACTGTGCTCTCTAGTTCCCAAACACTCATTAAACATAATTCTCAACATGTGTTTATTTCCTTTTGTGTACACGAGTGCCCCACATCTACTTCCATCATATATAAGTTTGTTGTACACTATTTGTGTGGTGGGGCATACCTGGAAAAGATTATATTACACTGAGAAAGAGAAATCTTTGAAGGATAGCAGCCCACACCAAAAGGCTGATTTTGGGGGGAAGGACAAAGAGAAGGCCAACTGAAGCAGGAGGGGATATAGCATACTGGGTTGGTTGAAGAGTTAAATATAAGGAAGGGAAAGAAAATAGTGCCCCTCATCTGTAATCTGTCAAAATAGGCTTCCTACTCTACTGGACTAAGCCCATTACTTCACATCTCTTTCTCTTCTGCAGATTCAGAGAAGTGGTTCAGATATAAGCAGGGGGGATAGCAGTTCTATCTGATGCCCACCAAGATACATACCCAGATTGGACTTGATTGGTCATCATAATCAAACAGGCTGGTAGCCTGCAAAAAAAATCCACCTTCAAATGGGCCAGTAGCTTAACTAGTCACCTAAGAAACATCCTCTGCATGGAACAAGTACTGGTCACCCCAATGCTGTAACTCCTGTAGCTGCTACTACAAAGATATCTTCCTCACAGCCTTAGTAAGATGTGTGGCATCTTCAGGATTATTGGTGGTGAAGTAAGTCAGAGGAATTGCTCACTTTCTGCATTCATGTGTATTCTCTCAACAACCTTTCTATCCAATCAGATAGGCTGCCTCAATTTGAAATAATCAAATCATAGCAACATATGATTCCTCCCCAAGTGGGATAAGGAAACTCTTCAGGAAGTAAAATGAATCTTTCTCAGCTTTCTTCAGTAATTTTCCCCTCAATAATATTATTCAAAATATGTGTAGATGGCCACAAGACAATACTTGATTGCATCACATGCTGCAGAAAGACAGTAAATTGAAACATTTGATAACACAATGAAGACAGGGGGAATTAATTTTCTTTTCCCTTCACAGTAGCAAACAAAATATTGGTGTCTTATCTGAAAAACAGCTAAGATTTCCAGTAATTGCCCAATATGCTTCAAAATTTTGGGGAAACAAGAAAGATCAACTTACCAGAATGAGTGCATTTAGGGAGAAAATGAGAGGAAGTGAACAAGAGACAGGTTACTAATATGTGAGTGATATATGTAGATATACCCATTATTGTGGAAAATGCCATTTTATTTATTTTAAACAATTTGCGTGGCAAGAAGAATAAAATCACTGTTCAGTAAAAGCAACAGATCACAATCTATTGAACATACCCAGTATCCAAAGATTATACAAAAACAAACCGCATAGAAACTGTACCCACAAAATGATTAATTTCCTGCTAATCACATAATTTTTTTTTTTTAAAAGGTAAGAGGGCCTGTCTCAGGGCACTAACGTGCCTGCTCCTTTAAGAGCAGAAATGGCTTAGGGAGAGGGTCCTAGGAGCCAGGGAGAAAGTCCACAGGTGCAGGTTACTATAGCAGCAGGCTAACAAGGGAATTAGCCTGCACCTTTACCTGCACCTGTACCCTGTCAGCTAACCTGAAGAAGGCAGGCCCTGAGCACATATAAACCCCAGGGCTGAAGCTAGCAGGGGTTGGTTCTCTGGCAGCAATCAGAGGAAGGAGCCTGCAGAGAAGAATTGTCCAGAGACGCTATGGCCACCTGATGTGCTGCATATAGGGGCTAATGGGGCTCCAGGAACTCACAGGGTACCCTGGCCTATAAGGCACTTAATGCTGGGGGGAAGTTTAACTCTTTTAAAGGGACAGAGCACACCCTGAACTGCTTGTATTATGTTATAGCCCAGAGGCTTATATTTTGGGTTGCTGTTTATAAACTGGTGGACCGGACCAAGGCTCTTGGGAAGGAGGAGGCCTCACTGGGGCCATACTACGGTGTGGAAAGCCCAGCACCAGGCAAGGGCTGTGGAGTGCCTAGCACCAGGGTGGGCACAGACAGGGCTGTGGAGAGCCAAGTGACAAAGGAGAGGCTGAGCTACATGAAGGCCTCAGAGGGATAATGCTTAAATACCATCTGCAAGGCTTGGAGCATGGTAAAGGGGAGGTTTTGGAGCCACACATCTAGCCCATAAGGCTGAAGGTGTCCAGTGAGGCATCCATTTTGAACAGGACCTAAAAGGGGTCCAAGAACCCACAGGGTTCAGTGGAGTTCATCAGGTCCATATCCAAACACAAACTCAAGGGCAGACTCCCTATTTATTATAATTACCAGCAAAACATGGCAGGTAAGGAAAAGGGTGCCCGTTGGGCAAGACTGACATGGACACAGAGCCCTACGGGTGTCACAGCCCTCCCTGGGGACCCCATCCCATGACAAGCCCAAAATAATGAGATAAAAACAATGAAAAAAGAAATGTCAGCTAAAATCAGTAGAACAAGGAGACTCCTTCCCTTAAAAAACTGAGTACCTATTGAAAAATGAACCATCACTGTGAGGTTCTTAAAGGTAAAACAGGATGATGATGGCCCTGAGGAAACGGACTGAATTGATCTAGCCTGTGTCCATGTTGATATTACTGTTCCATAAACAATGAATTTTCTATTGTCCTATTTTAGTGTGATACCCAATTAAAATAGTCAAAAATATAAAAAGCAAAAACAGCACAACAAAATGTTAAGAAAATTTCCTATTATTTTTTAGGATTTGTGATTTTGTGCTTTGCATTCAATTAAACTAAAGCCATTGTTTTAAAACTTATACTTAGCTTAGAGTAATGAAGGAAGCTTCTTTGCCCAGTCTGATAAAGGGTATCTGAAGCTCAAAAACTTGTGACATTTTTCCAAATTATACAACTTGATTTAATAAAAGATGTTAAGTCTCAAATCTTGTGCTTCTTCAGTCTCTAAGTGAACATAGTTACAAACAACTATTAAAATGTTTTCAAGAGACTATTCCAAAAAGGCACTCTTCACAAAACATGTTTGAAAATATATATTTAAATACTTGTCAAATAAACTTCTATTCATTTTGAACGTTCACATAGAATGTCCCCATTTAGACTAGACCAGCAAGAGTTCTCTTACTCAGGACTGTAATGTATTGGCAGAGATGCACCCAGATATTTCACAGCTTCAGCTTGCCCAATATCTGCTAGTAACCAGGTTTCTCATTTTCTCAAGCGCAACTTCCAGTATGGCTATTTGCTCCCAGCTTTTGGCCCTCCTCCTCAAAAACAGTTTCTAGATCATTTATTTGTTTTCCTATTTTTCTCATTTAGCTAAGGTGATAATTTAGCAAAAGAACTGTTTCGTTATTCATAACATCGGAAGTGTAAAGTTTGCTGTAAATGGCTTCTACTCAGGAAAGCGCTTAAAAGCATGTCAAAGTTTAAGCATGTGTTTAAAGTGATACAAATGGTGTGCCTGAACTGAGACCTAAATGATTACATTTAAATAGTGAAAAATATAGATCTTGCGTTCTTTTCATGTCTCCTATGAAAAGTTATTTGAACTACTTAAAAATGGTCTACTTGATATTCTGTTACATATAACAGTGCAATTATCTCTGAGTATTGTCATCATGAAGTAAATAACAGAGCCTATTCTAGAAAGTAATGTTGTGTGTCCTTTGTGCAGAAGTTTAATTATAAAACAGTTTTACACATTTATTTGTTAAACAAACCTGTCATATTGATCCAACTGAATTATGTCAGGATGGCAATTTCTCTCTTGTTGAATCCAGTGGGTGAGAAAATAATATCAGAATGTGCTGGTTAGATTGTGGTAATGAAGTGCAAAAAAGCTGTTGTTGACAGTAAGGCAATCTGCAAGAGAACCAAGTTTGTGTGCAGCTTCCATTGTGGTTTACAATATATGATAAAAAGAAAAAATAGGCCTCAAAGGGTCCTACTGAAAAGGCTGTAGACAGATGTTCTGAATCTTGAAGTCCAGCACAAATGCATTTAGGTCAGAAAAGGAGGTTGTATATTATAGTACCACGGGAACAGAAATAGGATATAAAATCTAGAATGAAATGTGAGTAGTTTGCTGAAAGAAAACAAGTAGAAGTTCTGAACTACAATTATAATTAGTGAGAACTTGAGTTTATGTTAAAAAAAAATCTATCACTCTGGAGGAGGGGTGGGCAAAATGCAGCCCACAGGCCCGATGTGGTCCGCCAAACCATTCTGTCTGGCCCACGGGGCCCCTAAAAAATTTAGAAAATAAATATTTGTCTGCCCCTGGCTACCTGTCATGTAGCCCTCGATGGCTTGCCAAAACTCAAAATAATTTCCTGCCCCTGCACTGGAGAGTCTATTATCAATTGAATGCCAGTATGGTCCTAACTACTATGCCGAGCAAAGATGTCCCATAGCCTCAAGCTGCCTCTAATGTAAGGTACAGATCCTGAGTTGGTATAAGATACCATAGCACCGTTGACTTGAATGGACTGTGAAGATTTATATCAGCTCCAGCTCTGTCCTTAAGCAAGCAAAAGAAAACCACAATTGAAGCTGTTGGCGTCCTGAATAAGGTAAGAGGAATAGTGTACAAGAGCATGGGTATAGGCAGGAGCCAATTTTAAGAGCACCAAAGGAGAAGATAGGGAAGTTGAATTTGGTCACAAAAGAAAAGACAGAGGTAGATTAACTAGTGAGCTAAGCTTTTTCCTGGTATAGTTTGGCACTGCAATGTTGGCTGTATTTACACCAGTTTACAACAGTTAAAGACCTGACTCAGCACTTTCATTCCTCCCAAAAATGTGAAACCTTTAGTAGTTTAAAATTATCTTAGGAAAAGGGATCTCTTCCTCCTTCCTATCCTTGTATCTAGAGTCCATGAGTCCATACTGTAAAAATCCTTGGTAGAAACCTCATTTCTTTCTGCCTTCTTATCCACTTTTCAATTACAAAAAATAAAAAATGATATACTATCATGATAATAATACTCATGATTATCATGATAGTACATCATTTTAAAAATGTTCACAGTACATTCTAAATACTATTTTTTATCTATTTGTCATCCATTTGTTACTTGATTCCCCCTAGCACTCATGAATTATGAGAACAGTTTTTAACTTTTTAAAGAAATAAACCATTAGCTTCATCAGTGAAGACTGTCTTCATCATTTTTCATAAATGAAGAATTATTTTTGCCATTAGCCATGGTTAATATATGGGTGGGGAAGTTCTGAGACAATGGAGAGTTGCTACAAGTTTTACTTATGGTGACTGAGCAAATAGCACTTTTTCTCCTAAGCCAGGGACTCTGAATAGTGTTGGGGGGGAGGGGGAGGAAAGATATAGTATTATGAGAGGGTAATATTTTTGTAAACATAAAATTCAGATCCTGAATCTAGTAGCCATTTAAAACGTCATAACCTTTATATAAGAGTACACATACATCCTCTGTCCTAGCTATTTTTGTATAACTGTTTTATAGAAGGTGTCTCGATTATGTCATAGATGCTATGCCAAAACCCTGGACCTCTTTTGTAGCATATTCCATGTGCTGAGCTGAACTTTTAATATTCTTGGTCATTGTTTCTAAGAAGCTATGGTCCATTAACATTACCGGACGTAAGACCCTTGAGTATCTTCTAAAGTCCCTGACCACTCAATGACACAACAACAATTAAAGGATATATTACTGGACAGACAGCCTGGTATAACAGCAGTTGTTTTTTGTCACCTACATTGTTGTCTCTAGCTTCTTTTTGAATCACATTGGTTTAAGTGTATCAAGTTAGAGCAGCTCACTTTTAAGTAACCAATAACAGTGTAACAACTAGAGCTTCAAGAAAGAGCGAGCTGCAACAATTTTAAAAAGTGTTTATTCCAGTTTTCTGTGTTGTTTAGATCCACTAACCATCTAGCCCCAGACACTCAACATACCAAAATATAGTGAGTTTCAACTACAGAAGTGATGATTTCCCTTTTAATTTATTGGCTCTTCTTTTTTCACCAGGGACATCTCAGACAGCATAATACCAGCTATATATTGTAAACCCATCTAACGTATCCACACAGGTTGACAAACAACCATTTTTAATCTAGAAATTTGGAATTCACTCAGTTTTCAACTAAATATTTTCCAGTGTTGCCAAGCCCAAGAATTAAAAAAAAAAATAATAACCATGAGAGACCAGTGAGAGAGGTCAGAAGATAAGCTGCATTTTTTGTCCATCTTATTCATCCATCTCCTGGACTTTTAGGAGAAAGTGAAGTGCCCCCTTTCCATTTGTGAGTACACCTTTTCTTCTGACTGCAGGGCATGACACTTACATGTCAGCTTTAACCTCCCATCTGTCTCACTCTTCTGGTAATTTGCACTTTCTCCATTCACCTGCTCTGTCTCCAGCACTCAGCAGTCTCTTTTCTTAGACCATATCTGCTGGTATACCTGCAAAGCTAATAAAGACACAGAAAGACTTAGTGTATTATGACACAAGCAGAAAGCAACTAAAATGGGGTGGCTAAGCCTGCAGGGCACCGTTTCCCTGAATGACAACAATCCTAAGAACATGGGGCGTGTGATGAAATGGGGGCCCTAAATTGAAATGGCGGGTTTTAAAAAACACTGCTTCAATTCAAGGCTGATTAAACCCCTGTGTCATGCATCCACCTTACCTGCCTCTCTGGTGGGGAGGGGAGGGGAGGAGGGTGGTGAGGAAGGTCAGGTTTGCCACTTTTCGGAGCACAGCCTGCCTTCCCAGGCTGCTGCCAGGCTGCCTGCATGGGCTTCCTGCAGAGCTGTACAGCTGCACAGAGCCCAGTGCTTTGTTCTATAGCTGTAGGGTAGCAAACTAAAACTCCTTGAAGAAGTTTTAATTTGCTAATTGAAAACTCCTTGCTGTGCCCCAAGTCATTTAAGGCACATTATGCCACCAAATTTCCTACAGCAGCTGGAATTACTGCACAATACACCACCGACACCATTAAAGAGGTGCAAAAATAGTTAGCCCGCTTTAAAGTGTCATACACACATGCCTCTCATTTTGTCTACACACAGCCTTGGGCTCCAGTATTTCTTAACTGCCCTTTCATCTTTTATTGCAGTGCTAAATGGAGGGTGGGATCTACACTGATTGGTAGAGACCTAGTAAGCTCAGTGAGTGCCTGGGACAGCAGAGTGGGGAGGGTTGGGGGCTGGAAAGGGTACACTGACCATGGTAGAAGCGGAGGGGAGGAGGTGGCATGGGTGAAGGGAAGTCTTACCTGCCTGAACTATTCAGTGGCAGCAGCAACAGCTTCAGTGGTCAGGCTTCCAGGGAGCAGATCCTAGTACCCCATTCACTCCCCTGTCTCAATACATACATATTGGGAGGAGGGCTCTGGCAAAGGCTCCCTGGGGAAACAGAGGGGATGACCGCTCTGCTTCCCTCCCTCACCCCCACTTCCCAGATGCACTTCTTGTTGTGCTACACTGCTTGTCTCCTGTGGCTAGGCAGTAACAGCACAGGGCTGCCATTGCCACTGCAAAGGCTCTTGTGGAGTGGGGGAGAACACCATTCTGCTTACCCCACTCGCACCCTGCCCCTGAGATACACTTTTTGGTGCACTGCTGCCTGACTCCTGTAGCTGGGCAGGCACAATTCAGGGTTTCTACCACTGTGGAGAAAACTCTAGAAGAGGGATGGGATTCTGCTGCCCCCTTATAGTCAGTGCCCAGGGTGGGTTCCCTGCTCTGCTGGCCCTATTTACTCTCCTGCCGATTGGTGACAGGGAGTGCATTTGCATGAGACATTTACTGCAGAGCTGCCTAATTAGGGCATGAGGGTGCTTCAGTGCAGGAGCTGCCTGTTGGCTAGCCCCACACTGGACCACTCTCATGCCCCAGCCAGCCTCTCCACAGCACATTGAGCTGGGTCAGGGCAGCCCTGGGCAGACTCCCTGCCAGCCCTCTGGACTCCCTGCCAGCTATGGCTACTCCAACCCATCTCAATGTGCTGCAGTCCTGGGTGCATATGCAGACATGGTGCCCAGGAGCAATAAATTCCGGTGCAATATGTGCCGGAGTTTATTGCTCCATGCTAATAGCACATGTAGACGGCACCCAGTTTGTACCAGCCATCAGCTTCTCAGTTGCTTCCTCTAGGCTGCTCTCTACCCTACAGGCACAGAAAGCAGGATATGAAAAAAGTGAGAGGACCCCAGAGCATTGTGATTGCCAGATGTCCTTCATGTCCCCAGAAAGCAACAGCTCAAATTGCCCTAAAATTTGTAAGCTGTTAGAAGCTGCTTATGTAACTGCAAGTAGTGTTAAAGAAGGCTTCCATATTCCAGGCCTCCTGTTCTATCTTACAATGTTCCTTCCATTCATTTCTTATGGCATCAAGTAAGCTGTATTTCCACTTTCTGAATACTTTGTTTTTATTATTCTTACTCAGGCAAAACACTCATAGAAATCAATACAATATTTACTACTGTAAAGTACTGATTCAGTATAAGGAAAGAATGATAGGTTTGGCCTCAAGTGTTAATGTATTTGTATTTCATAAAGAATTAAATGCTCACTTATAAGGAGCAGCAATGAATTGTTAGACTGATGACCTGGTAGCAAGGCTTTGCACTGCTGTGGGCACATCTACATGTGCAATTAATGAGCATGAATAAACTCCAGAGCTTATTGCTCCAGAGTATTTTGCTCTGGGCATGCCATTTGAATGCATACCCAGGAATAAAAAACTCTAGAGCACATTGCTCTGGAGTTTATTCATGGGCAGCATATGGAGCCCAGTCAGAGCAGCCCAGGCTGGCAGGAGGTTTCAGGGGGGTCAACCTGCTAGCCCAGTTACCCATGTGCTGCATGGGGACTGGCTAAGGCATGAGAGTGCTTCAGCACAGGGGCTACTTATACTTCTTCCAACCACTCCACAACATGAGAAGCCCCATTGGAGCAGTCCCAGGGCTCCATGTGCTGTGAAGGTGGTGTTTATTAGTCTACTGTGACCTAATAGGGTCACACATGTAGACAGTGACATTTTACTGTGGAGCCAGTTTGTCAGCTCTGCAGTAACTATTTCATGTAGATGTGCCCTGTATGTGTGACCTGGTTTTGCTTTCTTGATTTGTGGGCCAGTCCTGGTCCTGCTGAAGTTAGGGGAAGATATCTTCCCCAAAAGCATTTCCCTTGCTTCCTTGCTATTTGCTAGTCATCTTTAGGTTTCAGAGGTTCCCCATGCAGCCTAAACTGTTTCTTAGTTTCAGTTTTAATTTAAAAGCCACATATCAGAAACCCCCAGTTTGGCGGTTAATTAAAAAATGTATCTGAGATTCTATGGCAGGACTGAAGTGCTCAAGAAAAAACTATGCCAACTATGTCTTCAGAGAGAAACACAACACTGCTGTATGCATCAGTGCTCCTGACCTGACTCTATGACCTGGCTTGCTTGCTGATTTCTCATTTCTTCCTTCCTGCCTCTCTTTTAAAAGTAACTGAATTAGGAATGACTTAACACTTCAGCAGTATTTTTTTACTCAGCTACCAAGCTACTGCACAGTATCAGCACTGAAAGCTGCTGCCAGGCTGGAGCAGAAGAAAGGCCATCATTAGCAGCAAATATGTAAATGACACAGAAGGGGAAGTTTCAGAAGTTCTTTTTCCTCTTAGTAAGTATCTAAATAGTTATCTGTCCTTCTCTGAGAAATAGGGGAGCACATGATAGTGACAGCTATACTTAATATTGCATAATGATACAATCCTCTTTCACTTTACATGCCCAAATGGCAGTTTTCCAGGCATCTAACTACCATTTTTGTCACTCATACAGAACGTGTGATTCTACTCCCCATGAAGAGTGGACACAAAAGCGTTCACATATGGCCAATAGGCTGCAGGAAGCTGGGCAGGAAGCAGCTCTGAATGTATATACCTCAGCATAAGACCTGCAATTCTGGTCTAGGAACCTGGAGAAAGACCCTCCTCTCCTTTTTTCCCAGTAGCTGAGTGGTTAGGGCACTTGCTTAGGAAGTGGGACATTCAGGTTTTAAGCCCCACCTCACTCAAAGAGGGGTTCAATCTATTATACCCTGACTTGTTCGCATGAAACTTTAATCATTGCACCGCAAGACAAGCTATAAGCAATCCTCCTCTTACAGCCAAACCACTGTGCTTTGCATTTAATATTGATTAGTTAAAATGGCTACTAAACAATGGAAAAGTTTCTGCCCCATTAGGAATAAAGGTTCAGGCTAGAATGGAAAATGTAAGTACTGACTCCATGGGTGCACTGGAACTCAAGCACCCACCAAAAAAAATTATCAGATGCTCAGCACCCACGAACCACAGCAGACAAGCTGGTTTGAAGTAATGTACTGCCTCTTCTGGGCATGCAGGAATACAAAAAAAATAAAGCACCCACAGGCAAAAAACAAAATCTGTGCCTATGATGCAGACCCTGCTCCCTTCCACAGAAACAGCATCCATCTCACTGAGTTACCCTCCCTCTGGCTCTCTTGCTTTCTCCAGGTCTCACATATTTCCATCTCTTTTCTGACTTCTTCCAAAGGAAGGGTGGCAAAGGCCCAAATAATATGTGGCCTAGAGCACTGTGCTGGATATTAGACAAATGTAGAATCAAGCCTCCTCTGGATGGGATAAAAGGGTTAGAATCTGGTTCTCCTGCTTCCTAAGCCAAAACTCTAATGACTTGGCGTCCTGAGCTAAAGGTTGGAAAGGTTGTGCTGGTGCTGCTACTGATGGACATGTCCTGATGTGCGCGCATGAGCAGGGCACACATTTCCCATGAGACTTATAGCAGTAGCATATATTTGCTGTTGCTGCTTGTCTGCAGGCACACCCCTGCACCTGTGCTCTGGCACATGGCAAAGTGACCAGGTAGGGTACAGGAAATTGCAGTTTTACCTGGTGTCCTGGGAGCCTCCCAGGGCAGCAGCAGCACTGATCTGGCTGCTTGGAGCTCTGACCAGCCATGCTCCCTTTCTGGTGGCACACACTGCTGCCATGTGCACTGCACCTTTTTTTTCAGTGGTAGTTTTCTTTTTTTGATGCTAGGATCTCCGGTGAATGGGTGCATGTATGCTATGTGCTGTTTGCAGCACCTGAAACTGCTTTGAGGCACCATAAACTGCACTCGCATGCTTGTTGGGATGCATCCTAAATGTGTTTAATACCTCCTAGTCATGAGTTCAGTCTGGGTAGAATTTTGTGCTTGCCCAGAAAACGTGCCTGTGGCTCTGTGTACCAACTCAATTGGTACACAGACTACTGTACATGCTCAATAGCCATGTCACACCACCATACACCAGGGCAACAATGCAGCTGGAAAGTGTTATTTGGATGTGTAAAGTGAAATAGGATTCTGCCCTAAGTTTTTCCATTCTAAGTTCTTGTTTTCATATGCTTAACTTCAGTGAGCTTTGAATCAAGTCTTAGGTATCTTAGCTCTAGTTAGTAAGCTGCAGTTTAAAAATAGCTTAAAGATGTTACTTTAGATAAGAGCCAATAAGGATCATCCCTGGGTATCATCACTTGCCTAGGATGTGGGAAACTCAGGTTCAGTTCCCTCAGATCCCTCTGGATCTGATCTTTTGCATAGAAGACTTCTTTTTGCAACATATTTTGTACTCTGATGCACCACATTCCAGGGGATGAGGTCTGTCTGCTTTATAAATCCTAACATGGCTTAGCTGTGCCTAGCTACTCGGCATTGTCAGCATTTAAGCAGTTCTGGGCATGTCCCAAAACATATATTTAGTTGCCTAGGAAGTTCTATTTAAAAAAAAAATCAGGAGCCTAAAGACTTAGGCCCTCCAGTGAAAGCTAGCAGGTGAACAGGCATTTGGAGAATCTAAAGTTTGACCACACGCATGAACAACGCATGCCCGTGGAGGCTGGGGGGCACAGCAACTACCCACAGGCGGTGGCAGCATGGTGGCAGCGAGTAGGGAGCTCCAGCAGGCAGCCATGGTGGTGTTGGAGGTAGGGGGAGGTGGCAGCAAGGTCTACCCAGCGGTCGGTGACCACCCGCTGACACCGCCAGCAGCAGCAGCCAGTTGCGTGCACCCACTGATCACAGGCATTTCAAATATGTGTTAGTTACAGAATCATAGAATCAAAGAAAATTAGGGTTGGAAGGGACCTCAGGATGTCACCTACCAACCCACACTGAAAGCAGGACAATCCCCAACTAGATCATCCCAGCCAGGACTTTGTTGAGCCAGGCCTTAAAAACCTCCAAAAACGGAGCTTCCAACCACCTCTCTTGGTAACCCATTCCAATGTTTCACCATCCTCCTACTGAGAATTTTTCCCCCTAATATCTGACTTAAACTTCCCTTGCTGCAACTTGAGAGCATTGCTCCTTGTTCTGTCATCTGCCACCACTGAGAACAGTCTGGCTCTATCCTCTTCAGAACTACCCATCAGGTAGTTAAAGGCTGCTATCAATTCCCCCTTCCGTCTTCTCCTCGGCAAACTAAATAAGCCCAGTTCCCTCAGCCTCTCCTCAGAAGTCCTCTGTCCCAGGCCCCTAGCCATTTTTATTGCTCTCCCCTGGATTCTCTTCAACTTGTCTGCATCCTTTCTATGGTGGGGGGACCAAAACTGGACACAATATTCCAGGTGTGGCCTCAGCAGTGCAGAAAAAGGGGAATAATTAATCACCCAGAGCATCTCATGAATCAGCATCACCCCGCTTTAAAATGGTGTAGGGGACACTTTATTTAAAGCTCATCAAATGAGCTTTAGTCAAAGTGTCCCTGCCACACTGATACATGAGATCTGACACTGATACATGAGCCACGAAGGCTGGCTGGAGTGCAGTAATTACCACACTCCAGCAGACTCAATGAATTGAGCCTACTCCAATGTGCACTGAAGCAGCCTCCCATCTCATGTACAAGCGCCCAGGATGCTGTTAGCCTTCTTGGTAACAAGTACACACTGTTGACTCATATCCAGCTTATTGTCTTCTGTAACCCCCAAGACCTTTTCTGCAGAGCTACTGCTTAGCTATTTGGTCCTTAGCATGTAGCAGTGCATGGGATTGTTCTGACCTAAATGCAGGACTTCACACTTGTCCTTGTTGACAAGGACTCCCTTGTAAATCTAGTCCAATATATCTTTATAAACCTTGCTCTGATCAACAGAATTTAACTAAGGTTGGAGTGACCTTGTAGCCATGATAATGTCCAGAAAATATATGAGGAGCAAGGATTTTTTGGTGATAACTTTTATTGGCCCATCAGTATCCAAGAGAATTATGTGACTTACCAAGTTTGAAACTGAGGTAGATTTCCATATTGCCTCTTGGAAAAAGCATTTTTGAGGTCTAGATACTGCATATGGAGGAACAATATTCAACTTTTTGAAAAAAATGTTTCTTACAAAAATGTAGAAAAGTGCATTTCATTACTATTTCTGAAGTCTAACAAAAAGGAAATGCTACTTCTTCAACACTGAAATATAAACACTAAAAAGAAACAAAAATTATGTATATACATTAATTATTTATATTGATCAGTCTCTAGTGTAAACCATATACATGCATAATTTTACCATAAATCAACAATGTTATACATTTTTCCTTTTTGAACTACATATACAACATTATATTGAATAAACACACATTATAAGTACTTTAGCCCCAAAAAACTGTCAGTTGATATCTGTTTTGGCTGATAATATTTGCCATTTAACCACATAACTTTAAAGGATTAGATACAGAGATGTTTATGTACTCTCTTTGCATAAACAGCAATAGAATTTGATTCAGGTTTTCCTGAGGATCTCAATCTCTTCTAGCTTCAAAATGATGGGATGCTTAGATCCAGTGTTTTGGTTTGATCCTATTTCTACATTACATTGCTTTGACTGATGACCAGGGATCCTGGTTTTCTCTGATTAAAAAAAAAATCCCCAATTTTCAGTTTGAAAAAAGTAACTCACAATCTACATGATTAAAATAAAACACTACGAGATATATATATATATATATATATATATAAAAGTGATATTTCATTTTGATCATGGAAAAATGTGGATTTTAGTTTACTCTTTTTAACCTGAAAATCAGGGAATTTTTTTTTATTGGAGACAACCAGAATCGCTGCTGATGACCAACACCTCATTGCCCATACATTTTCCTTACTGTTACTAGATGCCATGCATCTCTTTTCCACTGGAAGAACTGATAAGTGTTGAGAGGCAACTATATGTGCATGCCAAGATGTCCAAAGTAAATTGTAAATGCCCTATATTACAATGGCAAATTATAATTACAGGCTATATATATTTGTAACTGAACTGATTCCAACCTTACCCTGAGAACTTTTTCCAGTGTACTAACTATCTATTATAGACCTCAAAGCTTGCTGCTGTTACTATCATTTCACAGGCAACTGCTTTGGATAGGACTGTTAATGGCCTGAAAGACATACAAATAGCTTCATTCACCTGAAGAATTCCAACAGATTCCAATTTGGGGGTGGTAGTTTACAGGATCTACCTTGAAACAGTAAATATGCAGCTGTCTTATGATAAGAGGACAGTAGTAATAATCTTGTTTATTATAGTAGTAAACTGATAGAACAGGAACTACACTTGATCCTAACCTTCTGTCCAGAGAACAAATGAGAATGGAGCCTTTTGTGTTAGGCATTTCACAAACTCAGAGCAGTAGACAGTTACTGCCCAAAGAGTGTAAAGTTTAATAGGGAAAACTGGAGATGGGCAAGGGATAGAATGCACTAGCAGTTATCAGTGGGATGGCAGCAAAGCCTGAGTTTGTGGTGAATGGGTTGATTTAGTTGGGAGTGAACTAAAGGAAAAGACAAGGGAAAGCAAAGTGGTCAGAATAAAAAACAAGATAAACATTTTCTTTATACCACACCAGGATACTATTGTAAAACTACGTTTATGTTGACCTCAAAGTAAAACTAGAGTTCTGTGGTGTTGATTATTGTCCACCAGAGACTGTGTGGAGACAACCAAACTCATTTCACTTAAAAGTGTGGGATAGACTAAAATTGAGGTCCTAAAGGTGAAAGGCTAGTTCTTTACTCTCTAAACTAAAGAAGTCATTTCTTTTTTTCTATTAAACAACTGTGAAGGGAAAGACTGTGCAATGACTAGGAGTACACTGTAAATATCAGGGTTACCAGAAGTCACAGAGAAACCTTTAAAATAATTTAAAGTGGTGATAGAAAGAGTAATGCACTGCATTTGTCTTGATGCAGCAATCATTAACCCCACAGCTACACTTTTGCTGGAATTAAGCAAGGAGGAAGACTACATTTTTGCTGTCCTCCGAAACTATTTCAGCAGATTTGCAAGTTGTGTGTGTGCATGCGTGTGTGTGTGTGCACGCACATATTTTGGGAAGGATGTTTTATATGACATGTTATGTTTCTTATGTTATAAAATATTCCATAATGTGTTACGATCTTCAAAGCTTTTGACTTTATATTGCAAACATACAGCACTGTCATTTAGTCCATTTACATTCGTTACAAAAGACCAGATTCTGCTTCCTTGATTTACACAGTCTAGTCCCTTTCTCCTCAAGCAGGCCAACTGAAGCCAGCAGGGCTCTTTGTGGAATAACTCAGCAGGGACTAAGGGTGGCAGAATGTGGCCCAAGCTGTTGTTATTTCCTTGGATTACAGTGATATACTGTTTGCATCCTCAGTCCTGTGCAGAGCCTATTGTCACTTCTGTCTCTTGCATTCTGTGGCTTGTTCCCTCCTTTATAGCTGAACCCTTATAAAGCCAGAGCTCTCACTGGGATGTCTCATTCCATTAGCAATATAAACCATGACCATTTGCATCATTTTTCAATGGCAATGATTTGAAACAGTTAACCTAAAGTTAAATGGACAGGCAACTTTAACCTGAAGAGAGAGAAAAGTTATTTAAAACTGAAAATAAGCAAGCAGGAAGCAAGTAACTATGAATCTTTAGGACTGTTAAGGAAAAATAAACAGAAAACAAGTAACTGAAAAAGCAAGGCTAAAATTAAACAGTAATGATGATTTATAGTAAGATTCTGAGAGACATGACAGAAGTCTCAGCACACCAAAAGGAAAATCTTGTTTGCTCAAATTATTTGTTTCTTCTGTCTAATGAATGTAATTCTAATATACAAGTGATAACACTGGCATTTCTTTGAAATGTTGATTCAGTTTAATTATGAAAATCACCAAGGTATTTTCTGGCTGCTGCATCACTCCCTGTACTAAGATTAATCACATCAACATCATTCATTTAATCTTCAAAGAGGAAGCAGTTGTCCACAAAAGCCTTCAAATAGCTTCATTAGAGCAATTTTTCAGACTCAAACACTTAGCTGGCAGCATATGATTGAGAGTAAGGAAGGTCATTATATTCATCTATTTCCTAATCCAATTTATTTTTTTAATGTTTCTACATTTTCATGTAGATATGTATAAGCTCTGTATTCTTGCCCTTTCTTTGTTTGGCCTCCTGCATCCCATACAGTCCAAATAAGGACTGGAGTATTCAAATCTGTGGTGAGACCTGACATAATATTTGGTAGGTATAATTTCTTTATATGGATTTTAGTGGGGTGAATATGCATGCCCTAGATTGCTTTACCATATACGATGCTTTTGTCTCAAACCTTGCATGTCAAAGAAGAGAAGTATTTACTTAAATATGCAATCAGGGTTAAATATGTGAGGCAGAGAGCAACATGCCTAATGTTTTTGTGTCAGACTGAGACCTATTAACAATGTTTGAGAGAGTAAAAATATGTCCAGCCCCTCCCTCATATTAATATTTAATTGGATACTAAGAGCATCACCTTCTTTAGTCTCCTATGGCTGCTAAAAAGACTTTCTCTGATAGAAGAGTTCAGTCCATTCTCACTGTTTTATATTATGTAAAAACTTTTCTAACACAGTCCTGTACATTTTTATTAAATCAGGGGACAAGATGTCCAATTAGCTGATGTTGTGCTATGGCTTTCATGCAGTCCTAATTTTCAAAAATCGTTTGGCTGCCATCAAACACATTCTTACAGAGCACTGCAGCTTGCCACCAGGATTGGTTTGACATGACGGTCGGACACAATTACCCAGCTGGAATAGTTCTAAAATGTGCCACTGATAAAAATTTACCCAGCTCTTTTACCAAGGAGCAGAACTGCCACTTTCATTTTTATGCTTAAAAAACAAAGACTGCATTAAACTTTCTACTAATATCCTTGCCTAAAATAATTACCCTACAATATTAAGTGACTGTGCAAGTTCAAAACAGAAACAGCAGAAGCCATAATTTAAGAAGCAGTGACTATAAAATTTTTGGAAAACAAAACTGTTTTAATTTTTTCTTATAGATGAAGCAAATAAAAGTTAAGCTCTTAAATCGATGTTTAGATTCCTGGATAAAAGAGAGGTAGTTAGCCCTATTCATCTGAAGTACAGCAGAAGGCAGGATAGAGATGCACCTTATAGACTAACTAAATCAGAGATGCATAAACTTTTGTGAGCTTGCTCTCACTTCATCAGATGCTAAATGAGATCCTCATCCAATGAAGTGAGCTCCAGTTCATGAAAGCTTATGTATCTCTGATTTACTTAGTCACTAAAGTGCATCTCCACTTTTCTTCGTAAATACGAAGTCAAAATGTCAGAAGTACTAAATACTCAGTGGACGGGTCTACACGAGATGCTTAATGCACAGTAGACTAATGCTACTGTGCATTATCATGTCATGGCAAAAGCCATGCTAATCAGCTGATGTGCACAGTATTAGTCTACTGCACATTAGCATCTCTTAAAAGGCATGCACTGGTGCAACTGACAACTAGCACCAATTACTGCAAATTGATTTAGCTCTTCATACTCAGGGATCCTGGTTTTCTCTGACTTAAAAAATACTAAAAAAATATATATACTAATAAATATAAATATATAATCCTTATATATCTATGTAGATATATAGAGAGATTATATATTAGTATATATATATTAGTATATCTTGTTTAAATCAAAGAGAACTAGAAGATAGAGATAGTGATAGATATAGAGATATTAGTGGTGTTTCATGTGGATTTGGGGTCACCTTTTTAACTAAAAATTGGGGATTTAAAAAAAAATAATTGAAAACCAGGATCCTTGCTCTTAATAGAGATACTAAACTTAATGTATAGTAGCTATGGTGCATTAACAAATGTGTAGACATGCCCAGTAGCTGCTAGTACAGTTTTAAAGACTTAGTTTAACCAAAATTAAAATCATTACAAATGCTGCCTTGATTTCATAGTTATGAGCAGGGAACCAAATCCTAAATTTTCTGATTTAAAAAAATAATCCAAAATCCACATTTTTCCATGATGAAAATGAAACAACACTAATATATATTTTTAATCATGGGAAAATGTGAATTCATTTTCATCATGGAGAAATTAAGGATTTCATTTCAATCATGAAAAATGTGGATTTTGGATTTTTGTTTTAAATAAAAATTTGGGATTTTTTTTTTAATCAGCAAAAACCTGGTTACGAGCCCAGAGCTAGGAACAGACATAGACATAGACATAGATAGTCCCTGGATAAGTTGTGTCTGTGGTTTTCCCAGGACAGATACATCCCAGAATTTGTATGTACGCACATGGTCCTTCTAATCTGGGTTTAGTGAGTGACTGAATGCACTGCTGCTTTTCTGCCATTGATTCAATGATGCAGTCCAAGGATAACTGTTCAAACACATTTTGCAATGTCTTGGGATAAACTGTTAATCCTTCTTATCCTGTGAACCTTTTTAGGGTTTATCCTGGGACAGCAAACATGGATGTCTAGAATGGTTTATCCTAGGACAAAAATGCCATCTGTGTGTATCCTAGGTGTCATAATTACAAGATCAGCCCTGTGCAGCATGAGATAGATGCCACGTAATTCTGATCTGAACCACTCAAAACAAAACTTTTGTGAGGGTGATGAGGTCCAAAGGTGAACTCTAAATTTCACCTTGAGTTCATAACTCAATGAAATGAAAGTGAATATATTTTTAAAATATTTCATTTTGCATCATTTTCTGACACTAAAGTCACATAACTTATAGGGCAGGGCCAGACCCTATAAATAGCAAGACTTTTTGTTCATATTCAGCTTCCACAAATAAATATAACACATAAAAATGTGTGTGCATGTTTGTGCGCATGTGCATGCACACGTATTCAGGATTTCAGCTTTTATTCAGGAAAATTGCCTGTGTTCAATAAATTAAAAACCTGCCTTTGCACATCATTTGGCCTTGGAAAAGTCACAAAGGAGGACTCCATACTTGCCACATGCTGTGGAGAAACAGCATGAAGATACTGTCTCTAGTGGGGAGTAGTTAGGGTTAGGGAAGATGTGGGAGCATGTTAGCAGACACAGTGGCCAGATTCATACAAAGAAAAGAGATGCAGCAGCTGTGGCTGATACTACAGTCTATGTATTAGATATGCAATTGCTGCCTACTTGCTCTAAACTTTTATATGGCAACTATTTCCTCTGTGTTTAAACTGCACTGGTGCTCCATGCCTGATTCAATGGGCTAGAGAGAATTATCCCAGCTGCAGAAGAAATGCTCTGTTCAAGTCTCATTGCTGCAGCTTTCTTCAAATATACAGGACTAAGAACAGTTGGATTTTTTCTGAACAAGGGCTTCAGGTTCAGTCCCTGTATATGTAAAAAAAAAATCATAGATTGGTTTCATATCTAAAAACTGAATTTTAGCTATACAGATAAAATTATAACATATTACTTAAAGTTATGAATAATACAGCTCCAAGATATTACAATTTGTCCAACTTTCATTTGGAATCTTTGGGGTTATTACATAAAGTAATCCCATTTCTATGTACACTCTTTTTCTTTAGAATATGGAAAACGACTATTGATTGGACATTTTAATGGGAGTTTCTTAATAGAAGCTCCTTTGTTGTCTCTATAACTCTACAATCATTCACTGCGTCTGCCTTCTTGACTTTGTGTTTCAAAACCTTGATTACAATTTTTATGTCACATTACATTTGAAGAAGATACACTTTGCCAGCAAGTTAGAATAATAGGTGCACTCCTGCAACCCTTACAGCTGCTTCAGCCACAAACATGCTGAAGACAATGGGAGCTGAGTGTACTCAGCACCCATTAGGTATGAACTAGGCCCTGAACCAATTAAAAAAAACCTTGTTCCAGCAAAGTTTGATGTGAAATACTATTATTAATTTCTATTTAAAACAAACTGAGGTTTCCCTTATCCCAGTTCAACTCATTGAAATCTCCAGTTTAAAGGTTGTTTTCAAACAAGATGTATGTTGCAAGTACTGCTTCAAAGTTTTAATTAAAATTGTGAAAATAAAACTTATCAAATGGGGAAGTATGCTTAATTAATCAACCTTACATAATCCTATTACTTTTCAAAAAATTTCCATTTATTTTAGTTGCTACTTATTTAACGCTAAATGGATTTTGCTGTGCAGTTAGTAACGTATTAAATAAGTGACAGCGCAATGTGAAGTGTGAAGAATTATGTACATTTATAGGTGTAGCTAAAAAAGGAAGCTAAAAACATGGAGAAAGATATTTTTTAAACTCTAAAGGCTTTCATGAATACAAATATATTTAGATAGGAACAAAAAACAAATTGGAGTTTGTTTCACTGAGGGTCAGACTGGGATTAACAATAGCAGAGTTTCAATCAAAATTGGTACCAAGTGAAAAACCTTCTTCACAGAGCACTAAGCAGTAGAGATTCACCTTTCTGACCACCTTCTTTCCTGTCTTCTATATATCCTCATAAAATATTTACTCTTCTTCTGAATGACCACTCTGATTATCCCTAGACTCCTTTTCAGATTCCCTGATGATGTCATGGAAATGTTAAACCTATTATGCTAAGTTAGGAACTCCATCCACCGTGACCTCTTGGCACAAGCTTCTGAGGACAGCATGATATTTTTACATAGAAGTTAGTTTTCAACCAAGGTCTCAATATAAGGTCTCATAATACAGCAGCACTCATTTAATCAACACTAATAAATACTTAAGCAAGACCATGTAAAAATAAAAATAAAGTTCCATTGTACATTTACAATGCAGTCATTAACCGGTCTATAAAAAGGTGCCATTACATCTCCAGGCTTTATGCTGTAAAATAAGTGCTTATATTCTTTTACAGGTCCAACCCATAGGTAATACATGACATTACTTTTCAGTAAGCTATTAGGGGGAGTGATTAGTGACTGGCACCCTGCTCTAATTATCTTTAATGTAGTGTTTCAAATTGATCATGCATAATGCAATTAGAAATCATAATTAAATTAATTTATATTGATTTAAGACTTTATAAGTTGTTAATAACTACAGCCTATTACATTCATTTCTACAAGCCAACATTAATATTTTCAATATGCTGAAATATTTCACCTTTTTTTTGTCTTCATTGTATCAGGTGTCTCATTAAAGAATTCACAACTGATAGCTGTCCTTTGAAGCTGAATGCCAAGTTCAGTTTGAGAGGGTGGAATGTGGTTCCTACCCCTCGCTGTTAGCTCTATGCAGGACATCAGTTAAGGGGATATTGATATTATTCAGTTCTATGGTAATAATTAATTTTAATATGAATAATTTTCATTTGAATATGAACATACTGCAACCAAGTGTCCATAGTTACCATGGGGACAGAAAGATCCTTTAGATCATTGTCCCACAAGAAAACATAGGGTGGGGGAGCGGGATGGGAGTCAAAACAGACTCTAAAGGGGAAAAGAAAACCCTCCAACTGGGAATGAATGGATTTTTGGTAATCTAAAGCTCTCATAGAAAAGCAAAAAGTGAAGACTGCCTGTGTAGCCTTCAACCATGGCCCCTTAGAACAAACAGTGCAGCTCTCTAAATTCATGCCTTCAGTAGCACCTTTTTTCATCCCTGCACCTCCCTAAGCACTAGAGTTACCCCACACACCAACTTAATCAACAGCAATCCAGCATGCCACTCCAGGCCTGTCACTTTGGGGTCCTGGATACTCCCAGATCCATGTATTACAAGAACAAGGGTAAAACTATTTGAAAACTGGAGAGAGAGCTCATGGATCAGACTGCAACAGCCATCCCTGCAGCCTGAACTGTGCTCCATCTCCCAGCAAGTGTGTAGGTTTTTTGCACATACCTAACATATCCAGAGTGTACAGTTATGAATTATGCCAGAGAGGTGTGGGGGAGAGGATTGGGATTGCTTAATTTCTCACTAGGAGGGTAGTAAAGCCTTGGAACAGGCTGCCCAGAGAGGTTATGGACTCTCCATCCTTGGAGGCTTTTAGGACCCAGCCAGACATGATTGAGGATGATCTAGTTAGCAATGGTCCTGCTTTGGACTAGATGACCTCCTGAGGTCCCTTCCAATCCTCCTTTTCTATGATTCTATGATGTCTAGGCTGCCATGTCCCACCCAGACCCTGCTGTGCCACAGAGGTGAAAGTTTCTTGACCAATAGATCCTCATTTGGCAGCGATCGCTGTCATTCCTGGAAAGCCAGGACTCCTGAGGCTCATTGCCAAGCACTTATTTCCCTTTCTGTGAACAACAACAACAAGAAAGAAACTCCCTTCTATAACCATCCTGAGACATACCCCCCACGAGTCTCCTCCTGACTCTGCAAGCAGCTGAATTCAGGGGCACTTGCCCAGGGGTTCAGGGACTTCAGTGGCATCAGTCCAGAGGCTTAGGGGACTTTAGTGGCACTGGTCTTAGAGGCATAGGGGACTTCAGTAGCACTGGTCTTAGAGGCTTAGGGGACTTCAGTGGCATCAGTCCAGAAGGTTAAAGGACTTCAGTGGCATTGGTCAAGGCTCAGGGGACTTCAATGGCATCAGTCCAGAGGTTTAGGGGACTTTAGTGGCACTGGTCTTAGAGGCATAGGGGACTTCAGTAGCACTGGTCTTAGAGGCTTAGGGGACTTCAGTAGCATCAGTCCAGAAGGTTAGAGGACTTCAATGGCATCCGCCCAGAGGCTTAGAAGACTAGTGGCACTGGCCTTAGAGCGGGGACTTCAGTGGCACGGGTCTGGAGGCGTAGGGGTACTGTGAAGATTAGCCGGGGTATTGCAAACCCTCAGCAGAGCCAGAAACCTGGCGGCGGGTGGTGTTAATGACCCGCCCTGTGTTTCCCGCCCTTTGCAGAAGCGGGCTGAGCGGCCGGCCCCGTTCCGCGCAGCCCCCGCGCCCTGCCCCGCTGGCCCCGGGACCGCCCGCACCCGCGCCGCTGCGCTCGGGCCGCCTGGAGGGGTTTAGGAGAAGCAGCAAAACAAAACCAACGCAGATCGCTACCCGGCGAGGAGGTTCATGTGCAGCGATCGCTTCCCGGGTGCGTCTCCGGCCTTGCGAGTAAGACTTGGCAAGCAGGAAGGGGCCAGACCCCAAAGGAGACCCGAGCTCTGCATCTTCCTACCCTTAAACACAAGCGACAGGGGTGAGCCATCACTCCCAGCAGGTGGGGATCTCCTGGGAAAGCTCCACTCCCCGTTGCAAGTCAGGGTCTGAGCCGGGAGGTCTGCCCCACCAGGAGCCGGGGGGAGCCAGGGTGTTAGGTCAGGGCAGATGGTGGTCTGTACGGGATGGTTTAGGCAGGGCTGCTCCCGGCTCAGGCGGGGGTGGGGGCGGGGAGGTCCCTTCTCTGCAAGCATTCCTCTGGAGGCACGACCCCTGCTTCTCTGTGACTAGCCAGACCCTTTCCTTGCAACCATCCCGGCCCCCACGTTGGATGGAAAGTTCCGGGCAGGATGGGAAGATCAGGGCACCTGCTCGGAGTGGGGGGATAACTGGTGCTCCTGACTCGAAAAGGCATCTGTGAGGAGCAGCAGCCAGTGCCAGCTCCTCGGGGAAACGACGGGTCTAAGCCCGGGACCTTGTGCCAGAGCTGTTCTGCACCAGTCCAGGTAGTGGGCAGCCTACCCTGACACGTCCAAAAAAGGAAAACCCTTCCAGCCCTGATCAACGCCAAAGCAGCTTCTGATCCTGTTTCTCAGTGAGATCTTATTAAGCAAACCCTGTCTCCAGGCGAGCATTGCCTGCCCCTGCTAGGGCATGGTCACGCCACGCTGAGGTGGGGCAAGCCTCCTCAGTGCGGACCGAGCACTTCAGCCCCATCGAGAAAGGGTCGTGTCTAATTCGGCTTTGGAGGAGGCCGATCTGAGCAGCGGCTGGCTTCAGCCTGGTCCCAGCCCCGTGCTAGTAACTGGGCACTGCTACATCCCAGGTGGAGGTTTCGAGGTCAAGGAGACTCCTGAAATAAACTGCGTCCCCCCCGCCCCCCAGCCCGCCGAGGGTTCACTGCCTCCGGATCACAACTTGCATTTAGCCCCATCGAGGTAAACCAAACAGCTTAGCACTTCTTAAAAAATACAGACCGAAACCATATGTGCGGTGGGCTCTGTGCCAGATGGGTTGTCAGCGAGCCCAGCCGAGCCATCCGAGGGGGGCCACCAGTCCCTGCTGAGATCATTCCTTCATCCATATCCAGACGGATGTCTTTTTCTAGCAGCGAGCTTAGTTGTTTCCCCTCTCTTCCTAAGGATGAAATCCCTACCACCACCCACCCGGCACTTGGCTTCCACTCGAACCAAACTTTTCTAGGTACACCACCTCTTCTAACACGTGCAAGTCAAAATGAACGCAGTATGCCACCCCCGGGGGGACATCGCCCAACAATTCGATCTCATTGTTAGTGTAGCATCTTCAAGGAGTAAAACAGGCTTTATAAGGGGAAAGAACTGGCTTCCTAAACAATCCGGAATAACTATGATGATGGTGATGAAGCTGATGATGATAATAATAATAATGATAATCATGCTAATAATGATAATAATACTAATCTTAATAATGGTAGCGTTGGTGGTGATGGTGATGAAGATGATGACAATAATAAGAATAGTGTTGGTGGTGATGATGAAGATAATAATACTAGTGTTGGTGGTGGTGATGATGATGGTGATGATGAAGATGATAATAATAATGATCATAATAATAATAGTGTCGGTGGTGATAACAATACGCTATGATTATGCGAGATGGGGGGCAGCAGGGTTTTAAGTTACAAGTCAGGATTCGTGTGAAAGGCATGAATTCTGGTATATGTACAATTTAATCACAGGGTATTTAAAATAGACATTTCCATCTGAAATCCAATCAGAAGTCAACACAGCACCTCGAGGCATTAGATGATCATCTCCATTTTGCATTTGTAAACTGGTAGAAATAAATGTGACTTGTGGATACCAAGAGGTCAAGTACGGCTGCTCAAATATTTTTCTTACAAAATGACGGATTTATTAGACAAATAAGTAGCCCGGCTGATGCAAAACCCCCAGTGATTGAATTTTGACGTTGAGTCAACAACAACTCGAACTACATCAGTGCTCCAAGATTTAGTTATGATGGTAGAGATTACTGAACAAATAGGAGGCAGAAATGAATACAGATTTCCTCGGATCTGCCCCTGGCACCCTCTTCTTGACATTCTCCTCCATATGCTATCCCTATTCCTACTGTATTTTAATTAAAGGACTGGGCGATTCCTTCTCCATCGCCAAGAACTTTTAAATAATTAGGCTGGGGTGGGTGTTAGAGGAGAGGCATTCAGCTAGAAAGGGAAGGCAGCTCCTACCGAAGCCCTGCTGGGTTTGCAAGAGCTGCTCACTCCTTCCAGAAAAAAAAAAACGGGGGGGGGGGGGGTCATTTGATTGGGACAATCTTGCAAAAGCCTTGGACTCTAATCAGCAGCTGGAGCTTCCCCACCACCGCCCCATGCCAGAGCTGTTGCAGGGCAGTGGATTGGAGGGCAAGTCTTTGCATAAAAGCAAATCATGCTTGTTCTCTAGCCTGGGTGCTAGTGGAAACCCTTTCCTCCACCCCCAGTTTTTCTTGTGTTAAATGTAGAATACTATACCTTCATGACTCACAGGATCTCATTACAAGGCTTAATATCCTAGTGATTGTA
>NW_017728906.1:125220149-125231928 GCF_001723895.1 Crocodylus porosus | reverse complement strand
AGGTGTGTGTGCAGAGGGCTCCGGGCACGCGTGCTGTCCGCCGGCAGGGAGCTCGCCCAGTGCTGGGAAGCCCGGCTGTGCTGGGGGGCCAAGCGCCGCTCGCCTGGCTTCATTTCTTCAGCGCTCTAGAGCGTTACTTTTACTTGCTAATCACGAAGGGGCGCTTAAATAATTGAGAGTACGTTTAAGCATAAAGCAGTCAGTTTCTAATCTTTTCAGGGGAAAAGGGACTAATCTGCACCTGCTGTGAGAGCCCTTTTTTTATTTATTCTGTATATTACTTCCACTCCACGCTGGACCTGATGGCTCCAATTATCCCTGAGCCTGGTGAAGCCCAAAACCTCCCATTTCCTCCAAATGTGTTTGTCGGTTTGTCGTATTTTCTGGAGTGGGGGAGGAATATACTTGCCCTCAGATGTGTGGCAGCAGATGACGCCTCCAGGATTTTATTAAACTCAACCTGTCATTGCCAGGGATTTTATTTTATTTTATTCCAAGGGGAGCTCTTAAGAACTCCCCAAATATCCCAATTTTCTTGCAATTCATGGCTGCTGCTTTATTGGTGGAAAATACAAACCTGCACGCACACACATGCTTGCATGCAGGCAGGCATACATGCATAAATGCCTCCAATGCCCGATGACGGGTGTTTGTGCCCGAAAGCTTGCAATTAAAGTTGTTTTTTTTTTTTGCAAAAATCTCGTTACTCTAATAAAGATACCTATGAGTCCTGATTCCCAGAAAAGGGAACATCGATTTGTTCATTTAAACAATCCGGATTATAATTTGGTCTGGATTATTTGGACACCTGGATTGGAGTGAGGACACCCACTGAACGCTTGCAAAACAAATGGTGTAATTAGCCTCTTTCTTATTAATCAGCTGTTTTAATGGTGAGGGGGACCAGAGATAGATTTGCTTATAGTTTAGCTAAAGTTAATTCTGGGTGTATATTTCGGTAACCTACTTAGGATGCAAAAAAAAATGCTGTCAGATTAAAGACAGTCCTCCTGTCTTGCCTGCTCCTGGCAAATAACTTGCAGCACCTAATAAATCCAGATGGAGTTCCTCATATAGCCCGGTGCAGTAATAATTATTGTCCTGGCTTGTTTCATGTCAGAGGCCTCTTCGGCTCATCTGTCATGAAACCAATTTCACTTTATTTACATCCATTTGCTAGTTTAATTACTGTGCTGATGAATAGCCTGAAGGAATTAAGTTACGAGTCTTTGGAAACCTAAAGCGACAGATATATGGGCTACCTTTTAAATAGAGGGAAGGAAATTATGGTTGGTGTGTGCACCAAAATTTAAAGGTAATAAGTGCCTCTCCACAGCAAGGTAGATAGGAACGGGGAATCACTGACACACAACCCATATATTTACTTCCAGCTTGCTGTAATATATTGCTTGAAAATGTTTTATTTTCGCAGACCACTACTACTGGTTAAATACAATCCTTATGAAAGGACAGGTTCCTACAGACTCAGTGGCTTTAAGTCTAAATTCAGCTGCACTAATCATTTTTCAGACTAAAGAGGAAAAATAGAGCAAGATAGCCTTGCTCAGGAGATGCACTTCCATCCAAGCTAGCTGCAGTGCGGGACAAGAGAATCGGGCTCTTCCAGACCAGCGCAAGAAAAGGTCTCAGATGTTCGTCCCCTTCAAGTGGACTCATTGCAAAATATTGTACCATCAGCTATCAAGAGATATCGTGATGTGCTTTGTAGGTGCTCACAAGATAAACGCAGTTGCTATCCCTTTGTGCCTTGGCTGACACGTACATAAGGTTTTTCTCTGGCTACTTTATACCAGCTCCAAGGTCTGGTGGTGCTTGGCATGGTCTCTCTGGGCATTCCCATTCACACGGGGGAAGCCCAAGCTTTAAAACTGCACTGCCTGCCAGGGCATGCTGCTCTCTAGCCCCATCTCTCCCAAACTTCATTCCGAGCAGACAAGAGCAAGAAGGTGGTTCTGTTGAACTTGGCCTTTCATTCATCATCATCAAAGGAAAGCCGAAGTCTGCGGGTCCTGGGATAATTATCTGGCTGGGGCCCTGAGAAGGGGAGGAAATAAGGTGTCCACCGCGCTGGGGCAGACCCTGCACCCAAGCACCTAGATAAAG
Source organism: Crocodylus porosus (assembly GCF_001723895.1). Lineage (NCBI taxonomy): Eukaryota > Metazoa > Chordata > Crocodylia > Crocodylidae > Crocodylus > Crocodylus porosus. Next base: position 125,229,804 of record NW_017728906.1, on the reverse strand, counting down.
CGAGGGGCTCCTTTCCCCCTTCCCGATCAGGCACGTGTTCCTACCCCTGTGTGCAAATCTTTCCTACTCCTGTGTGCTCAGGACCAGCATCCTGGGTTGGGACTATCAGGGGACCCAGCACACTACATTCTCTCTATTAACATACACACTATTACCCAGTATTAACCATGTTGGCAAATAGATTTTCCTTTTTCTTCCCTCCTGAACTCCCTACGCTGGGAAGACTGATATATGCCTGTTCCCAGGAGGATACAGCACTTATTTCTCTCTCTCTCTATCTCTCTCTCTCTTTCTCTCTCTCTCTTTTGGCAAAACTGAATATTCACTCTTTTTAGCCAATGCACAACAAACTTCATCTGAGGAACAAATGGTCAAGGGCAGGTATATGCGTGTGGCTAGGAGGTGGTAATAGGTTGCTAATTAAAGGCATTGCTTCAGGGACAGGGGCTGCTGGAAACAACCTACCCTTTCAGCTCTGGATCCTCTTTAGCAAAGTTGAGCAGCACTTCTTCTACACCAACCCTCGCCGAGGCAAACGGACCATAGTCTCCCACTAAATGGGTCTGATCTGGTTACAAAGAGGTTTTGGGTTGGATCAAAAGAGAATTACAGCTTTGTGGTCGCAGTAGTTTTGTTCTTTATATTTGAGAGAAATAAAAGGAGAAAGGTTGTAGCGAAATAGGGTGGGGTATTAAAAGCTTTCTCTCTCCCTCCCTCCCTCTCTCTTTCTCTCTCCCCTTCTTTTCTCTCCCCTCTCCCTTTGATTAATAGATCCATGTGGCTAACGGCCTGACATATGGTGTGCGAAGCAGCTTGAGATGGTACCTTAGGCATCCCCTACGGCCATTAACATATTAGAGGCTTCTGTGCAGTCAGACAGTCAGACTTCATCTAGAGCCCAGCACAGAAAGGCTGCACCCCAGAGCTGTTTGATATAGTCTTTCAATAATGCATCACTCTTCAATTTTAAGGGAGCTGTTCCTAGTGCTGAAGCACTAGTGCAAGCAAAACACTAATAAACTTCAGCAACAAAGATTCACCACGTTGTTACCTTCGCCACGTGTGTTAATCTCTCTTACACATGCACACATTCACAGCCATGCACAATCTGTCTCTGTATAGATGGAGAGGTTTGTGCGTGCACACAGAGGCGCGCTCACACACACCCTTAAATCCTGACAACGTCTAGCTCATCCATCCCAGAGTTCAAAGAACAGATAAACATATAAGTTTTAAAGCCCTTTTGTGCTAGCAGCCTTAACAGGGAGCTGTGCTGGCTTTCAAATATTGCAAGAGACATCAAAATCAGTCCTCCCCTTAAAAATGTGATTTCTTTCTTGCTTTCTTTTTTTTTCCACAGGAAAAAAAGGTAGGTACTATAAATAAAGCCTATCCTAGAAACAACACAGAAATGGCTTTTTATGGAATACTGTCACATTTAAAATGCAGTAACAGCTCGGAGACAGGAACAGACAACCTTCTGCAAATACCCTCAAAGTTGGAAAACTCTCTTCCAACAGAGAGCCGTGCAAAGCACATGGCTTTGCGGTGGGGAGGGGGGGATATATTTATCCAACCCCTTGTTTGGAGACTATTTTGGTCCACAATAGGAGCAAATGATGCAGCGCACATGAATTGTATTTAATCCATTTCAGAGTTTTGACAGAGACATAAATCACTCCCTGCTCTTTTCCGTTCCCTTTAGTCTCCTGTAGATAACTGCCCTATATCTTTTGAACTTTGTTCTGGCTGTTTTGTTGGAAAACAAACGCTAATGCTGGATTAAACGTTTCAGGTAGAGCGATCTTCTGATTTCAGGAAAATAGTGTTAATAAGAAGCTTTGATGTTGTTTTACTTTCAGACTGTATGCCTTAAGGCGGAAAAACGCATAAAGGTAGCTGGGAAAGCAAATTGCCAGAAGCGAAAAACACCCTCCCTTTCAAAATATTGTAAGTACTCCACTTCTGCACATCAAACTGCTCCTATGCAGAACAGCACTCGTCAGGTTTGAGCTTTCTTCTCCTTTACAAATAGTGTCCTTTCAGGGCACTTCAGATGATGTGTAGAGGTGCCAGAATTACCAGTTGGTAATAGGACTGAAGATTAGAAGGGAAAATGCAAATGATTCATTAAAACAGACTATCCCCTCCTCCTCCCCCTTAAGTATATAAAAATACTTTGGGGGGGGTGGGAAGCAAAACTCTGTAGATTTCCAATGAGGAGCAAACCCTCTGAAATTCTTTAAGGCTATAGACCAAGAATTGGGAGATCTCCATCCATTTACGTAGACGGCAATAAAAGTTTTACATGCAATGATTTTGGGGTGTTAACTAGCTATTCCGCCAACATCCGTGCCCCTTTCTCTTCGTGGTCTCCCAGCACATTAGTATAACCGTTCCCTTTCACACCATCTATGCAGTCTGCATAATAGAAGTCTCTAATTTTTTTTTAGGAAATTAAAGCTGGAGGTGGCCACCCTCGAAAGCAGTCTCCAAAGCTGCACCGTATCTGAATGCTAGTCAGAGCCCCTGCCTTGCAGCAGGTTAGCATTTGCAGAACCACCACAGCAGCCTTTTTTTCTTTTCCATCCTGCGGTTCGGTTTCAGCGAAATGCAGCTTGCCTCTCCTTTCCCAGCACTGCTTTAATAAAGTCACACAAGTGATTGAAATTAACATAAATCATTATTAGTTATTAGGATTTGCTCTAAATTACTCTGTGAATATAACACCAAACCCCATCTGCCACTCCTGCTCTAGCAGCAATAGATTGCAGATAAAATAAATGTCCTTACCCCATTAGAATGTTCCTGTCTCTGTAGCCAAAAGCCAAACAAAAGCAATAAATACAGAGCTTTTTTCTCTCCACTATTCAGCTGTGACTGTTTTCATCAGCCCTTCCTCTAGAAAAGCTCGATAGCTGCCTGAAAATATTGCATTTTATATCACCAAAGGGCGATTAATATTGCATTAACTGTATTTAACATTTTTTAAGCGCGAGTAATCTGAAATGAGTAAGTTTCTGTTACTAAATACAGGGGATGTCAGAACTGGTGAAAACAGCTTAAAATATCTGTATAAACAGATTATTTGTTTCATACTTTGTATTTTTATAATGTTATGGTATAGTGTGCTCTGTTTGAAGTAGAAGAAGCCATGCTAATGGTCTGTTTAAAGTATTCTGACACTGTCTGGAGACATCCAAGTCTCTGCCTTCATTAAATGTTTATTGTCAACACTTCAGTGAAAAAAAAGTCTTGTGTAAGTGAATTTCCACTGCTGGATGCTGTCAACACTTTGTTTTATTCTGATCCGTGCGTACAAAAGTTTGTATACATTATGCTGAAGTGAAGAGAGGCAGAGATTTAGAGAGCTGTAATTAGTTACCAAACAAACTTTGGTTAGTAATTCGGTTTACATAATGACCGTAATCAAGGACCAAGTTATGTGTATAGGCACCTTGTCTTCTTCTAAGCTGCCGTGTACAAAGATGCGTTCGTGTTGACATGATACCCCCTCGTCAAGAAACAGCTTTTTAAAATCATTTGAGCTCTAGCTCAGACCTTTTAGCAGGCTTGCTTTCATGCGGGCTCTGTGTGTGTGTGTGTGTGTGTGTGTGTGTGTGTGTGTCTACCCCTCTCTGCCTCTATGTAGACATCTGCAGCCGTGTTCTCCTGTCTGAAGTATAGTGCTTGTCAGCATTTCCACTACTGAACCTTTATTTTCGGCTTAGTGCTCGGGCAGGAGGGTCGCTCAGCATCAGTAAGAAACTGGTTTTTGAAATGACTCTGACTTGCCTGCAAAAATCACTTCGGACCTGCCACTTATCTACTGCCCGTCGATAAGCTATTTACCAAAGTTAGTTTAGACCAGGTTGCCCACACGTGTATGTAAGCAAGCAAATTTTATGACAAAGGGGTTTTTTAAGTCACCTTGGAACAAAAAATGATTGGAAACAGGGCATTTCCTTGATCCGTCTTAGTGATTTTTTGGGGGTCCTGGGACGGGACAAGGATGTTTAAAACGACGTTTCCAAAGGGACTAAAGTGTGTCATAAGGATGCCGAGAACTGGACAATAGGCGTAGCGTAGCATTTTATTTTTGCATAGGCAAATACCCCTTGACAGGACTCGGGCATTACAAACTCTTCTGCAGGGATCTGCAGTTGAAATGTCGAGAAGTTCGCGTGGACACAATAGGCTGCAGGAAACCATGAAGGTCCAGCGCGTCAGTAATCCACGGATTAAGATTCTCCCAAAGACTGCCTGGCCTCAATAGACGGGAGAGGGTGCGGCAGGCCCCTGAGCCTGCCGGCAAGCTGCTGAGCGCTCTAAGAGTGACTCCCGTCCACTTCTAAGGGGTGCAGGGTTGGGGGAGAAAAGGGGTTGTTCCTTGTCTCTCTCTTCTGCCTTTCCGCAAGCAAGAAAGCAGGAAACTAAAACTCCAAGTCGTGGTAAAGCAAGGCTAAAGACTTACTTAAACCATCACGAGCAACGCGATTGAATTAAAGGCAGGAAGACAGCCATACTTAGTGGCCTGCGAGGACCAAATGCGTCCCCGGTGCAATTCCACCCACTTGGCCGGGGTTACCCAGCAATCGGCTTTCGCTCCTCTTTGCCTTGGAGGCAGGAGCTCCCCCGCGGCGCCCGAGCACAAAGGACAAGGGGAGGTGGATGGAGCGGGGCACTGACTTGGGATGTGTAACATCTCTATGCGGACACCGGCCTGATGCCCCCACAGGGTGGGCTGGGGACACCCCCTCCGATCGCGGACGCGGCCAGCCCTTTGTGTCCGCACCCTGCATTGTGCGCTCGCCTGGAAGGAGCACTGGGGGATCCCCGTTGCTGGTTTGCTCCGTCCAGTGTGAATAAAGCGAGCTCTGGACTTGGATTCACGTTACCGCTTGGACTTCCCAAATTTTTTGTCGCCTTCCAGAGACTCCAGTGCTGGCCTTCCCAAAGCGGATCAAACCCGGGTGCAGATCCCCTCCCATCCTGCGCGCGCGCGCACACACACACACTCACACGCACGCGAACACGCACCCGCTCTCCTTCTGCACACCCGGCCCGGTTCACTTTGTCGGGTTTTCCAAAGGAAAAAAAACACCTATTTTCCAAAAGCAAGGGGCTTCCCCCTCCCCCCCAACTTCCCGTGCAGCACGCCTCCCATCAAGCTGTCTTGACAACAATTACTAAAGTTTTTAATTAGCCTCTTGTTATAATTCATTTTATTAATTTTCCAAATCTCAGCCCATGAATTATTCACGGCCGGCTCTGTAATTGTATTTGCAGCAAGCCTTCGGAAGCGCACGTGATCGAGAGCTGCTCTGAAGAACCAGGGATCCCTGGCATAGGCCCCATTTGTAGTGAGGAGGAAAAGGACCGGCCTAGGCAGCAGCGAGGTCTAATATTTTATTAACTGTTAAATAACATCATTACTGATAAGGATGTGCTTGTCTCGCAGGTGGAAATAGGGTCCCAGGCGAATTGGAATTCTGCTGCTGAGATTTTAAAATCAATTAAGCTGTTCTCTTCTTATTCTTCACCCCCATCCCCCCTTTCTGAAGCAGCGGGTAAATATAATCAAGCTTTTACATATATATAAAAAAGACATCGGCTGCACAAGCAAGACATAAATAACTGGAGGGGTTTCAAGTCGTTTGGGAAAAGCCGGGATAACGCAGCGCAGTGGCAGCAGCACCTAGATGCGATCGAGTCCGGCAGAATTAAAATAATGATCTTTGGACAGACGTGTCGCTGTTTGGAGGAGGGGGGGGGGCCATGCGGGGAGGAATATGAACCATAAAACCTCTGCTCTAGAACACTTCAGCCTCTTTCCTGGGAGCCTTTTACTTGTTGAACCAGGACCAAATTAGTCTTAATATCACAGGAGAGTAAAAATCAATACGATCGTGGCAGTGGGTGTCTATTATTCATTTATGATGGGCTAATCTAAGTCGAAAGCAATTGGAGAACAAGTGTTAAACAGAAATTCCGCAAGTCAGGCTAGGTCTGAAGGACCCTGGCTCGGAAATCAGGGCAGGAAAATAAATACAGTAATAAATAAAACCTCGACAAGATGCATCAAATGTAGTAGGGAGAAAGTGAAATTGACGAGAAATGGAGGGACAAACAGGAATCAAATGTAGGGCGAAAATGAAATTGACGAGAAACTGACGAACAGGAGGGAAGCTGAGAAGGCGGTAGATCGTAGATTCAGCCATGGACCCGCAACTTTACCCACCACTGGCTATTTTTAATAGGACAAGAAGAATCATACTAAACGGCTGGCATTGAACTCATATTCCTTTGCTCAGGCAATTACTTATTTCATTACAATATACAGGAATTAATTGTCCCTCTTTTTATGAAGAAAAAGTTTATGCCGTTCTGGTGTGACCTGCTTCTGCACCCTCATTTCTTTTCCTGAGTTTTTTTTCTTTTTCTTTTCTTTTCTTTTTTCTTGTTTGGCCAATGAGCCGTTTATAAAGGCTCCGATACATCCAACAGAAAGCAGAGCCTTCCGGTTTTGCACAGTTTCCTACCATCAAAAATAGGAAACTCTGCAAAGCGTTGAGTTTTTTTTCAGGAGCTGTTTTATTAACGTAGTATTTTCTTTGTACTTGGTAAGGGCTGGATTGAACACAAAACAAACTTCTTCACTTTTCAGTACATACATCGGTCATCAGTTATTGTATAATACAAGTGTGTTCTCGCCTGTAACATTTTCAGTTTGGGGGGCAGATTAAAAAGAAAAACAACCTTTGTAATTTATTTTATTTGCTCATTCCTGGCTCTCCAAAAATGATATCCGGTAATACTTTTCTATAAAATAATATTTTTTACAAATGTATTTATTAAAAATTCTGATGACATTTCAAGTTAACAACAACAGAAACAAGTTAAGTTCCGGTGGACGAGATCTATTCTTTTAAAAATACCTTTAGTGCTTTTTTTTAACATCAACAGTTGTTTAAAATCACAGCTTTTTTAACGTATTATTCTTTTCCGAACATCACGTAAGTGTCTTGATTCACAGATTTACCGGCGAAATTAAAAAGATTTGGCTAAAATATGTCTACAAAAGAAAGAATCCCAGCTATGAAGTAACTTTTTACATTTGGCATCCCATCTAATCACAGGTCATCAGAAAATAGAAGGAGGTTCTTTGAACACTTGAAGCAGTAGGTGGCATCCTATACGTTCCTAATGAACAATTGCATTTACAACAGAAGGAGAGATCAGTTTATGATTTTTATATTTATTAACCCAAAATAAAAATAAAGTATTTCGTTACATAAGTAAGTGCAATTAGGCCAGTCAGAACAACATATAAACCTGAAACCACCCAAGCTTTTTTTTTCTTTATACATATTTTGTAGGTGCATAATCCTTTCCAGCAAACTGAAAAGAAATACTTCAGAAGTCCTTTTTTCCCTTAATTTTACTTTGACTTATATTTTCTGCAGTTATAGAATAAACTTCAAGAAACACACGCAGCTAATATATAGTTAATTTTATTCGGAGCACCGATTTTTTCACATAAGAGCTATCTCAAAGTAATGATTTCTGAATTTAGCAGAAAAATACATCTCTCACTATTTTTTGGTAGAATTAGTCTCATTTGTCTAACGGCTATATCTGGAATTTGTCAGCCGTGCCCCAGAAATAAATTTTAAAAGAATGCACCTAATAATAATAAATAATAATAATAATAAACTATTCTGTTCTCATGTTTGCTTTATTTGTAAGTGTGCTGGGACGCATCTCCCTGTTGTATTTTGGCGTACAGAAATATTTCTGATAGAAATAAAAGTAATATAGGAAAGACACAACCAAGGAGAAAAGCTCAGCAAACATACATGGACAGGTAGATAATTCAGTGAGACATTTCAGGAACCACACGTGGTTGCAGTTTGTAACCATTTTGTGTGTGTGTGTGTGTGTGTGTGCATTAAAGAAAATATTTACAATCCTCTTCCTTTTTTTTTTTCCCTTTTAAATCTAAGTACAAGAACGTGACAAGAAATGTGTGTGTTTTCGGTGAAAACAGGCAGTAAACTGTGAAATTACACCATCCACAAAAGGTTCTACCAGAAGCTAGTCTATTTAGTGCTCAGTTTCAAATGCATAGAATGTTTGCGCTGCAAACAATGATGCAGAAAATAAATCAATCCTCAAATAAATATATAAATAATATCGAGACCTTATCACGGATCTTTCTGTGCCTTCTTCCCTCTTCCCCCCCCCCCCAACTCAGGCCAGGCATAATTTCAGTCTTTTGTTTGTTTTGTTTTGTTTTGTTTTTTAACAGCAGGGTACGTCCTTCCCACAAACGCCTTGTTAGGAAAACCACTTGCCATCACTCCATAGCCCAGACCCAGTGAATGTCTTTTGCACACCGCTAGTGTGTTATCTAACGATCTCAGACCAACTCTTTATTTTAGTTTTATCCTCCCCCCCCCCCGATCCGCTAGACATAATGCACCTTGATGACAATGATGATGATGGTGATGGTGATGATGATGGAATAGCATCTTTGTTTTCCAATTTGGGAGACTGTGATAGTGCAAATTTAACCAACCCACCAAAAAAAATTCCTCTACCTAACGTTTATTATTTACAATAAACGATTTGGAAACCCAAAGGTCCTTTTTGTTTTCTTCAGCATGCAGACCCTCCGAAAGAAATGGCCTTTGCCAACCCTGCCTCTTGCACGCTGGGGTCTGCGTTGGCTTGCTCGCTGAAACAAACCCTGCTACTAACAGGACCCTCGAGCACCGCCATCCTCTGAACCTCTCCGGCAGATCTGGTAGGGATGGCAGAGGGGAAGGGCACGCTTAACCCTGAGACTTCATGAATCAGAGCGTTATTTTCTTCCGTCGCTAACAGGGGAGCGGAGCAGCGCCTCGCGTCTCTATCTATCTAGCCGGAGCTCTGCAGAGAGACAGGGAGAGACAAGAGCTCTCCATCCAGCCGCAGAGACACAATCGCAACCCACACGCAGGAAGGAAGGGACAGAAACAAAGGGGGCGATGAAGTAACTTTGCGACAGGGATAGCTCGCTCCCCAAATGGTTGTTCCCCAGCTGATGAAGCGTAGGAAGATTTCCCAGAGTAGCAAGCCTGTGGCTGGGCACGGAAAGTCCTGCCCTGCCTTTAGCTGGAGGGTGGGGAGTGGGGATGGGGGGGAACAAGGAGCAGAGTCTCATCTCTCCCGGGGCATCCACACCTAAGTGGGCCGGAGGTCTTGGCGGAGCCCACCCCCACCCCCACACAGAGAAGAACCATTAGGAAGCCTCAAGAAAAAAACATATTTTAAAAGCAAAAACCCAAAAAAACTAAATCCGAAAGAAAAAACAAAACACCCAGAGACCAACCAACCACCTTTAGCATCACCACCAAGAGTTTCACCTCCTGGCTGTTGCTCGGTTTGGTTTTGTTCCCTGTACAGCTGGGAGTGACTTGGTTCTCTTTGCATGGACTCGCTCGGGAGCTTTGTGTGTGTGTCTATGCTGCAGTCGTCCCTTCTCTTTCTCTCTCTTTCCCTGGAAGGGGAGGATCAGGCTGCGCAGCGACCCCCCACCCCCGCACCCCCATGGAATGAAGGGACACCATTACATATGGGGGAAAAGCTGGAGGGGATCAGGAAGATTCCA
>NW_017728906.1:125177493-125219199 GCF_001723895.1 Crocodylus porosus | reverse complement strand
GGATCAGGGGTTGAGAGAGGGGGGTCGAGGGGCGAGAGAGGGGGGATCAAAGGGTGAGAGGGGAGTATAAGAGAACGAGGGGGGTCAAGAGGCGAGAGAGGGGGATCAGGGGCGAGAGAGGGGGATCAAGGGGCGGGAGGACGGCATCGGGCAGAGAGGAAGGCAAGGGGAGGGAGAAGAAGAAAGGGCTCCGTCACTCTGGGCCGGGAGCGGCGGGACCCGCGGCCCGGGCGGGCTGGCGGAGGCCGAGCCGGCGCCGGGAGAGGAGCGGGGGAGCCTCGTGCGAGCGCGGCTCTCGGGGAAGATCAGAGGCGCTCAGATGATCACCGAGGCGGACATGAAAAAAACATGAAGCGCCGCTTGTCAGGACGTGCCTCGCAGCGGCTTCTTTTTTTTCCTCCCCGGAAGGCACCTCCACAGACACGCCGCGCCCGGGCGAGGGGGAGCCGGGGAGAGAGGGGCTGAGACGCACACAGACACACACGCACACAGAGGGGCCGGGGGCAGCGCTCAGCACCCGCCCTTGCCTTACCGGTGGAGTTGGCAGGCATGCTCTCCTTATTGCTTCCGAGCTGGAGTGCAGCGAGGGGTACTTGTGCTCAGGTAGGGTGGGATGCATGGCAAAATGCGGCTGTTTGCTGTTCATGGACATCATCTTGCAGGCTGGGCATGTAAATCCACAAACACTCCTAAAGTGAGGGCAAAAGTGCCGGCCGGGCGCTGTCCTCCTGCCTGGGGGAAGCCGCGGGAGCAGGGGCAGCGGCGGATGCGGCCGGCGGGGCTGGGAGCTCCCTCGGACCAGCCTCTCCCTCCAGCCTCCCGGTCTCACTCCTCTGTCTGCTCTACCCCAGCGCCGGGCTGAGATGCGCTCTGCTTACACCTGAGCCCCACATCTCGTGGCTTACAGGCGGGCAGGCTCTCGCGAGAGCTTGGGGCTCCGGCTTTGATAGACATCAGCTGTCCCCCCCCCTTCCTCCTCCTCCTCCCCCCCGCTCCCCCCCTCCCCTCTCCGCCTTGTTGCATCTCCCGGAGCACTCGCCCGTCGAGCCGGGGCCGGGAGCTGGAGAGCGGCTTCTCTGATGCCCACCAGGCAGGTGCTACACCTGTAGCTGCTACACATGCGCACTGCACGCTTTGCCAGCCCCCCACAGGCACCCACCCCATAGGTGTGTAGAGTGTGTGCCCGTGGACACACGTGTGCACAGAGCTGGTGGCAGGTGGAGATCACCAGGGATCCTGGATTTCTCTGACAAAAAAAAATCCCTAATTTTCTGTTTGAAAAAAGGAACCCACACCCCACTTTTTCCCATGATTAAAATGAAACACCGCTATATATATGTGTGTGTGTATATATATATATATATGCATATGTGTGTGTGTGTATGTATATATGTGTATATGTATATCTATGTGTATATGTACATACGCACACATATATATGTATGTACACACATATTTCACACACATAAATACGCACACACACACATATATGCATGCATGCATGCATACATCCATCTGTCTGTCTGTCTGTCTGTCTGTCTCTCTCTCTCTCACTCTTTCCCTGGAGATCACTAGATTTGTCCGCACAATAAATTCATGGTCATCTTTTTGGCTACCCCCCGGTTATTGTTGAAGAATACAATGAAAAATGAATTCACACCTATTGTCTCCCACGGCCTCTGATCCTCACTGCCACGCATTTGCATTTCCACAGCCCTGCATTCTGCATCTTGGCTTCTGTTCCATCCAGGAGAACACACAACACCCGCAGACTCTCCCTGTGCTTGAAGAAGGGTGCTTGTGCCCGCAGGCTTGCAAAGAACAATGTTCCCAACTCTTTAGTTGGTCTAATGAAAGAGATGGCATTTACCCAAAAAACCTTGTATGTGAAAAATTAACTGTATACAGTGTGTCTATAGGGGTGTGCTGGACAAGTGAGGTCTTATATTTGGACAAGACGGGGCACATCCACCCGTCAGCATTTAAAAGAGCAGGCTTGTGCAGAAGGAGCTTTCTTTCCCACTCTGCTCCTCAGAGAGACAAACGTGTATACCCCCTCTAAGTATCCCGGCAGAGAGAAAGATGGTTGTCTGTGCTGAGGACTCTCCACACAGAAAGTGACATTTCAGCGTGAGCCTCTTACCTCCAAGAATTATAAATAGGCTCCTTGAGAATAATCACTGTGACAGACGTTGCTTGAAAGCAGGCAGGGTCTATTGATTTCCATATAATTTCATTCCCAGCCACCCCCCACGTTTAGTTTTGGTGATGATATTATTGTGTCAGGCACCACGAGCGACATCCACTTAGCCTACAAGGAGCATGTGCTTTCTACATGGAAAACGCTGTCGAAATGAAATGGTGTGCTTCCTATATACATTCTTCTTTAATCCTGCTTTTCCCGCCGACATGATTTGAAACACAAAATAGCCACGGAAAGTGTGTGTGCATGTAGGGATGTGTATGTATATGCGGACATGCATACATACATGCATACACACACACACACATACATATAGATGTATACATGCATGTATATATGCATGTATGCATGTATGCATATATATGCACACATACATATATACATATACGTATCCATCTGTCTCTATATATACACACTTAGCTGTTGGTGTATATATATACACACGCACGTGCATATATACATATACACACATATATATACATATAGATGCATGTATATATTTATATGTATGTGCGTGCGTATGTATGTGTGTATATATATATAGATAAGTGTGTATACTTCTATATGTGTGTGTATATATGTGTCTATATGTGTGTGTATATATGCATATATATACACATGCATACACACACGTGTATATTAAAGTGTGTATTTTTGGTACTTTTGGGTAGTAAGACCTCAATGAAACTAACTTGAATGCCCTTTTCATACAGTTTCAGAAGAAAAGTCAAGGAAGAGGAGACTGGAAAATAATGTCGCTGCGATTTGTTTTGCTTTTCTTCTTGTCTACGGTTTCCTCTGTGACTTTTTTAACTTCTGCATTTCAGTGAAAAGGCCGTGAAGACGCAAACAGAATGAGTCACACCCCTTCTATTGGATAATAATTTGGGGCTGTGGCCCGATCGCTTTTCGAGTGCAAGTCTCACTGTGCAGTTGGTGTAGCTGAAACTACTGACTGCAAAACCTTTTAATTAATCAGCCTGCTAATTTGCCTGGAGGCGCGGGGGGGGGGGGGTAGTGGTTAATCTGAATTTCCCAGGGACCAGAGCAGGTGAATCCCAGTGCGGGAGACACTCCATTGCTACCCCTAGGTGATTGCCCAGATGTTACTACATTTGCTGCAGCAGTGTTACTGAAAAACACCAGGAAAAAAGCAGCAGGCGGGTTAAACCGCTCTGCCTTGGGTCATCTTTAAGAGGTTAGGGACATTTCTCTTTCTCCTGAACTGAGATGCATTCATATCCCTCTATCCACGCACATCAGCACGGGCATAGGCAGAGCCGCATACTAAAATTCCAGGTAAAGTCCCCATTTGTCATCATAAGCCTTTCCCCAGTTTCTCATCCAGCCGGGGAGGAAAGAAGGGAGGACGTTCATTACTTGTGCGAGAGGGAGCCGGGTCTTCATCCATTATTGTGTCCCTTGGGATTGCTGAATGCAACTTGATCTCGGAGGGCACGGGAGGGATAAACTGTAGTCTGAAAGATGCTGGTTTGAAAGCGGGGGCACCTCACTGCTTATCGAAACAGCTGGCTAAGAGCAACAGCACAGGGACACTAGTTTTTGGAGGTGCCATGCTTTGGAGGTGATGGTTTGGCAAGATGAGCTCTGAAATCAGCAGCTGCTGGAAAGGGGGTGCTCCAGCGCGATGCAAAACAGCGCACTTGCCTGACTCCCGGCAGGCACCGAAGAGTCATCCCATCAGAGACACGAGGGCATTCCTCCCCGGGGCTGCGGAGGGACAGGTTCCGCGCTGGGGAAGCGGGCTTGCTACCAGCAGAAAGCCTGGCAACATTTATTTCTCGGCTCTGACCAGCAACCGCAGTAACAATGAGTTATGTCACGGGCTTGGATTTGGTCCTTCCTACCAGGCCACTCGGGGGCTGGACAGCTAATGACAAGCGGATCAGTCACCAGGCGTCCATCACAACTGGTAGAGGAGGCTGATCAACTGCAGTGGACATCTCTGAGCGAGGAAAGGAGTGGATGGGGGCTGAGGGGTGTGTGTGTGTGTGTGTGTGAGAGAGAGAGAGAGAGAGCCCAGGCACCACTGTGCCTTTTTTGGCTACACATCCCTGAGCCTGCCCTTGTCCTCCCGGGCGGCTGGGCTCCTGAACTGAGAGCTTTAACTTTTCACCCCTACTGACCTTTGGAGCACTGGACATTAGGCCTTTGCTGCCATTAATCAGCCCACCCTGGGGAGCAGAGCCATACGGTGCTAATTACATCGCTTCCAGAGGGTTCCTGCATGTCCTTTAGGCCAAAGCGTGTCCCAGCCTCAGCACGAACCAGTTACGCCTCTTAACCCCTGCACACTTTGAAGACAGCCTTAGCCCAGCCTGCCACGCTAAGGCGGACAAGAGGTGCTGATTTAGAAATGGTTGTGCCCTCGTGGGCTAGTTCCTTTATCCCTACATCTTCTTATTCGCTTCTTTCCCTTCCTTCTAAGCCCGTGACACTTCCCCCCTCCAAATGCTTCCCCACTCCCCATTAGACTCAGAGCACTCCTGGGACTATCAGCCGTCCCCCAGCCCTTCACAACCGCTCTTCCCTCCACCCCCGCACTCCCAAAACATCTGTTTTAAGCCGCTGGGTGTCTGTTGCCTCTGTACCAGCTCCTTCTGGAAACTTAGCAATCTAGTAGAAGCGGGGCGAAAGGGTGCCTCACTCCCTGCTAGTTTTCTCAGCCCGGGAAGCACCAGGGGCTGAGCTTTTAACGCACCTGGCTGTAGCTGTAGCTGTACCTGCCTGCACTACTGGCTGCGGACAGCTCAATTACGTTTTGTTGTGTCAACTGGGGAGGGCTGGGGGTCACACATGTTGGGGTTGGGGGGTGCCATGAGAACGGGACGCAGACGCTCTCTCTCCTGTGTTTCAGCACCGGTTGGGCTGGACAGTTCCCCAACTCCTCCTGACACTCGGCCGCTCCTGCTTCCTCCCTTCCCTCAGGTTTGACTGATGCAGAACTGGAAAAGCTCATCGCACTGGAGACAGATGTCCCTGCCCGCTGCTGTCCACACTGCAAACAGGGGTTGGGATCACTTTCCTGCGGCTTCTTGCTCTTGCCTCCTGGGTTATTATAGCCTTGGAGCTGTGACACACCGGGCTCGGTTGAAAACTTCGAGTCAAGTGTGCCTCTTCCAGGTGTCTCTTTGACAGATGCTAATAGAGAAGCGGGTAGGGAGAAGAGTATAGATAGCGTCTCTCTGACAAATGCTAATGGAGAGGATAGACAGGCTCTTTTCTACGGGGTTTAGTCTGGAGAACTATTTTGGGTCTCCCTGCCATGTCTGGTATGGTAATATAACAAATGGGGATAGAAAAAGCTAAACCAAGGAGCCCTTTGGACACTTTTCTGAGATGAGGAGGAGGTGACATTTCAGAGGGATCCTCGTCTGCAGCACTCTCTTCTCTCTCGAAGAGGCTCAGACCCCTTGGAAAGCAAAGCAAGCCCATTACGGCTCTGATCCTGCCCCCATTACAATCAATGGTAGAGGGGGCGGGGAGAGACCAATACTTTCAATGGGAGCAGCAACCAGGCGACTGTGTAGCATTGCACTTCAGATACCATCACCCCGCTTTTGATGGCTTTGGTGAGAAAAAGCCCCGGCGTGGAGTGGTTGATCAGTCCACAGTGCGCCTCTTTTTCTCCTTCCTTTCCCAATTGCTCTGATAGAGACACCCGTGCAGCCTCAGGCTACGCCTGCGAATACACACACCTAGCCACAGTCCTAGTCTGAATATCTCCCGGGCCTGGTAATACATTTTATTTCATTTTAATACCTGCTGTTATTCCTCTTCCTAGTGGGTACTTCTAGTGTCATGAATACTGATAGCAATAAACTTGCAAGCTTGGAGGGTCGACTTCACCGGCGATCCCATGCTGTAGCTCTACTTTTATGGGCCAACACGCTCAATAAAACGAGTGAGGCACATCCATAAAATGCATGTACTTGTCTCCAGCAGTTTTCTGCTCTTGCAAATGTAAGGAATAGGCACACTTCCTTAACTGACTGAATCGCGGACCTGGAGAAAGTCATAAAGCACCCCGCCCTTTCCCCCGAGTAAAACGATTTATAAATTAATGACTGTAACCCACTGCATTTGATTTCCCTTCTTTAGCATTCCCAAAAGATGGATGTAGTCGAGCCCGGGCTATTAAGCACTAATGTCTGATCATACTTTGCTATATATTCTGACTTTTCAGCAACAGCAACAACAACAAAATCACTCCGGGGTTGATAGAACAACCCACGCGAGCCTGAGATATATTTAGATTTCAAGGAGGATGCTTGATTCGCTTGCCTGTGCCCTCCCCTAAAATTTCCCCAAGTGGTGGTGGTAGCACTCGAAGAAAACCTCCGGTTTATATGTTCTTTGGTAAAGTTCAGGGAAAGTCAATATCCCATTTAGTGGAAAAGCGATTCTCCCTTTAGATGAGAAAACCAGCCTACCTCCGAGAAAGAGTAAACAAATCCCCAGGGCGAATGCACAAAAAGTATTTTCATAGAAAGAAAGAATGAAAGAGTGAAAGAAAGAGAGTGAGAAAGGAAGAGAGAGAGAGAGAGAACCAACCCACCCCAGGGTGAATGTACAAAAAGTATTTTCAAAGAAAGCAAGCAAGCAAACTACCCTCCTGCATGAACGCACAAAAAGTAAATTGAGAGAAAGAGAGAAAAACCCCAGCGTGAATGCACAAAAAGTATTTTCACAGGAAGAAAGAGTGAGTGAGAGAAAGAAAGAAAACCAACCCACACCAGGGTGAATGCACAAGAAGTATTTTCAGAGAGAGAGAAAGAAAGAAAGAAAGAAAAGCCCTAGGGTAAATGCACAAAAAGTATTTTCATGTCCTAATGAGGACTTTCCTTACATCAGCAAAGCCCTGCTAATTACGGATGGACACGCTGCAATAATTGCTTTTGCAGCCAAAGTGTAGAATGTTGTCATATTAAAAATTGAAGCCCTTGATTGCGGTGGAGGTCCCAAGGCGAGCTGGGACGTCCCCTCTCTCAGGGAAACCAAGAGGCTGGAGGAGCCAGCTAGCTCCAGGGCCAGGGCACCAGACTGCGGGTCTAGCTATTCCTGCTTTCAAAAGAAGTTTCTTCTGATTTTTCTGGGCTGTAAAGGGACATCTAGTTGCTAAAAAAGCGAATTCGGAGGTGCCTCCAACACAACAGCCCCCAGCTCCTGTTTCATTTCAATACCCATTTAACCCCCATCGATAGAAGTATTGAGGGTTTCCAATGGGGGCGTGAAACAGGCAAAGGATCAGGAGCTGCCTTCACTTAGACTGCTCTCTTGGGTCTGTGAGCTGCAACCCACTCCCCTTTTTGGCACAGGAAGCTTGTGTAAAGGTGGGGGGAGGAGGTGTGTGTGTGTAAGGGGGGAGGGTCTCGCAGGGGCTGGGGAGGAGGTTGATCCCTTGCTCAATCTAACCTCACTCTGAGATCTGCTCTGTTGCCAAAAAAACCAGAGCACAGCGCCCTGCTTCCTCCTCCCCCCCCCCCCTTCTTCCTCGAACAAATCAAAGCACGTTCCGAGGGGCTGGGAAATAGTTGCCTTGTCATGTAACACATTGCCCTGATTTATTATAAAATTTTAACGAAATCATGCATATTTTAACAGCCTTTAATCACTGCATGAAAATTTAATTCATGAACTGTAGCGCGTTTAAATAAATGAAGTGTTAATTCATTAGGATTAATTAATTTGTTAAAGGATTGTGTGCAAGGTTAAGGTGGAAGAAAAACTCTTTGTTAGTTGTGTATCTTAATCACCAGGTTTGGTGAACGGTTACACACATACACACACGCACACTCTGCTGATCGGGAGGCTGGGAATGGGTGGGTAGAGGGCAAGGAGGAAGTCCTTAGAGGCACAGCAGAGGAGGAAGAGCTGAGTGTATTGCAAACACAGGGGAAAAGGTACCAGCTTCCCACCTAAACCTAGCCACCCTCTGATCTAAACTTCATTTCCTGACCTTGACCTAGAGAATAAAGGAACCCTTTCTCATGCAGATGTGCAGACAAGAGCTAGAATCCACTCCAGAATAGTCCAGGGCTAAGATAAGTGGTGTGTGTGTGTGTGTGTGTGGGGGGGGGGGGGTGTACAACCTCATACCAAAATGAAAAGCTGCTTCTTGATTCAGCCCAAATGTTGCAGTTTCAAATGAAAGGGAGAGCTAAACCTCAGAGCCAGCAGTAGGCAAAGAGAAACTGAACATCTGTGAACCAACTCCAAGGCTTCCTTCCTGTTATTCTGGATCCACATTTTAAAAGGGAACTTGGTAAAGTTATAATTAGACAGGGTTTAATGATGTCAGTAGAAAATATTTTCAAGGCTGTCCTCCTTACAAAACTAAGGGTATTTTCTTTCTTTCCTTCCTTCTTTTGGGTAGGATTATACAAATAGTCTGGACCAAAGCCCAACCTGAATTAACTCCTCTCAGTTTAGTATAGATGCTGCTCATCATGTAAAAAGCAAGCAGACTATCCTGACTTTCTTAGGGCATTAAGTTAATTATAATTGACATTTATAAGGCATCTGTATCTCTCACACCCTGCTTTTAACAGGGTACAGCAATGTAGTGTCTGTATGCCAAGGTGGCTTAGGCTGCTGGTCTCATGCAAATACTCAAGTATAACAGCTATGTAGCATGAGAGCAAAGCCATCTGTGATGGAGCACTGAAAATTTTCAGATACCCTAACCTTCATTAACTTTCCAATCTGTTCTCAGCCACCCCATCTCCAGCCTCTCGCCATTCCACCAGCTGCCCCTTTCCTTTCCCTTTGGTCAATAAAGCTATTTGAAGAGCTGCATGTAAATCATATTCAACTGAAGGGCTTGATGCAAAGGCCACAACAGTAAAGCAATGTCGAGGCAGGTTAAGCCACTGTGGTACACGCGTTTTACAGGCCACAGAGGTTAACTCTATGCCCACAACTACTGAGTAGGCCAGAGCTGGAACCTTACCACTTGTTTGCATTAGAATCACAGCCCTATACCTTGTAACTGGACAGCAGATTCAGTCCCTGTGCAAGGAGTTGGATTATGTCATTTTTAGGGTCTCTCCAAACCCTGCAGTTCTGTGCATTTAGGTCACTCGTAGTATGCCTCAAAACTCTGCATCCACCTCTTGCATGATCTTATTAAATACACTGCAAAAAGAACTAGTATTTTTACAAGATATTGTGTGCTGCATTTCCAACCCTGTTGAGAAGACATGGTTTAAGGACTCCCTCCAACAGCTGCCCCATGCTTTGCATTTGAATGAAAATTTAAAGTTAACTTGATTAGTAAGAGCATCTTATTTGGCAAGCACAGCACCTCCAGAAAAAAATAGAGTTGAAGAAGAGACTAGTTGGTAATAAGGTAGATAAACTTTGGTAGCAACCCAGTGCCCTTAAAAAATTGAGCATGTGCAACTTTATTATACAATTAAAAACAAAAGTTCAGAGTTCAAAGCAGCATGGCCCTCCCAGGGGCTGAGCATGAAATAACGTTAGCAACAAAAAACCATTGTCAACAGAGATTGAAACATCCCCTTCATATCCCTCATGAGGTTACATATGTAGGACCAGCTATCCATCTTCCACCTTGCAGAGTGTCCGGCTTGATAATTTAGTATGGCACAAACTGGTTCCTGTTTTATTGCATGGTGAAGTGTCCAAATGCAAATATGAGATACTCTTGGACCAGAAAGTGGAAGAGTTGCAGAGTATCATTGGAACCCCTTCCCTCCTGCCCCCAAATGATGCCCCACACATGTCATATAGTTGAAGTGTGGAACTCATTGCCACAAGATGTTGTTGGGGAAGCTGATGGTTTAGCCCAGGGGCGAGCAATTATTTTGGGTGAAGGGCCACTTACTGAGTTTTGACAAGCCATCAAGGGCCACATGACAGGCAGCCCAGGGCAGATTAATACTAATTTTCTAAATTTTTTAGGGGCCTCACACGCCGGATAGAATGGCTTGGCGGGCCACATCTCACCCACCCTTGGTGTACCCAGATTCAAGAAGGAATTGGACAGATCTTTGGAGGAAAAGGTGCCTCAGTAGTTATTTAGAATGGGAGTTTCAGGTACAGCCTTTGAATCAGAACTTCCTAGACCTTAAATGCTGGGGACTGCAACTGGGGAGAATTTTTAAGGCCAACAACCGTGTTCACTCTCCCTTTTAGTATCTATTCCATCTTTGTGGGCATGTATAGATGTTCCCAGGACCCGCTCTATAGTCACACAGCTTACCTTAAGCACGATCAGATAGGGTCCCTGCACCCATTTGCTAGTTCCAAGAGTTGCATTGGGAATACAATTTAAGTTAGGGTTGGGGTGGGAGGGGGGGCCAGAAATGGTGCTACTGTGTCTACAGGGGAGATTTGGCAGGATTGCAGGGGGCTGGGGGGGGGGGAGGAGCTGTCAGAGGGCTAAAAATAGCTCCGGAGTAGGAAGAGGGGCAGCTTTGGGGATGGGACCAACAGCTGGACTTTTCCAGCCCTGGGGTGTACATGTTTGGTAGACTGGGCTAACTCATGAGGAGGTGCACTAAGCTAAATGCAGCTGGCCACTTTTGCCTGATTTAGCCTCCTTGAACATACATAGTTTGGCACTTAGACCAACATAACTCAAGTCAGGGCAATCGAAGTGTAACAGCTGCACATATCCTGTGCCTCACAGGGTATCAGGCAACAGGGACCTACAATGTGACCCAGTAAATGGCAGTTCTTATGAGCAGGGATTCTGGTTTTCTCCAACTAAAAGATGAAATAAATAAAAATTGTAAATTTTTGGATATACATTTGGGATTTTTTTCTTAAATCCTTATACCAGGATCCCTGTTTATGAGTTTGTGAGGTGGGAATGAAGGGGCATGAAAAGGAACATCAACCTAAACTCTATTTCTAGGTCCCTTCCGAACTGATGGCCCAAGTGGAGTGTGCTGCGGCTCCTTTAACTTTGCAAGTTACCCTGCATGCCCTGCCCCACCTTCAGATATGCCAATTCCATATCTGAGGGACCCCACTTACAGCTTACTCCCAAATAAGCAGGGAAATGAGAAACATGGTTTTAGGCATGGTGTTGTTCTTGCCTTCCTGCCAGTCTGCAGCAAGCAGCAGGGCCGCTGGGGCCCTTCGGCTAATCAGCACCAAGACAGCACCATATTTAAAACCACAGTTTTCGCCTCCTTGCCAATCAGGAGTGAGCTACAAGTGGGGCCCTTCTACCAAATCAGCAGCGGGGGCACACATGGGGGAACCTGCAAGATTAAAGGACCCACAGCATATGTCACTTCTGTCATGAATTCTGCCCCACCTATTTCATTTGCCTCTCTAAGCTGTGTTCATTTGCTGAATTCAGTCACTAAAATTAAACACTTTTACATCCATGAAAAGAACCCAAAAAACAAAAAACCAAAACCAAAACATACAATCTGTGCTGTTAAAAACAAACTGATATAACATAGACAGGATTGTGTCCAGCTAGGTTTAGACAAGGCATTGTGTTACAATAAGTAAAAAATCTACTCCCCGTCAAAAAGCCCAAATTATTGTGAAACATAAATCTCAAAATTTGTATTTCTAAGGTTCAGGGACTACGACATCCAACCATGCAGAATAAAAATAAAAATATAGTCCCAAGATATAGCAATTGCATATGTACCTGTATTATTAACATTTTGAAAATCTGAGCAGAGACTGGAAAAAACAAAGAAAAAAGAGACACAATTCCCCCTCCCCCCAATTCCTGACCCAACTTTCTCCCCTGCCCTTTCCTCCCCTCGCACCCAATGGGTTAACTAAATTAATCCTTTAGATTACACATAACTGGTAAGAGAAAGAAGCAATTCATATCCAAAAACAAGTTGGCTCTTTAACCTTTGAAAAAAAAGGTTTCTGGCATTCAGTTCTAAGTTTTCCTGGGGCATTAAATAACATATTGCTCCCTTGAAAACAGCACAATCAAACAGGCAGATTTCTAATTCTACTCTTTTTAGCAGCATCTGAGGTCTTGTGTTTATGGTAATAGCAATTACTTTTGTTCACACATGTATACCAAGCTCTATTACCAACTACATATATACACAAAACAACAAGCATGCTGAGATGCCCAAGTTGTCCACAGAAATACAATTTTTACTGACTTTTTTTTTTATTAATAAAATTTTTATTTCTGTCTAATCCAGTGAGCGAAAAGGAATTTTATAGATGTCTTATTCTTGATCCATCAGTAGATGCAACTTGCCCATTTTAATAAATGCTACTGGGTGTCCATTTAGAACAACAACATTCATTCTGGTATAATAAAACCAGCATATTTAATTTTAAAAAAGTTAAGGACATTATAATGCAAAGAAACCAAGCTTGCTTTGTTGCTTAATTATGTCTCCTGTCTGTAGCAGACCATCAAATTATGTTGACCTATGCAATACTGAATAGAAGAATCACCTCCAGAGAGAGGCTGAAAGCCTTTTCCATCAACTGTGTCGATGCCGACACCAGAATGATAATAAACCTATCAGGGAGGGGAAGACAGACTTTGTTTTAATAAATTCACATTTAAATCTTATAAAACTTTTATACAGTTATCAAAAAGAAGGGAAGGTTTCCCCAATTCCTCCTGTGCCAATTCCACATCTGAGGCAACACCAAGAATTACAGTGCTCATGACATCTTTTATTCAATTCACATAGTAAAGCATGCAGTATTAATGTAAAACAGTACAGCTTTAATGTAAAATGTTCTGGGCACATTAGGTAAATAAGCCATTAGCATATAAACCCATTATACAGTCTATATAGACGTACTGAACGTATTTTGAATAACAATGCTTCTTGGAAACTAAATTAAAAATTTGTTCCTAACTTGCAAAGTTTTTCAGTCCCAAGGAAATGCTAGAGAGGAACAAGAAGGGGGAGAAGGAGAGGTTCCTCTCCTTCCCACTCCACACACACACACACCCACACACACCTCTCACCTGCCTTCCAGGTCCAGCACAGAAAACTGCTATACTGCTATGCAGGCAGATCTAAGCAGAAACAGTTATTCATGGAAGTCACAAGTTTTAGGACAAGAATTTCCAATGTTTAATAGCAAATGAATGAAACCATACTATAACCAGTAACAGGTTTACATGCATAAAAGAATGTTTTCTTTTAGCACAGGAAATGCAATATTTTAAACAAGTTCGTTCCTTTTAACAGGATGGCTTAAATTTAAAATCCGTCATTCATGGAGGATAGAGCTGCTCTTCACCAATACAAAAATCATGTAACCTGGCAATTAAACAAGAAATCCAAGGAGTACAGAACAAAGATGCTTAATCAAAGAAGAAAACTGAAGGGTTCTTCTCTAAAATTAAACAGTGGGGTAATAGATTTGAAGGAGGAATATTCACTTTCACTTGGTCAAAAGGGTCACAATGGAACTCACAAGAAGATCAAGTTCACTGGGAACTGTTCTTAATTTGGCACCAAGAATAAGAACTTCAAAACTTACAAGCATCAGTTTTTAGTAGTTTTTGAAGGACTAGCACTAGAAAGACTGCTCTGAATTTTTCTTTTGGTTGACTGATTGACACTCTTATTTTTCTTTTCAGGAATGAAGGAAGCTGCCCAAGGAGACTGAAGTGGATTATGCACATCAGGAGACACCTTAAAAAAAGAGGAACCAAACTTCTGTTCTTCAAATAACCTTTGTGAGTTACTGAACAGAATACTTGGGGAAAACTCTCTTTGAAACAAACAATTCTGAGATTTCATTTCAGCAGTTTCAGAATTTTGGCTCGAAAACAGTCGGAAGCGCTCATTCAGATGTAGTCCAGATGGAGAAAGGACAGAAAACATAGCCGATTTCCAGTCATTTCTGTCTGCTGGCTGGTCATTTGACTCCAGGCATTTTGAACTCTTTTGCTCATTCCTTTCTTCCAGCTTCATATCTGTTTCATTCATAAGTTCAGAACTCTCTGTTGACTCTGATGGATTATCAAGATCAGAGGATTTAAAATTGTAGCAGGGACTCCTGCTGTTGTCAGATTCAGACATCATAGAGTCCAACTCAGAGATTTTATCAAGGTAGGCAGCATCCATGGATGCCTCACTGGATGTTCTTGTGCGGTTCATTTCAGAAGAGCAAATAGTATGTAACCTTTTAGATAAGCACGCACTTGTCTTCTCACTGGACTTTACTGGTAGCTTTCCTGAATGACTACTGATTATATTTTGCTGGGAGGCATCAAAATCTAAGTTCTCAGTGTAGTTTGTTGGGCAGCTATCCCAAAACACTGGTTTTGCCGAAGTAAAACAGGTTAGCTTATTTTCATTGTTACAGCTGCTTACGCTGTCCTCTGGAGAAGCTTTGTTGCAGTCCTCTGGAGCATCACACAAATCCTCAAATTCCAATTTCCTTAGAAAGGCAGGTGGCTTTCTTGTGTCCTCTTGTTTTATAACAGGACTTTCTTTGACATCGGGCGTGTTCAAATGGAGACAACTAAGAGACAAAGAAGGTGTACAAGGTGCTGGAAGCTCATATAGTTCTTCATCTTTATAAGCTTCACGATCCTCAATTTTCTCCCACTGTTGCTCTAAGCCAGCATCTGTATTTGTAGTAGCAACAGCCAACAGAACTTCCTGACAACCTGAAAATAGTTCTTTATTTGTGGGACACTGAGTGTTTGACTCATCCAAACTGTCTTGACTAGCAGAGGCTGAGCATGCTCCACAATCTCTCAGTCGCTCAGGCTGGTCCTGATTTTGACTGGTAGTCAGAGTCTTTTCCTCTAGGCTTTCTACTTGGCTTTTTAATGAGGCAGCATCATCCTCACTGCTTTCACTTCCTTTATCATCTGTGGAAAGTACTCCCTCACTAATAATATTCTCACTTAGGTTAGTCTCACTTGGCCCTTTTAGTTGTGAAAGATGACACTCCAGTTCTTCTATATATTTATCACTCCTTTCCAGTGCTTTTTTCAAACGATTCATTTCACGTTCACACTGCTCTACTCTGGACTGAAGTGCAGCTACTGTAAACCGACCAAATCTGCAAGAAATGGAGAGAAAAACAAAACAAAACATCAATTCTTTTGTTTCTTTCTGGGATTAGATTAGGAAATTACTGAGCAAACACTTTGTTAATTTGAAAATTAGAAGCAGATTCCTTTTCAGAATTGTAGTTATCTGCTAGTTATGGAAAACAACATACGTGGAGGTGAATACATGAAAAGCCATGTACGACTTCAAAATTAAACTATCAGTAATAGTGAGGCAATAACAAGTAGAAGATTACCCTTCAAGGGGCTGGATCTATCAATTCAACTCAAATATGCATGAAGAATTATCCCCTAAAACAATGGCAAAGATTTATGATAACATTTGAACAGTGGTCCACATCTTGAAATATTTACATTCAATCATTTTCCTACAGTACAGCAGTGTTTTACAATACATTTCCTATACAATGTCACCTTGTCAAATATAAAATGCCAATATGAAATTCAGAAATTGTAACAGTCCTTAGAGGTGGTTTTAAATACTTATTTGGACCATTTCAATTATATTCACCTTAGATATACAGCTTTTCTTTGGCCTTCACATGGGCTGTGCTTTAACTTATTTCAGAGCTACTTGTTTTCTAGGTTTTACTGTTCTAACAATCTAATTACTTTCTGAAATCCAATACATTAGATTGCTGCTTGCAGTTTGGAAAAATTGCATGTAACACGTTTGCATGACTCCCCGCTTGAAAAAAAAAAAGCTCAACTGCAAAGTTAACAGGAAATACAAAAAGTCTTTCCCCCTCCCTCACTATCTCCCCCCAGTCCAACTGTTTTTCAAGCTTGACCTTCCCCAGAGGGCAAGTGAAGGTTTCAGCTATATGCCCTAACTAATTCTAACTTGACACTGACAGGTAGGCACCAGGGAATTTTCTATTCTATCTGCAACTTTCAATTTACAGACAGAAAAAAAAAATTAAGTTCTGGTATTAAGGCAGGAGGGAGGGGTGGTCCTCCACCCACTCTGACATCAATGGGAAGTCATCCTCCTAGAGAGAAACAAGTTGTTTTGTTGGCTTACTGGCTTTTCTCATGCTATGGACAGTATAGGTCTGCACCGAGTCACTTTAAAAAGCCCAAAGACAGTATCAAAGTGGTTCTCTTCTGGGGTGCTCTCCACAGCCACAAAAAATACCCCCAACCCAAATTTTTTGCTTTTCAGCCCCCAACCTTGAGACCTTCCCTTCACCACCCTCAGGCCAATGAGGTCTGAATGTAGCTGAACCTACAGCCTGTGAATAAATATTTCTGAAACAGCCAGAGGGATTGCTACTGAGCAAAATGTGCTTTTTCAGCAGAGGGCTGAGCCCTGAGTGTTAGGCAATCTTTTTTCTGTAGGTGCTGTATGTGCACAAACTGCAACTGAGGCCAAATGGGAGCTGAGACGATCAGCATCCCTGAAGGAGTTGGGTGCTTGGGTTCGCTTAATCTTCCATTTGAATGGGAGGCTGTACAGGAGCCAGGAAGCAATGGTTTGCCCACCTAACGAACTTCAGCACAAAAGAACAAATGAGTAAATTTTCCATACTGAATTACGCATTACCTTGAGATTATGGACCAACACTCTTGCTTTCGCGTTAAACAGACAACCTAGAAATCAGAATCAGTGCCTATTTTTAAATAGGCTGTTGTGCCAAATAGACTCTGGATTAGCAAAAGGGAAAGTTTTATGAATCCTCTCTTCATTTGCTTATCTGGTGGATACTGGAATGGGGGTTTCATATAGCAGTAAGCAAGAGGGAGAAGGGAGGGGGAAGAAAAGTAAAGAAAAGAAAAAAAGCACTATGAAACCTTCACGTTTCCAGGACACTCAGACCAAGAACCTGAAGCTCTTTTCCCACTTTTTTTTAAAGCTGATTAGATTTCTGATTTACTACACCTTTCAAATACAATATGCCAACACATTTTAGCATGCTTTCCTCATCATTTCAAGATCAAAATTGGGTTATATTAAAACACAACCACAGCAAGTTAAATCAACACTGCAGGAGTCTGGGAAACCTTTCCCCCCAGTTCCTAAGGCAGGTAGACCGTGATGTGCTTTATTTTGCCTTCCTCTGAAGAATCAGGTATAGGTCACTATTTAAAAAGGTATTATACCAGACAAGTCTTAACTTGCTAAGCACTGTCAGATTTGCCACATAAGATATTAAGAGGGGAATGAACAAAAAGAGCGCGCGAGAGAGAGAAAGACAATGAAAGAGAAGAGTGATCTGAGGCCTGATTAGCTTAAAAGCCAAGTGTAATCAGCTTTAGAGAAGTGAAAAATGTGTATGCAAAGTAAGCAAAATTTTCTAGAGCTTGTTGTAACAGACACTTTGACATAAAAATTAAACATGTTTTACATTTATATGCATACCTAGCAATTTTTTAATGGAAGAACTGTGTAATATGTTTATTTAATGCAAATAGCATTAGTGATTGCCTCAGATTTGCTTACCAAGAAGAAGCATTGTATTCTCAAGTGCAACTTCTATAAAAAAAAGTGTCCTCAGGTAAAAAAGGAAACTGAAATATGTCATTCAAGACCACACAGCATTACTAATATGTTAATTATCATAATGGATGTGCCTGGGAATTTTGTTTTTAGAGGAAAGTCTTACATACAGCCTAGAAATGGTTATGGCCCTAATGAAGCATTAAAGCATCCTTTTGCAAGACTTGCATACTTTAAAAAAAAAGTCAATTTTCAATTTTCAAATTTTAGGCTTAAAATATTTAAATTGTAATATGATCGCCAATTATTCCAGGCCAAGAAAACCTTGGTGTTGTTTAAGCAATTAGACCTGTATGTAAATGTTTTCTAATGTATCATTTGACATATTGGTTAAAAGGAGCCATAAGAAAAAAAGTTTACATTGGACAGAGTTCACCAAAAAGTTGGGTTCTGAAGTAACTAACTAAAAAGAGAATCTGACATTTGAAAAGCTAAATCAGCTTGCCAAATCTCAAGACAGCTCAGATGCTTCCAAGAGAACTGGTTTCAGGGTTGAGGGTATACTGGGTTCATCAGAGATCTGAATATACACAAACATGTGAATTTTAGAGCAAGCTTCTTATAATGCTGCTTGCTGTGGCAGTAAAATTTATTTCAATGTTTAAAAAATGCATTATAATATTTAAAAAAAATACAGAAACACACCATTATGGTGGTTCAAATTTATCCTTTAACTCCAGTGAGCATAGAAGGTCAAAATCCCTGAAGGCTAATGTACACATTCATACCTACATCTCCGAAACATAATAGTCATTATCCCATAGGTTCTCAGTTCAGACTGTTTTATTCACAAACAATACTTCAATTTGAACCTGGCAGCTAGAAGTTTGCAGCCAGCTCTTTCTTACCTCTGCAATGAAATACCACTCCAATTGTAAGCATTTCTATCAAGTAATAAAGAAATGACACATCCCCTTGATGCCAAACTGAACAATGTTGCCAGTCATACTTAAATCAAAGGGCAATTTCTACTCTGAAAACTGACAATTTAAAACTAGCGACACTTTGGGGTCCCATACTTGTCATCTCTCAGAGCCACCAGATCAAATTTGTTTTAAAGCGAAAAAAACATTCTTTTCCAACTACCAACCCTGCAGGAAATTGGTTAGTCTAGTGGTTCCCAACCTTTTTTATACCACAGCCTCGCAGGAGTGGGACAGGACGTGGGGAGCCAGCTGCCTGCCTCCCTCCCGGGGCTCCCCTGCTTTAACCCCAGAAACTCAACTGTGACCCTGAAAGCTGCTCACTCAGATAGAGAAACGGGGGTCTGAGTGGGGGGCTTGTGCCATGACCCAGCAGCCAACCCGCCACAGCCCACTGGTTGGGAACCTCTGGCTTAGGCCACTGGTGCTCAACTACATGAGCGTGAGGCCCAGATGGGTGGGCTAGATCAAATCTAGCACGTGGAGCTAGGTCCATGACCTGGGACCATGCCCTGGGTCCAGCTATGGACCAGGACCACATTCTGGCTCAATCCACAATCTGGGGCCATGTCATCTGGCCTGTGGGAGTGGCAGGGAGCAGTGGCAGCATTAACTATTATACGGCTTCCAGAACTATGGCCATTGACACTGCCAAAATTTCTGGACCTGTGTAAAGCCCATGGGCCAGATGACAGCTCTATGGGCCAGGCTGGGTTTGTTGGGTCATACTTCGAGCATCATTAGCTTCTCACACATCACCAAGAGTCAAAGCTGGACTGTAGCATAAATTATGTTCTCAACTTTACATGTTGAATTTTAAAATGAAGTACATATTTACAAAGAGTTATGTTCTACCTAAATGGCATACTCTTTGTATTTTACCTGCATTACACTGCACTACAGTAAGATAAAAGTTTTGATTTAGGAGGTGATCAAGAGAAGTATTTCTTTTGGTCTATTATTCAAAGTACTGTGTTAGTTTTGGACACCATGCTTCAAGAAAGACATGAACAAGTTAACAAGAGACCGTGAAGGCAACAAACATTTCAGAGGCCTGTGAATCATGATTTATGAGAAAACAGTGAAAGAACTGGGATTATTTAGTCTCAAGAATAGAAGAAAGATTTAATAAAAGTCCTTAAACACCTTAAAGATAGTTATACAGAGGACGGTGACAGAACATTTACTGGGGTTGCATGGGACAGGACAGAGTAGCAATCGTCTTAAATTGCATGAAGAGAAATACAGGTTGAAGATTTGGAAGAACTTTCTAATTATGAGAGTTGTGGTTAGCCCCACTGCACACCCTGCCTATGTGGTCAAATATAGGAACAGACTACCTAGACAGGCTGTGGATCTCCATCCTTAGATGTTTAAGAGCAGGTTAGACAAAACTCTCATCTAGCATGGTTTAGACTAGGGATGTAAATATTGATTTTTTTAAAAAAACAAACATGTCCATTTACTCTGTTGTAATTACAATGATTAAATGATTCATTGGTATGGCAACTTCTGGCCTGACCCACTTGGGGCTGCTCTGGCTTGCCTTGCAGGGTGCCTCTGCTTGGCCCAGCACCAGCAAGGATCTTCTCTCAGTGTGTGGCAGGGATTCACTGGCTCTCCAAAGCACTGGCTGTCCAGGGCTGCACCTCATGATGAGCTGGGAAGGTAGGCTGGGTGTGCAGTGGGGCTGAGCTGCAAGTTCAGGTGAGCCAACTTACCTCCACCTTGCGTCTTCCAGGCCCTGCAGCCACTGTGGGTCTGACTGGGGAGCATGCATGGGCACCACCAGCAGCGGTAGCTGCAGTGACAGCTGCAGTAACAGATGGCACTGCATCCAGCCAGGTGCAGGGATGGGGATGGGGATAGGTGCTGGGCTCTGGCCTGCAGCTCTCTGAAGTCAGATCGGGACAGGGATGCAGGTGGCCTCTGACTCTCCAAAGAGGGAGTCGAGTTGCTTTCCTGGTAGACAGCAGAGTAGAAGGGGGAGTGGGGACTATTATTCAATAGCCAGAGATCCTGGTTTTCTCCGATAAAAAAAATCCCCAATTTTCAGATTTAAAAATGTAACACAAAATCCACATTTTTCTGTGATCAAAATGAAACACTGCTAAGATATAGGTATAACTATAGATATAGATACAGATATATAGTGGTGTTTCATTTTAAAATCATGGAAAAATGTAGATTTGGGATTACTTTAATTAAAAAATAGGGGATTTTTAAAAAAAACCCAGGACTCCTGTTAATAGCTAGGCTCTACGGACCCTGGTGCCTCCTGTGAGCTGCCTGGGCTCTGCGGTGGGCAGCAGGTGCCTGCCTGGAGCCCAGGCTGCTCGTTGCAGGTAGGGGGAGGCTTCAAGTGGCTGTACTAGGGTCCATGAAGTCCTCCCCCTCCTCCCCCCTTGTTCCTGCCTCCCTCTCACCTGCCCTGCCAACTTCTGGTTCCTGCTGGGTCACTGCGCAGCGTTTCTTCCCGCTTCACTGCCAGACTACATCCTGCACTGCCCCATGCTAAAGGACAACCAGTAAGCTATAGCTGGCTATCACTGGGCTTATTAGTTAAACAATTAACTATTCACATCCCTAGTTTAGAAGGATCATCCTGCTCTGAGCAGAGGGTTGGGCTAGATGACCCCCTGAGGTTCCTTTCAGGTCTGATTTTCTATGCAATTCAAATCCAAAAAGAGCCACCCAAGGTCCAAAAAACAGTCCCCACAACGCACTAGTATAAAAAGAATCTCATGAGGTAAGGAAGATCCTAAAAATGATGGCATGAGGAATTTGGTGTATATACTGCACAGCTCATGTCTGGTTTCTGAGGTCTGCAAAATGCTGCTATTATGGATATGGCAGCAATTACACAACACTAATTAATTCAGAGACCTGAAGACTTTCAGAGTTTAAAGAGCTCAAAAATCACAGAGTGGGGGAGGGGAACAAAATAAGCCTACTTGGGCTGCATACAGGTAGAACACCTCCAAGCTGTCCACTAAATTCCAGGGGCTGAGAATTTTGCTGGGTTTTTGGTTGAAGCGGTGTTGGTCTAAGGACATAGGTAGGCAAGGTTCTTTGGGTAGATGTGCTATCTTATTAGACCCATTAAATATTAGAAAAAAGTTTTTTTGCAAGCTTTTGGGGTGCAATCACCCTTCTTCAGGCACAGAACGTCTCTGCTGTTCCAAGACGCCAAGGAATGAAAGAAGCTAAAAGGCACGTGGGAATGAAGAACTGCTCTGCTGCAAGGAGGCGGCCTGGGTTCAGGCCACAAAGAGCAAGAGCATTTTCCTTCTCACCTTACCAGCTCCTCTTGAGGCTGGGACATAAAAGATGGCAGAAGAATCAAGAAACCCCACATCCCTGTTACTTGGCACTCCAGCTCCCCTCGAGTCTCTGGCAGATAGGAACAACAGTCGCTTGGTAGGGGCAGGGAGACACTCAAATGCAAGGGAAAAAGGCAGAAGGAACAAAATACAACATGAGAGGGTACAACAAGCAAACAAGCAAAAGATGCAGGGAACAAAGTTGGCTGAACATAAAAGGTACAGAATGAGAGGGAGTGCAGCTACTGATTTAGCCAGCTGGACCAGCAGTTACAACAGAAAACAAGATCAGTGCTCTGCACTGACCAGACAGTAATAGTGCCTGAGCAGCATGTGGCTATTGATAGATAAACATGGAAAATAAATGTGCATGTTATTCTTTGAAGAGCTCAATTATTTACTCGCTCAGTGGATGGTCACAGACTAAATCCTGAGCTATTAAGATACAACTAGGCTAACTATGACTGACGGTTTCTAGAGTCGAAAACAAACTCCTTAAGGAAACTAGGCAACTAGGAGAAAGGATCTTACTTTTCCCAGAGGTGACTCCAGGGTTTTAAAGCTGAGTAACATACAGAAGATCCTGCCTTAACAAGGAGTGTTTTTAGAAGGGAAACTGAAAATTTGATAGCTTGGCAAAAGGCCACTTTATAGATAATAAACCATATGGTTTCATTTTATCCATTAACAGTCTATCAACATGATTGTTTATTGGTAATCAGAAAGCAGGAGAAAGGCATAAAACTGGGGGGAATATGAAAGCGAGCAACAATAGTTTCCTGGCAGTTATGATGACTGGGGATCCTGGTTTTCTCTGATAAAAAATATCCCCAATTTTCAGATTTAAACAAGTAACCCAACAATAACATTTTTCTGTGATCAAAATGAAACACCACTATATCTATCTATATCACTATAGCTATTAGTGGCATTTAATTTTAAATCACGGGAAAAAGTGGATGTTGGGTTACTTTCTTTTTTTTTTTTAACCTGGCAGTATTCAATGGTAATAACACACCTATATTGGGAGGGGAAGTCGGTCTGGTTTAGTTATGCACAAGGACTTCATATCAGGCTATTCTGTTGCTAGGCTGATCCTCAGTACTGCATGGGAGAATGTTTTTCTCTCAGTATCGCATACAGTTTCCTAGAATGACATTCTGTCCCTCACAGTATTAGCCCTTCCAGCCTTTCCCTGCTAGGAAGAGGGAAATGACAATAAATAAGTAAAACACCAATTATTTAGGTACAGGTCCTTTCAAGAGGGCTCTTATGGATGGCAGTTACCAAAGTCAAAGACTTCACTTCTACCATACGGCATTCTAACATGCAAGTAATTCAGGCTCCTGGTTCAGCAGCTGCCAGGCTTTGCATTCAGCGGTTGATATTTCTCAGCTGATACCAAAAAGTATCAGTGTCCTATACCAAAATACCAGCTGTACAGAAACACTCGGTGTAGCTGCATCACACCACACACATGTAGACATCCTCCTCCTAAAAACAGGTAACAGTTATTTTGATCAGCCTGGTGAACTACCCTAGGACAGAGGAAGGACCAAACAAAAAATATTGAATTAACAGTAGTTAAATTAACTTGTATCCAGAACTTTCCTAGCTGGGAACAGGTTGCTGCAGATTCTAATGGTTGGCAAAGCAAAAGTTTGGAAAAGCTCCTGTTAAGGACTTCTGGTCCATCCACTGTGGGACAGAAGTAATTACAGTTGTCATACACTGAAGTTGTGCAGAGATAATAAATGTTGCCAAATACTTCATGACATTGGAAAGGGAGAGGTGATTAGCCATTTTAGTCCAAGTCAGGCAGAAGGTAGGGTAGTTTAGAGAGGTACAAGCTTTCATAGGCAACAGCTTACTTCACCAGATGCTATGAATAGGAAGTAGTTCCTTTCCTTACCACAAAATGTGGCTCAGAGCAGAGCAACCGGTTTGCAGACACATCTCCCTCCCCACCCTTCCCATCGATCAGTCCCAAGCACAAAATGTTTCCATCTCTTTCACACCAGTTGGGGTAAGGTGAAACCCTTCACTTTGGCGTAGTGAAATTAGACTATTTCTGATCGGCAAGGACAATTTAAAGAGTCCAGAAAGGAGCACAAAGGAGTCCCAGAACTACTTAGATTTCATTTGAAGAATAAACTTTCCTTTTAGCCAAAAGGCACAAGTGAAAGCAAACCACCACGAACAAATCTCTCTCTCAAAGAGGTTTCATGAAGCATTTCACAACATCGGTAGCAAGGTTTGGAAGTTTCACCAGACACTTAGCTGGGATCCAGAACCACATTTTCCACAGTAAAGATGGTCAGGAGGCAACTATTCTAACCAAGTTGTCCTCAGGGCTGTCAAGAAGTCTTCAATGAAAGTGAACTGCAGCTGATATTGCAAGTCAGTCATGTCCCCACAGTAAGTCTACTCTCCCATGTAGGATACTATATGCAAAGTACTAGAGCTATTTCAAGGTCAGTGCTTTTAAAATTTGGTCCTCATTTCTGTGTGCTCAGGGAGGGCAGGGTTTGACAATAAGGGTGTAGGGAAAAGGAGTTACAGGGGAAACAAGTTGGGAGAGCAGAGGGCAATGGGGCTACCTGACCCTCCCCCCACCATTTTTTTTTTTTCCTGCTATAGCAGTGGGAAGGGGACAAAAATTCAAGGGAAACCTCCAATACTTAGATTCTATATCTGGAAATTATAACAAATTCATAAATTGTCCATATATAGATCCTACTTATTGGGGGGTCATCTTATATTCAAGTAAATACAGTATATAAAAAGACAAGATAGTCATTAGACAAACTTGGGGTGAGAGGAAGAGCAGAATCAGGATTTAATGATACCATTTGGATGCTATGGAGAAAAATTAAATATTTAGGATTGAGGATATTTAGTAAGCTAAGAGATCTGATTAAAACTAATTGGAAGTTAACTATTCATAAAAATATAGTATACCTTTGGTGGATACTTGATAGTATACCTTTTATCCACAGGCAGTGATGTAGAAGTTATATTTTCCTTTCAACAATATTTTTAGATCCTCTGTGCTTTGGCAACTGAACTCACAGTTTGCCCTCTAAAGTAGATAGGAAATGTTTTTCCCCCACTAAGCAAAACTAGTATTTCAGAAAAGAAAAACCTCCTGAACTAGGGAGGATGGAGGGGGGGCAGGAAGACTTTTTTTTAGTGAAAGATCAGATGAGATGGGTGGGAAAGAAAGAACCACTATCTACTGAATAACCAGTAACCTGTTAATTGTGACATTGACCTGGGATGCACAAGTTCTAGATTAAAAGCCTCTTATCTGAATCAACCAGAGCTGAGAATTGATTCCTTGTTTCTCACACTTCAGGTGTGTGCCCTGACTACCAAGGTATTTGATATTTTGATTATTTGCCCTCTCCCCACTAAACCCCCCCCCCCAAATTAAAAATGTTGAGCCCGAATTTTTCCACTGAAAGAACAATGTGCTTTACAATGTTTTAAATATGCACAGTGACTTATACTTGGGAGAAGTGCAACTGTGAACATCAAAATTACCCACAAAAGGATTTTTAATTGATAATGGTCTCAAAAGCATAAGCTAATCATTATAAAGATGGTACCAAGTTCTATTTCTCTCTACAGAGAAAAAGTTAAAGCCAGTAAATTACTAATAGATTTGTTAAGATGCTTATGAATGGTGTGTCAGTCCAATTTAAACAATAGCATCATCATTAATAATGAGGAGCAGGAGAATAAATAGGAAAAAATAAAGCAAAGTTGATTTTTTTATATTCCTTAATGCCTTCTGAGGATTTGGTATACAATATTTATTACATATAATATTAGTATATTTGAACATATACTAACTCCAAACAGCCTGCATCAGAAGACACCATATGTCCCACAAAAAAGCCAAAACACAGATAGCCGTGTTCGTGAACCGGAACACGCACTTTGCAGCATCTTGAAGGCTTGAGGCACTGCAAAAATGCACATAGTGCAAGTGAATTGGTTTGCCACACTGCACATTTGGAATGCGGTGGCAAAAGAAAATACTGGGAATTCCTGGTTCTAAAGAAGTACAAAAACATGCAGTGCAGCATGCTGCGCCACATGTGGCGTCACATGCGGCAGCAGCGTACGTTGCCTGAAACCAGAACCTGGCCAGCCAGATCCATGTTTCAGCTGCCAGCCAGACTTTGTGCCCCCCAAGTTCCCCTACCCCACCTGGGTCAATTTGCCATCTGCCAGGTCACTGTTCTCAAATCATTAATTAAGATAACAAATTCAATATAAAAATTAGTTCTGATAATATGAGCTGGCATATAATATGGTATTGTACTGTTGGCACTTGAGAGGCCTGATCCTATAGAACTTTTTCAGAAGACTTTTAGTGATTTTGAGTTGAGTTTTCACTGAATTAAGAGCAGAGACTCATAGTACAAAAGCCTAGAATAATAACTGTTGTTGCAGGTCAGCTCGTAAGAGTCCTGCTCAATATATCGAAAATAGCCCAAGCAACATTTAAACAGAAATAAAATATGAATTTAAGCACACAGCTCTCCTGTCAAGAGGCAAACCTTCAGTATTGACCAGGTAATGCAATGCCAACACTAGAGTGGAAGTGTACACTAACTTAAGTAACAGTTTCCAGTCATTTGTAAACTGTATTTTCCACCCAAGCCTATGAAGATGAAAAATCCAAAATCCATCTTCAAGAGACATCTACAGCACTAAACACACCACCACAATTTTAAGCTAAGGTCTTACTATGGTTAAACATAGTTTATGAATAACCCAATGTAACTTAAAATATTTACATACTTTTGGGGTGATCTACTATCAAGTTCAGCCTTCAGTCGCAAGTTCTCTCTCAAAAGGCCACTGTTTTCCAGGCTTAGTTTCTTATTCGTCTGAAGTAATAAATAAATAAATAATAAATATATGCAGTAAAACAGAACTGAATTATATTATTTAAAAAAGCACAAACAGCTTGCTGTATAAAAGGGATAGCATTAGAAACCTGAAGCTACGAAACAGCTCTCAGACAGGGAGAGCTCTCACTTAAAAATTACCATGGGAAATGGCTTGCAAAAACTGAATAGAGAACAGACATTTTTTATTTATATTCCCAAAATACATTGCAAGTCTCCTATCTAGGGTAATAAACAGATCTATGTTAAGAGAGAGAGTCATTAAGGGGATGTAGTAATGGCAATTCCATGTCTTTTTTTTTTCCACATGACTAAATACTTTAAGTACATTAACATTACAATGTGCAGGTATCAGCAAAACTAATGTTGAACAGCTTCCCACCCCCTCACCAAAGCACAGTGAGATTACTCTGATTTTTTTTTTTTTAAAGCATAGTTTCCTCTGGATGTAATTCATTATGACAAACTATTTGCAGGCTTTCTTAAATATAGGTTCAATGATGTTACAATTAAAACTTTTGATTTACAGCCTCACTCTTTGAACTGGGGTCAATTTTGTCTTCTCAGTTCAGCAGATACTCTTGTTAACAAGGTACTTCACGTCAAGAAAAACGTTTTCCTGCTGTGACGTTTTAGAACTATAAATATTTTTCCCCTTCAACTCTCAACTAATGCTGCACCTGAACAAAACAGTGAGAAAAAAAATACTCTTTGCACTCCATTTGCACTCTCCATACTCCATTTAATAGGACTGAGGACAATTCAATCTTGATAAATGGAAAGAACATAAATGACACAGCATTAAGATTTATAACCTTAAAGGATCTTGTACAACATTGACAGTTAAGTGTGCAAACTTGTACACAAGATAAACCCCAGAGACTTCAAATTAGAATCCATAGTGTCAAAACAAATTCCAACTTGCTGTGGTTTTCCTGAGTTTTCCCCCCTTCCCCCAAGAAAAAAGAAAATCCCAACTTTTATCTTCGCGTTAGCCAGGGTCAAGATGGAGCAGTTTTGCTACATTTATATCTTTAAAGGTCCCTGCACAGGGGCATAGTTACAGCAGGTGAGTTGCTGTCGTGTCCAGAGCAAGATCCCCTGCCTTCCACCCCTTCTGAAGCCACTTGAAGTATATATTTGTCCATATGCTTAAAACACTTAGAACAAGGTTCTGGATTTCACTTGGGAGCCTATGTGGCTAGGTTCCACAGGCAACACATGGAGTGCGTTGCCTTAGAAAAAGCTCACACTGATCAGGGAGATGCCTAGAATTAGGCAGTGAGACATTGTGGGCATGACCAGTGAGACATGCTGAGCACAGAAGCATATCTGAAACTCTGCCCCTCAGCAGAGTTCAAGTGCCCAAGTCAGAGCTGCAGGCAGGCACCTCCATCTTCTTATGGCCTAGGACCTTGAATCCACTCCTAAAAGCCCAAGGAAGGGTGTTTGTACTTGAAAACTTGCAACAAATGTTTTTCCAACTACTGAGTTGGTCTAATAAAAGACACCACATTTACCCAAAGAACCTTGAGTGCCTGCTTCCTAAGAGGTAGGCACTTAGCACTGTTCAGTCAAAAAATTGAAGAGGAGTCTTGGTTTTCATTTATAAAAGGCAGCTGGAAAAGCAAAAGCAGGTGGTAACTGTCTTGTATAAGAACCTAGTAGTTCAATTTCTTATCCAGGAAGTGGAACACTTATGTTTAACATTAACACACGTGTTTATGCTCCTCCCTTCAGCCTGAGCAAATCATACCCATATCTCCCACTTCCCAGGAGATTGCCCTTACCATTTGGCCATAGACTAGCCCAAGAGAAACACTCCTCGCTCCTGGTAAAAAATGAACCTTCGTTAAGCAACAAGCGCAAACAGGTGTTGCCCAGCGTTTAAGGCACTACAGTGGTAGAAAGGGGGACTTGGGTTCCAGTGGGTGCGTCTACACTACACTTTTAATGTGCATTAGCTTATTGTAGTGCACTTTAAAGCAGCAGGAAAAAAAAAACTGCGCTTTCACTAACGCACATTCAAATAGGCTAATGCTCCTTTTTTGTAGTACCTCACAATGGAGGTACTAAATGTAATGCGCATTAGCATAAGCTCATTAATGAATGTGTAGACATGCACAGTCTCTGCTTCCATCACTGGATAAAGTACAGAAATAATGGCTGTTTAAAAGAAAAAAAACGGTTTAGAACAAAGGAACTATATATTGCTGGGTTTTCCCATTCCTCCCCCACTTTGTCTTAACCTTTAGAAAACAGTCAGACTTCCTCTTGCTTGCTAAACTTTTGACCCCACGAAATCTTGCACTCTTTAGCAACCTGTGCCCTAGCTTTTAACAGGAGAGATTTAAGAATGTCCTCTCTTCCAGTTTATTCTAAGGTGTCATGATTAGGGCACCTTTTTGGGAGGCGGGAGATGTGGACCAGGCCCCCTTTTGCTAGGTGAAGTCTTCGATGTTTAGGTCATCATATAATCCAAGCATCTCCACCTCCCAATTTAAACCTAAAAGAACAAAAGCTGAATTTTGTGAGGGACCCTATTCTGCTAGCATGTATGAAGCATATAGTAAGTACACCTACTCAATTAGGTTCTCCAGCACACTTACCGCAGAGGTTTTCAACCTTTTTTTATTAAGTGTACCCTTGGTGGCTGGATGCAGAGCAGCAGCATGGTGTGGTAGGTGGCAGTGGCTTCCCCCACCCAGCAGCCAGCCGGCAGGGTGGCATCTGTGTGACTTACAGAAGGGTGCCAATGCCCTTGCCCCCCACAGGCCCTGTTCCTGGGAGGTGGTGGCGCTGAGTGGTGGGTGACACCACTCCATCCCCACCTGCCCATGCATACCCCCTAGGGTCTTCCCAAGTACCCCCAGGGGTACCCATACCCTCAGTTGACAACCCCTGCACTTAGAGGAATGCCTAACTTCTGGATTGTAACTGGGATAAGGTACATCTTTTATGACAGACTGTGGCAGTCCTCAGCATGCACAGAAGTAGCAGTCTAAACTGCTTGAAAAACTTTTAAGGTCAGACAAGAAGGCTGGATTTAGGTATCTTCAGGATTCAAGGGCTGCTAAGCAGAACAGCATTGGATTCAGGGGCCAAAAGTCAACCTAAGTTTTTATTTGAAGTTAACCCTTAACCCCTAAATTAATTAAAATATTCCATCAACATTCAAGTCTTCCTTTCTTGTGCTTTGCTGCAGAATAAATTTTGCATTATACAGATTCATTATACACAGGGTGGATTTGATTTAAACCACTGGTCAGGAAGCCTTGATTTAATCACTGTTTTCTAAAAAAAGGGCATTCTCGTTATTTGACATGCTTTATTCAATTAACTTTTTGAAACTCTGCATTTTTAGAGAAAGGCAAGGCCTCAACTCTGGGTACACAAACTTGCAGAAACAACAGGGCTGATAGGTATGTAAACAAGTCTGTTATCTCTCATCTCCATATACTGCTGTTAACAAGGATGTTATTTCTGGAGACATAAATCCACAGTTTGAGAAGTGAAACTAAGCATCACGGAGATGTTTAATAGGAGCACTGAGTCCCACTGGGAGCTCCTGGGAACCCCATAAGATTGGACCCCTAGTACAGTCAATGGCCTATTGTGACCTATTTGTAAAACTTTTCTAAAAGGGTTACATGAATATATTGTCTCAAATAGTGTATAAACAGAAGTTATAATCCCTATTCCATGAAGTTATCTTTGAGCTTTAATGTATCTTAAATTGAAACCATCGTTATAGAGGTTGTTGTAATTTTTTTTAAAAAAGGAAATAAATAAATAACATCCTTAAAAAGCAATGATTTAAAAAAAATTTTTTTTATCTATTTTTTTTTTTTAATCCAACCTGATTATACAGTTTTTTGTTTTTCTACTTCATATGGCAACAAATTTTCCTTACAAGGGTAAGACTCCAGCAGTGACAAGAGAGGAAATACAGTTTAACATAAGAGGCAACAAGGTTCTTTGGGTAAATCTGATATATTTTATTAGACCAACTGAAATAGCTGGGGAAAAAAATCTTCTTTGCAAGCTTTTGTGTACAAATACCCTTCTACCCATGTCCTTAGGTTAACACAGCTACAACTTACACCACTTAACATACAAAGCACATACTGCAAATGAGGAACTCCTGAGGTTCAACTGGATACAAGAATCTCCTTTAACATAAAGGGAGTCAGTTTTTCCACTTTCCACTGTTTCCTTTTTTTTTTTTTTTTTAAAGTGGGGTAGGCAATTTGCACAAGGTTTCAAACCGGCCTGACTCAGTAACTTGCATGTAAAGCAGCTCATTTTATTTTTGCCTCATCCTTCCCTCATTTATAACAGAGAATAATGCTTCTCTACCTCACATGCATATCACAGGATCAAATCAGAACCAAGTACTGCTTTCAGTTACATTATACTAAATCCAGAACAACTCCTTAATGGCAACAGAGCAGGCCTAGATATGCACCACACTACCAAGAGAATCTGGTCCCTTGCAGCATTCAAGGTTTTCAGGATTATTATTAATATTAAAAAAAACCCAAAAACCTGGTTTATCCTAAACATGCTAAAGCTTCAGCTTTCAGGATGCAACCCACAATTACCAACAGTGGTAGTAATGAAACGTCTTGAACTGGTTCAAGACGCTAAGTACTCTCAGTCTGTCCTTCCAACTGAGTCTGAAAGTACACTTCCATTTCAAAAGTATTTTAGACCATCCAACTGGTCTATTCGTAGGTATATTCTACACATGTCATTATTCAGGTGCATTTACACTGTTTTTGGTCTCACACCTGCAATAAGTTTTATTTTGCATTGTAGTCTGGAAGCATGAGAAGCACTAAAGAAATCTCTCCCAAGTGCTGGAGGGAGTGCAGAATAAGTCAAGAAATTTCCAGTAGAAGTCTTTTGGCACTAAATGTGCTGAGGCTTATCTGTTTTAGGTCAAAGGGTCAAGTTACTGCATATCAGCAAATTGTACCAAAAATATTGGCTAGCGAGGAGGGCAATAGTGCAAAACCTTCTCTGCCAAGAACAGTCAAATTGGCTATCAAAAGTTACAAGGTAGATATAATATATAGATTATTACAACTCTGAAAAAAAAATCTGGTCATCAATACTGAAGACAAGCGCTAATGTAATCCAATTACAAAGGAATGGAATGACAGGTAAGCTGAACAAGTCTCAGATGGACTAGAACAAGCAATAACATCAGGCACCTGCTAAGTCTATAAGAAAACACTTTGATACTCCAGTAGTAACTGGAATTCAATTCCCCCCCCTCCCCTTCTTACAGCTCCATGAAGAACCTGAAAGGTCATACTAACCCTTACCTCTATTTATCCAACATTAAACATTTATACTGGTACACAATTAAAGAAGCAAATGTTACCTCCTTTAGCTTTTCTGCTTCATCTTTCATTTTTTCATATAGGTCATTAGCAGCTTTAAGCTTTTTGGTCAACTCCTCCAGAGTTTCTGGGACAGCTCCACTTGCCTCCTCTGTGGTCTGAGAGCTTTCTTCATTTTTGTTACATAAACCAGAGGCCTCAGGATCCAGGACTGTTTTCAACTGTGACTCTAAACTGAGATATTTACCTCTCAGCTCTTCCATTTCTTTCTGCAGGGATTCTATTTCATCCTGAAAGGGTTGCAAACCCATTAAAACAGGAATGACACAAACATAATGCAAAACAAACATTCATTCTTTTCTCAATATAAAGCAGTCTGAAAAATTGAAGTTATACATGCAGATCCTTTGCAAACCAGGGTGGATGTCCTAGTTGCAAGGAACATATTAAAAAGAAAGTTGCAGAATGTACCTATATATTGCCTTCCAGGTAAAACTTTAAACTGTGCTGTAGTACACAGTTGTGTACTTTCAGATAGGAGATGAGTTCTCTTTGACTTGAATAA
Source organism: Crocodylus porosus (assembly GCF_001723895.1). Taxonomy (NCBI): domain Eukaryota; kingdom Metazoa; phylum Chordata; order Crocodylia; family Crocodylidae; genus Crocodylus; species Crocodylus porosus. The sequence goes on along the minus strand of NW_017728906.1, from coordinate 125,186,364 downwards.
TAGGAATCTGGACAAGACAGTTTATGGATTAGACACTGTATGGGTATTTAGCAAAAAGGAAGTAGTATCTATTTTTAGTGTGCATTGCGGAGAGGGCTTCTCCTACACAGTGCACTCTTGCGGGCAGTCTGTTTCCTGCCACATTATCTGATGAGAGAGAAGCAGAAAACGCACAGATTTTCATACAAGCATCTCCATCAAAGGCTCCATCTCCATCACCTAAAGGACACTGCCTGTACGAAATCACCAGACCCCAAGCTGTTCCAGCCAGAGCAGTAAAGCCCAGGCAGAGCTTCTCTGACAACCCTGGATTAAAACTGAAGGCTTTAAACTGCATCAGTACCCTATGTTTGGAGACATGAGCACAGAAGCATTGATTTCCACAGCCCCCCTAAAATTTTTTGTTATCAGTTTATGCCAGAGTCTGATACATTGTCCATTACAGTCCATTCGGTAAATGAGGTCTCAGTGCTGCACACCAGGTGCAAGGTAGCACAATCGAAGGCAATTTTGTAGAGGATACACACTTGTATTCGTAACTAGAGCTTAAGTTTTGCATATATGCACCAATGCAATTTGATTTTCTGTCCTAGAACCAAACCAAACACCTTGTTATTGATTTTTTTTGAAGAGGTTGAAGCCCTTCCATCCATAAAGAGCACTGGGAAGACTTGACAGACACAGCGAGAATCCCTGCTCTCTCTGTGAAGGAACTAGGCCATGGGAGCGCCTGGGATGCAAGATGTCTCTCTTGCAGGGTTCTTTCAAAAGACATGAGGGAAGAGATGCATCTGCCTCCACCTTTCCTCACTCCTTCACTAGGATGGCAATATGGATCTCAGGGAGAATTTAGACCATGTCTCCACATTACCATTATTAGGGACATGAAGTCTGGGGACACCATTGCTTGCTGCCTCCTTTCAGAGATGGGAGCAGAAAGCCTAGATTTAAGCTTAAATGGTTCCTCACAGATCTCCATGCTTTTCCCTTTTCATAAGAAGAGTCCTTAACTTCAGCAGGGGAACAATGTTACATTCTAATATTATCGAGTCATTTAAGAGATTTCGGTATCTGTTTAAATTAGCCCAAATCAACAATGTAGACTTGAATTTTTGACAAGCTGACAATGTTCAAGTTGACAGTTTTTCCAGGAGGAAGAATTTCTTTGGACGATGCCCTCTCATTTTAATTTAGTGCTCTTAGTTATGGATACCAACTTGTCTTGGTGCAGCAGTAGTACAAGACAAAGTAAACAATAATGCACTAAAAAGTCTACACCCTTTCATATGGCAGAAAAATGGGATTTAAAAAGTTCAGCACTAGCCTGTTTCCACTAAAGAAAAAGTATTTTGCTAATAACAACTTCATAGGAAGTTGGCTTTTAGGCCAACTCCAGCTGCCTCTGAAAGTCTCGTTCTGTATTTTAGGAAATAATCTGAATTTTACCACGGGCACATTATAATGCTTTTCTCAGAAAGGTTTCAAAGTGAATTCATTTAGCAAACCAAAGAGTAATTTTGTTGAATATAAACACAGCTTCCAACAAGCCATCATCACTGTTACCTCATATTCTTTGTGGAGCAGTTCAAGTCTGGTTTTGCGAAGATGCTTTCGGACTGTAGGACTAAATATGGGTTCACTTTCACTTGTTCCTCCTACAGTAACACAATATAGACAGCACTACTATTATTTTCAGTTCAATTAGGAAAAAACCTATAGGCAAAACCTTTAAGGATTATCAAGCATCAGAACAGGTTACCTAGGGATGCTCTGGAATTCTCTTCATTGGTGGTTTCTGACAACAGATTAGGCAAATGTCTCAAGGTTGGTCTAAGTACCGGTGTACTAATCCTGCCTCCGAGTCAGGTTATATATTAAAAGGCATCTTACAAGTCCTTTCCAGCCCTACAGTTTTAGAAACTAAAAGTCAAAATAGGCATGACTGCGATTAGGATTTTTGGTGAAGGCCAACTTCTACAACTAGTAAATCGATACAGAGTAAACCTGATCAGCTATATTTCTCAAAAATGGACTGCCTCTTTTCTGGGCAACTCAGTTTGACTAATTGTGTTGTCTGACCCCTTCTTCTCTCCCCCTACTCCCTACAGTCATCCAGGAAGGAAGTAGCTTATTTTTTGAGAAATATAGCCAAATCAAATGTACTTCATATATAGGACTTGCCGGTCACAAAAGTTGGTCTTCACCAAAAATCCTAAAATCACAACATTCCCAAAGTTTGGGAAAATTATATATTTTTTAAAATAAGTATTTGAACTTTGCAACCCTGGTTCATCTCCCTGTCAGGAGACTTTTCCTAAAAGCGTTCATTCAGACTTTGTATTGAATACTTCTGCATTCTAGTGAAATGAAGTCTCACTGAGTTCCAGGTTTGCACTGTAGAGGCAGAAAAAACAAATTCAGATTTATGGGGGGTTTGGTTGTAGCTGTGTTGGTCTAAGGACATAGGAAGGCAAGATTATTTGGGTGGATGCGATCTTTTATTAGACCGAGTACATTTTTCCAAATACTCAGTTGGTCTAATAAAAGATAATCACATCTATCCAAAGAAACTTTCCTTCCTTCACATTTATGTGCACTTCCAGCAATTAATGTCCAACAAAAACATTTCAAAGGTAGGTACCAAAACCAGGGGGACCTATTAGGTGTGCAGCCCACTGGGGAGGGAGGGGTGTGTGAACCAGGTCAACCATGGAGGCATCTGACCTCTTAAAGATCTAAGTTATTATTTCCCATAAGAGAAGAAAACTATTCATTTCCACTAAAAAAACCCCAACCCAATGGTTTCACTAGGAAGAATTACTGCAATTATTGGAAAGTTATTTTGGTGGTTAAATGGCCCTTACCGATAATCTCCTTGCAGGGATTGTCAGGGGTGATAGGAATCCTACAAGCTGGACACTGACTGTTGTTCTTCAGCCACACATCAATACAAATGGAACAGAATACGTGGTGGTTGACACAGATGACTGGATGACGTACCTTTTCCCAAAAAGAGATATAAAAATATCTTCACAGTGGTTTTGGTTTGCTTGCTTTTATTCTATCATCATCATCTATTTCTCCTTCTACAGTATTTAGCAAAGCTTTGGACTCAAACAAAAACCCGATGAAAAGGCATATTTATATACATTAACTATACAGCTGTTTTCATTGCAAGTGATTCCCAAGAGCTCTCCACAGCCTATACCTGGGCACAGACTCCCCTGGGTGGACAGCAACCAAAAAGCATCCAAAAACTGATTTAAAACAAGAAGGGAACAAGGAGGAAGGTTTATGGCACAGATCAGACTACTCTCCTTGCACGAAGTGTCAGTGGAGCAGACAGGATTTCTGGGAGAAGTCACATCTGCAAAGAGCAAACTGCATGGCAGGAAGGAGGCTGAATTTACCTGGCTGGTACTCTAACCAGTGGTTCTACTAATCCCTGAGCCAACCCATTCACTAAACATGCACTACTTTTAAGTGACACATTCCAGAAAAGCACAAGGCAGCTAAAATTTAAGCCAACACATCACAAAAACATTAAACTCTGCTACATTCTTGAATAACTACAATATTCAATACTTCTCATCCAAAGACACAAGGTAACAGAAATAAGTTTACAAAATAAAAAGCGATTAGTCACATTTTATCTCCCTCTCTCTCAACTTCTGCTAATTAATAACAAATTCATTTTCAAGGATCAAAAAGAGAAGATGCATAATGCTGCATTTCACATTACTAAAAACTTTTGCTACAGTCACAATTTTTTAAGAGCAATTCATCCTCTCAAAATCTCAAGCCACCTTATAACTGCAATCAGATTTTGTATTTATCTATATCAAACAAAAACAGTACAATGCATACACATGCATGTTTACCTCAGGTCAACATCTCCTCATATCTCCATTCAAAGTATCTACTTTTGAAAGCCAGTGAAGTGACCATGTGTGTAAAAACAAAAACATCATTTTAATGTCTAAAGCACCTCTTTTGGAAAATATATAAAACCAAAGTTCAAAAGAAACAAGATTCACACAGAAAGATGGTAACTTAAGAACATTCCTTGGTAGTCTCCTTCACTTTCTTAAGGAAGCAAAAAAAAAAGGGAAACAAAAAGGAAAGAAGGAAATGTGAAAAAGGTAAAGGAAGAGGACAGCTAACAACTAATTGGGAAGCCAGACTTGATATGTTCTGAAGAAATTGTAAGTTAAAAAAAAATAAAGACTACAAAACTGAAAACAATAGGCATTTGCAAAACACTACAGCTGAAACTGAATCAAGGCCTAGTTTTGTCATCTATCCCCAATTCATCTCTCACTTCCGCAGCATTGCAGGATTAACTCTATTTAAGACCTTTCAAAACTACAGTCCTAAAACCTAAGGCTACGTCTACATGCAAATTGGCACTGAAAGTATTAAATCTCTTCCAATTCACATCTTTGCTCATTTAACTGAGAGTCAAATGTGCAGACACTTGTAATAAAACCCAAATTATTTGAAGATCAAAAAAGATCACTTTTCAGCTGAAAAAAGTGTCCATGCACAGCCTTAAACTAAAAGAGGTGTTAATTAAACTCACTTATTTTGGTTTCACTTACACCAGACCCATTAATACGCAATATTAATACTACAGTAAGTCAATAAAGTAGACATAAAAATATTCTTGTAGCTTAGCACCCCCCTCTGCAAATAGCTGCAACCTGTTCTCCCCTATATAAATCACTAAAGCAGCTTTGGTTTTTGCTTTCCTTTGCTTCTCACCCAGAAGCAACTTGAGAATGGTTAACAGTCACCAGCAGCTCAAACCTAAGTACAGTCTAGCATAATAAGTATATATTAAAAAACCCCATTAAAATCAAAACAGAAAGAGCTATTTCAAAACTTCAGGCCTTTCCCAAGACAGCAAGAAGCCTTCAACTACCAAAAATCTGAAACAGGAGCACATTTCTTGCAAGTGAATAATTGCACCATACCATCTTCAACAAAATAGCAAATCACATTTAATGCTCTCTAGGGTACAGTGGTCCTGATTTATGCACCCGTATGAATTTCACTGCAGGTTTATTTTTTAAAAGTAGTTGGGTACCAACATAAAGCAACAACATCATTGGAACTATTCAAATAGATGGACCTGTCATCCAAAACATTTTAGTAGAATACTAGGTACTCAAATGGATCATTCAAACAACACTTAGAACTGTTCTGAATAAAATTTAAGCTGCTACTTCCTTAATATATATTATATACATATATGAAATTACCTTACAAAAGAATGCAACTTATCTGGGTAGTTTGAGATGACCTAGGGGACCTGAAGTGACCTCTTAGATCTTGCTATGGAGAAGATATGCAGAAATAACTGTTTCGGAAAGGTTGTCAGCACAACTAAATGAAAGTTCCAAATCCTGTGGCAATGTTGGCACTTTGAAAGCAACAGCACTTTTGAAAATGTAAGTGTTAGCTGATTAACAAGCATACCACGAGCAACACAGGTATATGTCAATGACAAAATTCCAAGAACCTTAAACAGGTGCAAGATTTTGCACCCAAAGAAACTGTCAATACTTCAAATTATAAAAACTGAAACCATGTTCCAAATGTATTATCAATATGGGGGGAACTAAAACTGAAGGCACAATGCAATGTAACATTTAACAAGGATAGTTCACAACACCACACAAAGTTTTCATAAGTTACATTCATGCTGGCAGCACATCCTGGAACCAGCAATATATGTTTGTTAAACGGACATTCAGATTGCAGTCAAGCATTCATAACTTATCAAATACAAGAGTTACGGCTGTCTGCATAAATTTAAATAAGCCTCTTTGGTCATAAGCATTACCATCACACAGATAAATATGGTTATATTATTCTTCTCCCCTACAAGGTTCCCCCTGCCCCCATTAAGCACAGATGATGGATATATAGCAATTCAGTATTTCTTTTTATGGTCACCATTCAATGAGTGACCCTACACCTTATCTACCATACACCATACAGACCCTGCATTATTTTCCCCAAGGACAGCAAAGGTAACCTGAATCCAGGGTAAACCCTTTCCCAATTTCAAGGCCACACTTCAAAGAACAGAGCCACTAGAAATTCCAACTCTAACCAAAAAAGCTGTAAGAATTGTGTTGAACTAAGTATTAGTAAAGCCACATTTTCCCCTTGCTCTCCTCCAGTCTTGTTTGTTGGAAAAAGCTGAGTTGGTTTTCCTAAAACCTTCCAAAAAACCTTTCAGCTGAGTACAAATACTTGCATTGAAAATTTCAGCCCGAGAAGTCTGGCAAAGTTTAAGACATTGAAAGTGGGATCTTATAGACAGACATCTTAAGTAGTCTTAACAACTTAATGTGCAAGATTTGCTACCTTAGAATGCCAACCTTTATCTCAATACAAGATGTACTGGGAAAAGGAGTACTGTGGAAAAATCCTTGCCCAGAAACAAAGCTTGAAGAGCATTCAGTATAATTTCTTATCCATTTTAAAAAGCATGACACTAAACATATGCTAACTGTTAAACAGAAAACCATGGAGGTATATGGATACTAAAAGGTATTTACACCTCTGCTACTAGGGGGAGGGAACTCCTATCTAGATCCATGCGATTGCCAATTGTTGCTGGTACTTTCACATTAAAGCCACAAGGATCTTGGTGGTCTTCTGCAGTTCAGGTTTAAACAAAATCTGGAGCCAGACCCTCATTTGGCAATTTTATTTGGTCTTAGCAGAAAAGCCACAAAATGAAAACCACAAACCAAAAATCTGCCTATCAGAGAAGAGACACTGCTCATAAGTGAGAAGCTGTGAATAATGACACCAGTTACACTGCACCCACTTTGTAGGCAGGGCACCTTCATCCCTCCTCCGTGCAATTTTAAATGAAAACAGGTGAAGAGGAGGCAGAAAACTACAGTGGCCAAAAGTTTAATAGTCTGAGCACAAAGACTGTTTTCTGCCAAGAGCCTCTCTTGGGTTTTTTTAAAGACAAGGAAGGAGTGGAGGACAACAGAAATAGAAGAGAAATGATTTAGTCATGGAAATAAGTTCCTGAAAACAAACACAAAACCTGTAAGTATACTGACTTTTGGCATTAGCCCTCCCTAGTTTAGAGAGAAAAGAGCCTAGCCCAGGAGAACCTTGAGTAAGAAATGAAACATCCCTTTACCTCCCTAACTGCTAAAGACAGATTTTGGCTTTATCTGCCTGGTTCATTCTTATGCCCTGAAACAGGTTTGTATCAACAATCCTTTGTCCTACACTACCCATCCTCAGAAAAATATTACTAGTGAAAAAGGATCTCAGCCCCACAACCCTCTGGGGAGGAGGGACAGGATCACCTTATCCTGAAGCCTCCTCACCCCCTATACAGTTAGGGAAAGGGCTAAGTAGTGCCTGGAGGCCACTCCTCCAAAAAGCCACTTCCTCTCAGGCTCTGCTGGAAATGCCTCTTTTAAAGAGGTTCCTTGGATAAATGTGATCTCTTTTATTAGAGCAACTAAATACTTGGAAAAAATTGCTTTTGGGCACAAACACCCTTCTTCTGGCATTAGGGAGAGTCTGCTGGTGTTTTGTGCTGTCCTGGATGGAATAGCAGCCAAGATGCAAAATGCAGGGCTGTGAAAATGCAAACGTTTGGCAAGGAGGATCAGAGGCCGTGGGAGACAACAGGTAGGAGACAGGTGAGGGGGAGGCGGAAGAACATTGAGAGGGTGTGTGTGTGTGTACTTGGCTTCTTTTAAAGAGCGCATGTTCCCCACCCTCCGAAAGGTGGCAATACAACTTGCTGGGAAAGACAACCCCACTCATCGAGACAACCACTACCCAGCGCGTGTCTCCTCTTCCTTGCCCCCTTCCTCCTGGGGGAGCAGCAGCAGCAGCCCGTTTCAAGGGGCCAGCTTCCCCCGAAGCACATGTCAGTCCAAATCATGGCTGCACTTGCCAGGCTCCTGAAAGCAGCAGCAGCCTCCCGAGGCGATCTCCCCCTCCCAGGCATGGGGCAGGGCTGCCCGGCCTCTCCCTGCCCTCCTGCCCGGCGCGGCGGTCCCCTGGCCCGCGATCCGTACCTTCCCCAGGCAGATGTGGCAGGTGATGGGCAGCGTGAGCGCCAGCGTGACGTTCTGGACGTTCTGAGCCATTGTGGCGTTTCGAATCCCGCGAGCACGGAAGTTCCACGGGCGGCGGCGCCAGCAAAAGCAGCTCGCTCTCAAACTCCGGCTACGGCAAGCCAGCGAGGCCAATTCCCTGCACGGGTGAGGGAACGGAAATCGCGTTTTTGAAATGTTTCCCCCGGAGGAGCAAAGGGGACCAGGAGGAAGGAGGGGAGCCCGGTTCCCGCGGGCCCTGGCATGCTCCTGCCCCCTTGCTGGGCTCGGAAGGTGCATGCAGCTCTTTCCTCCTCTGTCTAGACACAAACGCCTTGGGTGGCCAGGAACCAGGACTCGTGGTAGAGGTGAGTCTTTTATTGGACCAACTAACCAACTTCTTTTATAAGACCAACTAGATTTTTGAAAAAAACAAATCTTTATTTGCAAGCTTTTCTATGCTTGGAAAAGGGTGCTTGTGCCTGAAAGCTTGTAAATGTATGTGTGTGTGTGTGTATATATGTACATCTATATATAGATAGATAGATCTATCTATATAATTTATTATTAGTATTTTGCAAAAAATCTAGTTGGTTCAATAAGAGATATCACCTCTGTGTATGTATGTGTGTGTGTGTATATTTACAAACTTTTGGGCACAATCACACTTCTTTAGGCATAGAAAAGTTTGCAAATACATATATATATGAAATATTATTATTATTATTATTATTAATTATTATTTTGCAAAACAATCTATTTGGTCTAATAAAAGATA